>NC_142784.1:31774315-32110148 GCF_988280905.1 Pimephales promelas
AGCTTCTTCTCTTTGGCGTTTGCCTGGTCTAGCTCCATGCGTGCTAGCTTCAGTTCCACCTCAAGAGCTTTAACTTCCCTCTTACTGGCCTGAAGTGATTGCTCAAAATTTTTGTTCAGTTCCTGAGCCTCCACCAGCAGCTGTTTTTTACCGTTGTAGTGATTCATGGCTTTCTCCACCTGAGGAAGAACCATAAGACAGCCATTGAGTTTTAAATAAGGGCGGGTGATATCAAACTAGAGCAATTCAGTTGTGCAATAAAGATTCTTCATAGAAACAAAGCAAGATCTAACTCAACACGGACCTGTGATTTGTAGTGCTCTACTGCTTCTGACTTTGTCTTCAGCTGTTCCAGGAGTTCCTGATTCTGTTCCTCCCACTGTCGGGAAGCCTTTTTAAGAGCAAGGATTGAACCGTTTTTCTCCTCAATCTTCAACTCGAGCTCAGCTCGAATCTTCTGGGAGGCGTCACACTCCCTCTGGAGAGACTGGTTGAGAGAAGACAAATGGCTCCTTTCTTGCCTCAGCATCTCCAAATTCTGCTGGCAGCCATCCATTTGATGTTTGTTGGCATCAAGCTCAACAATCCTCTTCTCCAGTTCCTCCTTCGCCTGATGCATCTCAATGACGTCTTTTTCCTTTTGTTGGCACATCACTTCCGTCTGCCTCAGCTTTTGATCCAAAGACTCCAAAAGATGTTTTTTGTCAGTAACCTCACAATTGGCATTGTCTAGTTGTCTCTGTAGTGTTTCAACCTTCTCTTCAAGCGTTGTGCGGAGATCATCTTCAGACTGTTTGGCCCTTAATTGTTGATCATTCATTTCATTTCGAAGAGAACTTATTTGAGCTTCCCTTTCAGAGGCGAGAGCGGAGACCTCTTCTATTTTAGCCTGAAGTTCACATACGCCCTTCTCGAGGTCCTGAGCCTTTTTGCTAGACTCCTTTTGAAGCAACAGAAGCTCAGACTCCTTCTGAGAAGCTGCAGTTGTCAGCTCTGCCACTTGTGTCTTAAGAGCAGCCAAGTTCTCCATTAATGTGTTGTGTTTACCCTCTAAATCAGACATCTCCTGTTGCTTCTGGACTTCACTTTCCTGGTAACTGCGGATTTTATCATTGAGAGATGTTACTTCGGTTGACAGATGCTCTCTTTCTTTCTTCACCAACTCTAAATTCTGCTGGTGCCCTTCCAGTTGTTGTTTCACAACAACAAGCTCATCAATCCTCTTCTCGAAGTCCTCCTTTACCTGCTGCATATCGAGAACATCTTTCTCCTTTTGTTGGCACAACAGTTCCGACTGATTCAGCTTCTGATGCAAAGTCTGCAGGAGTTGGTCTTTGTCTGTGACTTCAAGAGTGGCTGTTTCCAATTGTCGCTGAAGGGTTTCTACTTTCTCCTCTAGCTGTGTGCGGAGATCATCTTCAGACTGTTTGGCCCTTAATTGTTGATCATTCATTTCATTTCGAAGAGAACTTATTTGAGCTTCCCTTTCAGAGGCGAGAGCGGAAACCTCTTGTATTTTAGCCTGAAGTTCACATACGTCCTTCTCGAGGTCCTGGGCCTTTTTGCTAGACTCATTTTGAAGCAACAGAAGCTCAGCCTCCTTCTGAGAAGCTGCAGTTGTCAGCTCTGCCACTTGCGTCTTAAGAGCAGCCAAGTTCTCCATTAATGTGTTGTGTTTACCCTCTAAATCAGACATCTCCTGTTGCTTCTGGACTTCACTTTCCTGGTAACTGCGGATTTTATCATTGAGAGATGTTACTTCGGTTGACAGATGCTCTCTTTCTTTCTTCACCAACTCTAAATTCTGCTGGTACCCCTCCAGTTGTTGTTTCACAACAACAAGCTCATCAATCCTCTTCTCGAAGTCCTCCTTTACCTGCTGCATATCGAGAACATCTTTCTCCTTTTGTTGGCACAACAGTTCTGACTGATTCAGCTTCTGATGCAAAGTCTGCAGGAGTTGGTCTTTGTCTGTGACTTCAAGAGTGGCTGTTTCCAATTGTCGCTGAAGGGTTTCTACTTTCTCCTCTAGCTGTGTGCGGAGATCTTGTAACTCGTTTTGAAGAGAAGCCTCTCTCTCAGAGGCAAGAGCGGAGACCTCAAGGATTTTAGCTTGAAGTTCACTCACTGTTCTCTCAAGTTCCTCACGCTTGGCAGTCTCAAGTTCCTGAGCCTTTCCTCTAATACGTTCTTGTTCATGAAGCTCATTTTGAAGCAAGAGAAGCTCCGAATTTTTCTGTGAGGCTGCAGTCGTCTCATCTAATAACTTCTTCTCAAGCCCAGCCATGTTTTCTTTTAACTGGTTGCATTCTACCTTTAAAACGGACATCTCTTGTTGCTTTTGCACTTCAGTGTCCTGGTAACTGAGTATCTTATCATTGAGAGAGTCTACTTCAGTTGACAGGTGATCTTTTTCCCTCCTTACCATCTCCAAATTCTGCTGGTACTCTTCCAGTTGTTGTTGTTTCTTAACAACAAGCTCACGAATCCTCTTCTCCAGATCCTCCTTTGCCTGATGCAATTCCAGGACATCTTTCTCCTTTTGAAGGGAAAGCCCTTCCATCTCCTTCAACTTTTGATCCAAAGACCCCAGCAGATTGTCTTTGTCTGCAGCACAACGATTGACCGCATCTAGTTCTCCTTGTAAGGTTTCTACCTTCTGCTCTAGCTGTGTGCGGAAATCATCTTCAGACTTTTTGGCCTTGAATTGATCCTCCAACTCATTTTGAAGAGAAGCCTCCCTCTCAGAGGCAAAAGTGGAGACTTGTTGGACTTTAGCTTGAAGTTCACTCACAGTTCTTTGAAGTTCCTCACGCTTGGCAGTCTCAAGCTCCTGAGCCTTTTCTCTAATGCGTTCTTGTTCGTGAAGCTCATTTTGAAGCAAGAGAAGCTCAGAATTTTTCTGTGAGGCTGTAGTCGTCTCCTCTAATAACTTCTTCTCAAGGTCAGCCATGTTTTCTTTTAACTGGTTGCATTCAACCACTAAAACAGACATCTCTTGTTGCTTTTGCACTTCAGTGTCCTGGTAAGTGCGTATCTTATCATTGAGAGAGTCTACTTCAGTTGACAGGTGATCTTTTTCCCTCCTTACCATCTCCAAATTCTGCTGGTACTCTTCCAGTTGTTGTTGTTTCTCAACAACAAGCTCACGAATCTTCTTCTCCAGATCCTCCTTTGCCTGATGCAATTCCAGGACATCTTTCTCCTTTTGAAGGGAAAGCCCTTCCATCTCCTTCAACTTTTGATCTAAAGACCCCAGCAGATTGTCTTTGTCTGCAGCACAACGATTGACCACATCTAGTTCTCCTTGAAGGGTTTCTACCTTCTCCTCTAGCTGTGTGCGGAGATCATCTGCAGACTGTTTGGCCTTCAATTGATCCTCCAACTCATTTTGAAGAGAAGCCTCCCTCTCAGAGGCAAAAGTGGAGACTTGTTGGACTTTAGCTTGAAGTTTACTTACTGTTCTCTCAAGTTCTTCACGCTTGGCAGTCTCAAGCTCCTGAGCCTTTTTTCGAAGGCTTTCTTGTTGGTGAAGCTCATTCTGAACCAAGAGAAGCTCAGCATCTTTATGTGAAGCTGTAGCTGTCGCCTCAGCCAGCTGGTTCATAAGAGAGGTCAGGTTTTCCTGCAACACGCTGTGTTTGGTCTCTAAAACAGAGATTTCTTGTCGTTTCAGCTCTTCATTTTCACTGTAACAGCAGATCTGCTCTTTCAGAGAGGTTACCTCCATTGACAGCACCAGCATTTCTTCTTGTTTTTCTGATGCGGCTGAAGAAGCCGAGTGAAGCTCTTGCTGAAGTTTTTTAACCGTCTCCTCATGCTCTTTGCGATTTGATTTGATCAATTGGTTTATTTCAATATTTTGTTCCTTCACAAGCTTCAGCTCGTGGTCAACAGAGTCGTACTCGTTCCTCACATTTCTGATTTCTTCGTCCTTTAGGGAAATCTGCTCGGACATTTCCAGAATGTGAGTTTGGAGGCTTTCGATTTTAGTCAAAGCCTGACTAACCTGGTTCTCTCCTTCAGTTTTCTCCTGTCTGAGAACATTTATTTGCCCCTGAAGGTCTCCAATGGCCTGCAGATGCTCATCAAGCTCCTGCTGCAATGTGCACGCCTCCTTTTTCAAAGAAACATTCTCTGCTACCACTTTTTGATGCTCTTCCAGCTTCTTCTCATATTCCTGAACTGTGTTCTTGGCGCTTTGCAACTCAATAATCAAGGCATTCAGGACGTCCTGTTGTGATGCTCTCTCCACTTCCAAACCCTGGATCTCAGCATGCAGAGCATGAACCATCTTGTCTAAAGAGACAACCTTCCCCTCCAGCTCTTCTCTCTGTTGGCGGAGGTCGGCAGAGGTTTTGATCTCCGCTGTCAGCTGCGCTTCCACTTGCTGCAGACGAGAAACATCACTTTCCAGAGCTGATATCTGCGCAGTGAGCATTTCTTTCTGACTCCGTAATGCCTCCTCTAGTGTTTCTCTCTCCAAACGGATGCTGTTGACTGACTGCTCCAGATCGAACACAACCATCTGTAGTCTTCTGGTTTCCTTTTCAAAAGAGGCTCTTTCCTCGGCCAACAAAGCCTCAACTTTCGTCTTCTCCTTCTCAAGACGGGAAATAGTGTCCTGAAGCTCAGCAAGTTTAAGAGTCAGATCTGCCAGCTCCTGTTTAAGCTTTTCCCACTGAGAAAAACAAAAAGAGATTAAAAACGTTAGTCAATATAGGCCACTTCTATTAAAGTTGTTTCTTCAATATTTCCTTTTAACAGTTAATGCATGTGCTGAAAGAACATGAAATGTGCTTTAGACACTAATTAACCCTGATTATTTTAGATTAAAGATAATGTTGTGCATCATCATGATAAATAATTGGATATCAATCTGCATATCATGCTAATATATAGTAGCTCCTTTGAAGTAGAGCCAGACCGATATTATCGGCCGATATTAGGCATTTTCCAAAATATCGATATCGGCAATCAATGGCCGATAAATGAATATTTTAAAAAATAAAAATAAAAACAGACGAAACACGCTTCAATCATCTCTCCTTGGCCTGTTATATTGAAAATGTATGTTTTACAATTTGCAGTATGATGCTATCTATTGCTAAATTATGGCTCATCATAGACTAGCTAACCACAAAGCTATATGCCACTATCATCAGTGGAAGACTGTTAACATTAATGAGCTTGGAAACAACAATGAACTTTTTGCCTAAATAAAGTAATGATTACTGTATTTATAACTAGCATATCTCTAGTTACAGTCCCTGCATTGTAAAATGTAAGTTATACTTGCGAGGAGTGAACATTTAGACGTAGAGAAAAAGTATCAAACGTATCTTGTGCAGAAAAGTTAGCTTTTCTTTTACACATATGTGAAATCCAACAATATTTAATAAAAAAAAAAAATAGCGGCCGATATATCGGAATATCGGATTTTAAAACCCAAAAATATTTGTATCAGTATCGGCCTTCAAAATCCTTTATCGGTCGGGCTCTAGTTTGAAGGCATCTTGAATAAAACAGCTAAATATTTAGCAAAGCCCATACAAATAAAGACCTGAACCAGAAGCCATGTTTGTTGAACATAACATTTTAGACATACTGACCAAATTATAAGATTCTTTCTATCAGAAAACAAAATATAACCCTGTGTAAACATTATTATGACAGAAAGACTATCTCACCTCCATGATGGGTCCCAAAACCTCTCCTCTCTCCTGAGACTGAGCTTTCAGGAGTTCATCCTCCAGAACGGAGATCTTTCCCTGAAGGATCTGCACTTGCTCACTCAGACACTCCTGAACGAGGAGAAGAGGAGAAAGAAAACAATACAGATGAATACATACCAGTCAGGTTGAGTACAAAGCAAAGAAACACACCATGATTAACGTAATTGAAATGCTCTACCCTGTGTGTGACGGCCTCGTTCAACTCGTGCTCGAGAAACTCCTTTCTGCTCCTCCACTCAGCCAGAGACGATTCATGAGCCAACGTGAGTTTTGTAACTTCCTCCTCGGCTCTCGCCAGCTGAGCGAAGGTGTTTCGCACCTGATGATTTTAGTGTGAGAAAGAAATTCATTTTAAACAGGTTTGCAGACAGAAAGGAAGAGGGAAAAATAAAAGTCTCTCACCTGAGCAGCGAAAGTTTGGTTCTCCTCGGTTAGTTTATCAATCTGTTTGTCCTTCTGAGAGTTTTCGGTTTTTAAGTCATGGCACTGCTTCACAACTTCGTGCACTCTGCGGAGAAGACTGTACAAGAAAAAACAGCTTTACAATAAGTCTCATTTCTTAGAATTAGCTAATGCATTAACGAACACGAACCAGCAATATATTTCATAGTATTTAATAACACTTTTCCATGCATTATTAATGTTTATCAAACAAAAAATAGAAAATCTCACTGCTCACTGAATCACTTAATTTCAATAAGAATAAATGCGTATTTTAATTTACACAGTGATTTGCAGTGTTCTCATACATTTGATTACTTTTCAATTTATTTAGTATTTCTTATTTCTAGTGCTTGAAGGTTTTCAGGTAGGCCTATTTCACTTGTGTCTTTGTTCGATCATAGATTGTTTTCCATTATGCTTGTAATTAGTTAGTTTTTTTTTTTTAAATCACCATTTACTTTTCTTTAGTAAGCTTGAAAGTTTTTTTTAAAGGCATTATAAAAGTATTTTATATAAGTATTAGTTTAAATAATATTGAAAATGGTGACAAGATAATGAAATTTCAATCATAAAAACCTTATTTAAAGCAAAAATAATTATATAGTGCATAATTGTGATCGTCAAATAAAATTACTCGTATCATGATCAATGATTTTGGTCCTTTCGGCCACCCCTATCTGGTATTAAGAAGCGTTTTTGTCGATCTGAACACAAATGGACAATGCCAAATACAGGTGTAAACGGGGTCTGAAATGTTTTGAGTTCATCCCCTTTCCACCACTTCCAGAGGTAGTTGAAAACACCTTCGCTTTCGTAGTGTAAACTGTAAACGCTCATGTGGTAAAAACAGCCACAAAAGTCTACTCTCCACCTTCTGACCTGACTCGGAAACATTACAGGAAGAACGCAAGCCAGACGGGGTTTAAACTTTGTCGACTGGAGACACAATTTGGTTTATAAACAAAAAACGTATCAAGCACAATGTTTTCTCCCCGTTCCTGATTTCTAACACACAAAAACACATAGCGTTTGGCGAAATCTTGCGTCTATCAGAGCAGAAACAAAAGCTGATGCTCTCTGTATGTTTTTCCGCCGTCTCCGGTGGCGTGTTCACGTGTAAATTGCGTGAGATAACATCATTCATTAGAACGAAAGATCTGAGAAAAGAAAAACATATTTACCCGCTTATAGACCCTCCCCTCTAATAAATCAGGACAGAAGTGGGCGAAAAAGGAAAAGAGACGGATTCAAACACCAGGTGTAAATGAGAATGCGTCTCCCTCGTCTACTTGTGATCCGATCGACCAAAACACATTTTAATACCAGGTCCACCTTCCCCTTCTTGTGCCTCACCTCTCGTTCTTCTCCTGCAGCTCCAGAAGAGCAGCTTTATGGTCTTTCTCCAGCTCTCGTTGCTCTCTCAGCATTCGGTCCACCCTGTGCTGCAGCTGGACTATCAGACCCTCTGTGTGCAAAAGAGAGAGACATTCAGACAAATTCACACCAGTTTAGATTAGAGTTATAGGATACAAACGAAACCTTTTTCTGAAATGATGTTGATCTGATCAGTCAGCTCTTTTTCCAGCTCATCTCTCACATCTCCCTCATGTGCCAATTCTTTCCGGAGTCGCTTCAACTGGAAATGTGGTGTGCTCATTAAATCCGGCACTGGAGAGCTGGAGATCAGGGATGCATGGTTATTATTTTGGGATTTATCACTCAGTAAATTATCATTTACAAATCTATAAATTTTCCAACATCAAGCTATATTTTAATGAAAGGGAAATCCTGTACAGTACATATTTGATGCTTAAAGACTTAATCCATTATTGAGTTAAGCTTAATCTACGACATTTGTAGTGTAATGTTTATTACCACAAAAAACAGTTTTGACTCGTCCCGCATTTTCTTAAAAAGGAAGGCACCTTTAATGGAAGCGAATGAACCCATTTTTGGAGGATTTAAAAATCAGAAAATTAATTTTTAAAATCACTTACATAAATTCTTCAGTTAAAAATGTGTGAATTCATTGAGCTGTAAAGTGCTTTTTATAGTCGTTTTTGGGTTTTGGGATTTATGGCATTGTGCTGTCGTGACGAAAAAGTTGTACAATTGTATAGAACTTTGCATAGATATGGTTAGTGAGCCATTTTTCACACAAAAAAATAAATAAAGCCACAAATGTGTTGATTATTTCATAAAACATTAACTTAATGGTTTTATTTTAAACAAAAAGTATTTTCAGTACGTGCTTGCTTACTTTTTAGTATCACTTATAATACAGTTATACATTTCTGAAGCTGTGACTTTAACATTTTAGATAGTTTAAGTCAAGAAGCCGCTTTGTCCTTCTCCACGGGATCAGCATATAACGCACTGACCTGTCTGAGCTGGACGCCACTGTGCAAAGCTCTTGAAACTGAACTCTGGGAGGCCGCTGGAACCGGCTGAAGAGCGGAGACTCGTCGTCAGTGTACGATAACGAGCTGCCGCTGCTCACGCCGCTCGAGTTCACAACCGTCGGAACCGCTAGAGACAGAGGGTTCATGAGCAAAGATTACATTTGGTGGAAATATTACAGATAGCACCATACTTTTCCAGTTGAATGATCAGTTTTTTCTATTACAGGTTACCAGAAATGTTCTGTTTAAGTATGCAAATTAGGGATTATCTAATTAGATGTACTCCAATTTTCATTATTTCCAGAACAGAAATCCAAACACTGGATAAAGCCAGGTTTAAAAGATTGACATAAAAAGGTAAAGGGTTTTACAGAGGGGATTTTGATCTTTTTTTAATCACTCAAATCAGAAAATACTGTCAACAGCCAGAGAGGGGGGAGAAGAAAAAAAAAATAGAAAAAAAATCACAATTTTAATTTTTAGGATTAAAATAAAATGAGGGTAATGATGATGTATGAATAAACCCCTCTGAAGAAATACAACTGTAAATTGGTGTATATAAAGCTCCTGAAGTGGAGATTTCTGACTCTGTAAATGAGGGAAAAGCCTTTAAAGATATGTACAGATACAAACAGATAAATTGAATCCACTAGTTTGAAACAAAATGTTATGAAAACCCAAATAGCCTTTGCCTTCACTTACTTATGCATTATCCATATTGCTTTTGAAAACACTGATACACACAGTCAGTAATGCACATGTGTTCAAACACTTAATCACATGACTACTTACAGTCTTGGTCTAGAAACTGATCCAAGCCTTCGTCTAACGACAAACCATCAAGATCAACTTTAACAAAACGAAACATGGATGTAATCTCCGGCTGACACAGAAAGAAACACAAAAGAACATTTGTTAAAGAGTGACAATTTCAAAATGAGATGTATCGAGTATCACTAGATATACAGAGAGCGAAGCATCTATCGGTCGTTATAGACTCACCAACTCAGTTCTTGAATCCAGGGGTAACAGGTTGCCCTTTTTAAAACTGCAGTAACAAAGCAGAAGCATCACCTGTGCACAGATAAATATACAACATTTAACCCGCATTTCATTAAAGGAACAATTCAACCCCAAATTATTTTACATGCCTTCCATCTATGATTTTCAGAAGGAGGGGCTTTGTATAAATCAGTGTGTTTCAGACTGACTGTGAATAGAGAAGCTGCTATAATGGACATTAAAACATGTTAATGTATTCTATTACACACAATATACAAAATAATGAACTTTTAAAATAACATCAAATGATCCCTCTATAACTTGATTTATTTTTTGTTATCCAAACCACTATGATATATTGATAAAATATTTCAACATTTTAGATGTTACAGACCACCAAATATGATCATTCTCATGAAAGGAGCCACATCCTAAATTTAAATTGGCTTAATATACACTAGTATAGAGACTATAGTTTCTATTAAAGTGTCCCTAATATCCTCTTTAATGCAGTGAATAACATAATTTGTGGATGCAAAATGTCTCTGCAAAGTTTTAAAGATAAAAGACAAAAAATCAAAAATATCGATTCTGAACTGCCCGAAACGAGTCATCCGTAACTTCAGTCTCACCTTCTGTTACAAACCCAAGTAGCAAATTTGCATAATTACGGCCAATGGTCTTCATTGGCTGCCTGTGAAAAATGGTTTAAAAATGCCTCAAATACTTTAGTTGTAGCTGAGACTTTCTTGTTGTCGACGCTGTTTTCTGCGCTGCAAATCCACTTCAAAAGACTCACTCGTGCACGAATTGATACAATCAAACCGACACCATCGTGACTGTAACGCTGTGTGTATTATAGGCTAAGTGCCGAGGAAGATTCGGAGCTAAAATTTTGATATTGTGACAACCGTTTCATTTTCCGACATTTGCTGCAAGCGGTAAACCAATCACAACAGACTGAGCTATCTGACCAATCAGAGCAGAGCAGGCCCTCAGATAGGAAGAGTTTTGAGTTTTGCAATATATATTATGAGAATATTTATGTTTTTTTACTTTTGATGCATGTATAGTAAATCTATTGAAATTAGGAGCCTTTAAAATAACATAATAGGGACATTTTATGTTACATTTTATTAGGTATTTTCTTCTACACACTATAGTACAATATTGTTAGATGTAGCATTTATCATAATCTAATAGTTTACATTAATTACATTTTATTAGATAATGTTTTAATCAGTTTCTAATATTTTATTATTTTTATTCATTTCGTTTGAAACCTCCTGATTTAGAGCACAAATACCTTGGCAAGCTGGAGCTCCAGGTCAATCCCATGACTGATTTTCTGTAAGATGAGGAAACTTTGTCTTTTGGTGAGGTGATATTTATCTGCATATGGAAAAGAGAAAGTTAAAAACAAGTTCTTCTTACATTAAATTCTAAATATAATCTAAAAATCATTTGTGCACACCAATCTGGCAAACATTATAGTTATGACCGATGTTGAGATTTCAAAATTTATATAGCCCAAGTTACTTTTAATGTAAGTGCCGTACCACAACCACATTTTTATAAATGAGTGACAAGTATTTTCATCGCTAACCAACATTTTGATCCAAATACTGGTAATAGAGCATAATGCCACTACTAATAAAGTAGTTTCTCATTAATTTCACAATGTCTACAACAAATTAACTAAAACTACAGATGTGGTACAAGCATGAAATTGTAGAAAGAAAGACACGAGCACAGATTTAAAACTCACCATGCAAATCATTGAAGATCATTTTCAATTTCTCATCCAGGGATAAAGTCTTTAAAACCTCAATGTTCTCCTCCCCGTTTCTACAGTGATGAATGAGGCATTAGTCAGAGGCAAATTATGTTGCAAGTCATTTCCATATGACCATGTCAAAATGACAACTCACAGTTTGCCGAAGATCTCCAGGAGTCGGACCCCATCTCTCAAATGAACGAACTCCCAGATCGGCTTCTCGGGAAACATGGCGTTCATCTGTCAAAAGGACAACCGTCAATATTAAGATCTCTTGAAACTTTATAGAGGAAATATTTTAGATGTTAAACCTATAAAACAGACAATAAAATGTTAAACATGACAATAGATTCAAATAACTACCCAGACAGCAACATAGTGTCGGCTCACATCAGGGGCCGGTTTCACAAAGATAGACTTTGACTATGTTTGTTGAGAAATCCAGATGTGGCCTGGATCTGGGTCAACACCATGTTACTATCTGTCATTACTCTCTTAATATTTTCTTAAGTAAAGAAATCAAAATCATATATGTAAGTTCTGTACATCTGTGGATGACACAGCAGATTTTAAGCAATACTTTGTGAGATTTTAATTTATTTACCCATCATATTCTTAAATCACTTTTAAACAAAATATTACTTATAATTCTGCATGAAATCCAAAAGGAACACATTTGTGTCAATACATTAAATTAAAATGAGAGAATTGTCTTACCCATATCAACAGTGGTCCCGCCTTGGTCCTATTGAACTTCATGGTGAACTCTATAAAACATTTTAAATCCGTTAGAATGAAACCAGCAAGATGTCACACAGATTTAAAGTGTGCGTGCTTTATGTTTACACTGTTGTTAATCTACTTCTGTATAACAGATACTGTAGCAGCACAAAGCAAACATTTCTTCAATGACATTGCATGACATTTGATTATTTTAATCATAATAAACAAAACTCAAACCTGTGACACATATCGGTAAACCTTAATGCACATTATTGCTTTAATATGACAGTGCAAAAAAAAACACGAATATAATTAGCATTACATTATTATGTTCAACCAGTACGTTTTTGCTTTGTTTGTTTACCCTGCAGCGTTTTGTCCGCTTACATTACCAATATTTAAACAACACATCGACCAAGGCAGAAATACTGTCCTCATAAAACAACCCAAAAGCTAACTATACTTATTTATTAATAAGAATTATGTCTTTTACCGTGATTTCGGGTTAAGTCGAAGCAAAGACGCACGTCGAATCCTTCACTCAAACATTTTCAAATTCAAAACTCACAACGACGAATTGAATCTGAACAGCTATTGGTCATCACGTGATGACGCAAATCAAAATAGCCAATGAGAGCGCAGCTTCGTCCGCAACGCCCTTGTAGGAAGGCTCCAGTTTAGAATGAAATACATCTCCCAGAATGCAATACTATACGCGTTGTTTTCTATGGTAACGTTGTTGCGGTCCGCCCATGCTGGCGTGACCTTAACTTGCTGATTAAAGAACATCTAAAATTACGACGACAATTTAGAAAATTATTCGTTCATCATAAACTTGCATAGTAACTTTATATAAATACATCTTTTTTTTGCTTTATGCACTTCGTTTCTTGACCAATCAGTGTTTGTACTCTTCCATCTGTTATTTGTAGTATTTAATCTTGTTTTCTGCAGTCTTGGGGTTTTAACATGTTTGGATCTCCAGTGGACTTTTCCTTTAAGGAGCTCAAAACAATTCCAGGTGTGTTTCCACGGTATATACTTTTATATTTGTTTGAAAGTTTGCTTAAATCGCACTTCTTAATTTTTTAGATTTTAAATTTGTCAGCATTAGGAACGTATTTTATTTCCAGAAATGAGTCACGATGTCGAGTGAAACAAAATAGAACAGAACAGAATCATAGAACGCTTTAACGAGTCCTTCCTTTGAGTCGGATCTTTCCAAGTGAATCGGTTCAACTGGTTCACGGAATTAAAGTAGATCACTTTTAAAATAAATTTCTGCTGATAATTTACTCACCCCTGTCATCCAAGATGTCCATGTCATTCTTTCTTCAGTCGAAAAGAAATTAAGTTTTTGGATGAAAATATTCCAGGATTTTCTCCATATAATGGACTTCATTGGGAATCAAATGGTTCAAGGTCCAAATGTGAATTTCAGTGCAGCTTCAAAGGGCTTTAAACGACACCAGACGATGAATAAGGGTCTTATCAAGCGAAACGATCGCTCATTTAAAACATAAATAAAAAAGTTAAAGTTTTATAAGCAGCACAAATGCTTGCCTTGCTCTCTTCTGTGATGATTGGGTGAGTTGAACAATTTTTATTATTTTTTTTTTTACAATAATTGAAATCAGAAATGTTACTTCATATAATATATATGTGTGGAAATTTGAAGAGGTTAAAATAATTTATTAGATTTCTCCCCAGAAAAAAAAGACAGAAAAAATATTATCAATCTGTATCTATATGTACAAATATTGATTGCAGTGCATTGCTTTTCCTCTAAAGCACTATTAACTTTCTTTCCATCCCTTTTTCTTCAGACATTCTTTCTGTTGTGCCGAATCCAGGCGCTCCTCGGCTAAAGCGCGACTCAGAGCAGAAGTTCCTCAGCCGGACGCTCAGACTCAACAACAACTTCATCTCAGGCTTGTCAGGTCTGACGGACACAGTCTCTGCTCTGTTTGCTGAGCCGACACGTCTGGCCTGGCTCGACCTCTCCTTCAACAACATAGAACACATCGACCCAGTACGCACTTCACCTGTGTCTAGCAGAACCGTTTGTGTGTAACTGAGGCGTGCAGATTGCGTAGGAGGATCTACATTCACGTGTCATTCTCTCTTTCTGTCAGGTCCTCAATCAACTTAAAGAGTTACGTCTGTTGTATCTCCATGGAAATCATATTTGTAAGTTGTCGGAAGTGGATAAACTTACTGTGCTGCCGTCCCTCCATACCATCACTCTGCACGGCAACCCCATAGTGACCGAGCCTGACTACAGGTATGGTTGAAGGTCAAAGGGCAGTTAGATGCACAATCAGGGCCTAAAACTAACTTTTTGCCACACTTGCCAAGAAAATATACCAGACATAAACATTTTTTTACCGGTCATAAAGTACTAGCCTTACTAAAATAAATGTAAAACATGATTAAAGACAGTCGGTAATAAAATAAGACAAATAATCATATTACAAGCAAAAGCACAAATAAATACAATGTAACAAAGATGTTGTAGGTCTAACAGTAGTTTTTAACTACAGAAATCTGATCAAGTAAGCAAATGTAAAATAACACTGCGTAGTCTTCACTGTATAAATGAAACATCCTTATTAATGAATGCTTATTAATGTTAGAAAGGTTATTAAGTCAAGAGCAGTGAGTGAGATTTTTTTCTTTGTCCAACATTAGGAATATTAGGGGGCTGTCACTTTAAGAGTGAATGCACTGATATGCATTCACTTTCTCAACTGTTAACATTCACTTAAAGGAGTTGTTCACTTTTCAAAAAAACTTTTGCTGATAATTTACTCACCCCCATGTCATCCAAGATATCCATGTCTTTCTTTCTTCAGTCGAAAAGAAATTAAGGTTTTTGATGAAAACATTCCAGGATTTTTCTCCATATAATGGACTTCAATGGTGTCCAAACAGTTCAAGGTCCAAAAGACACTTTCAGTGCACACTGCAAACTGTTCAAAGGGCTTTAAACGACACCAGAGTCGTTTATTGTTTTATTATCGCTCTATTTTATTATTATTATCATTTAATATAATGGTAATTATAATAAAATATTATTTTTACGATAATATATTATTTTTATTATCGGTATATTTATATTATCAATTTTTTATAATATATATATTTTTTATTATTATTATCGCTAAAAACAAGCTCTGTTATCAAAAATCATCTACAAAAGTTTAGGATACTTTCAAATTTTGTCCATCAAGATAATTATCACAGATGAACACAACTTTTATGCATTTTAAAGCTTAAATGCAGTCGGCTGAAGTAAAAAGGCTATAAACGAACACCACCATGATCCCACGAATTTGACCCCAAAATTAAGATTTTAACATTTTCATTACACTTGTTTTAATGACATTTTTCATGAATGAATGGAAGTACAACAAATAAATCCATGATGTATAAATATTTTTGTTTTTGCATTACAGGAATGTGAATTTCTGTGCTTAACGTTAAAACATACTTTCAATGCAAGGTGTATAAAATAGGCTTTGTTATATGGTCTAATTTCTTTCTATTTGATTGTGAGGTGAGACCAGACCTGGACATGTCCTTGATTATAGACCATGGGCTGGGAAATGTCTGAACACATGCCGTGTGTGTATCAAAACTATTTGTGATTACTGTTGCTGTGCACAGGACAGCAGAGGTTTGTAACTGGATCCTAACTGCATTTTAACACCTGTTGTACAGAGATCCATAGTGGAAAATCACAGAGTTCAGATACAGCAAGATGTGTTTACTGCATGAACGCTGTACTAAGCTCTTATCAACTCGCCATCATTCGTGTCATGCTGAACTCTTGAGTTGCACAGAACAAAATAAGTTAAACAGATTTGGAACGATTGGAGGGTGAAAAATGAGGACAGACTTTTTCATTTTTGTTTCTGCTCTCTGAATTGCAGAGGGCCTAAAATGAACACTCGCCAAATGCGAGTAAAAGACAGCCATTGACGATTATGAAACGTGTTTAAACGATTCCAGACGACGAATAAAGGTCTTATCAAGCGAAACGATCGCTCATTTAATAAATAAATAATAAAGTTTAAGTTTTATAAGCAGAATTGCTCGCCTTCCTCAGTTCTGTGAAGCGCTGTTCGTGACTCTCCTGTTCGAACTCGTTTATCAAAATGAACAAATCTTTTACCGAGTCAATTCGTTCATTTTGTTCGTTGAATCAACCAAATGACACGAAAAAAGATTCGTTCATTTTGATAAATGAGTTCGAAGAGGAGTCATGAACGCGCATAACAGAGCAAGGCGAGCATTTGTTCTTATAAATCTTAAACTTTGTTATTTATTTATTAAATGAGTGATCGTTTCGCTTGATAAGACCCTTATTCATCGTCTGGAATCGTTTAAAACCCTTATTTCATAGTTTGCACTGAAACTGTCTTTTGGACCTTGAACCGTTTGGTTCCCATTGAAGTCCATTATATGGAGAAAAATCCTGGAATGTTTTCATCAAAAACCTTAATTTCTTCTTGACTGAAGAAAGAAAGACATGGACATCTTGGGTGACATGGGGTGAGTAAATCATCAGCAAAAAATTTTTTAAAGTGAACTAATCCTTTAAGTCTTCAGTTCACTTAACACTATATAACACAAGTCGCTAATAACAAGGGCTTCTGAATTCTAGACACAGACCCTACAAACGGGACCTTATGGTAAAGTGTTATGAATGCTCAGTATTGTGTTTAAAATCACAGACAAACATTCAGTATTAGAGGTTTGATTATTCCACTTAGTTGCTTTTCTGCCTCTCTTCCCAGGGCACATTTGATCTCCACCCTTCCTCGTGTGAAGATGATTGATTTCAGTGCAGTGACCAAACAGGAACGAGAGTTGACTTCAGTTTGGCAAAAGAGCAGAAACACGCGCAAATCCTCGAGTCAAAGCAAAGTCTACTGAACCTTCCTCCCCTGACACCATGTTCTGTTACAGATGGCTTGCGTTTTTATGTCTAATGAACATCAATGTTTATTTGCAATGGTTTTATCTACCACAGTTAAAGGAGTAGTTCACTTTTGAAAAAACTTTTGCTGATAATTTACTCACCCCCATGTCATCCAAGATGTCCATGTCTTTCTTTCCTCAGTCGAAAAGAAATTAAGGTTTTTGATGAAAACATTCCAGGATTTTTCTCCATATAATGGACTTCAATGGGAATCAGACGGTTCAAGGTCCAAAAGACAGTTAATAACAGTTTCAGATTCAGCTTCAAATGTCTTTAAACGACACCAGACGATGAATAAGGGTCTTATCATGCGAAACGATCGGTTATTTCAAAGCTTATTCCAAAAATGTAACTTTTCTAAGGACAAATGCTAGCCTTGCTCTATTCTGTGAGGCGCGTTGTAATTACATTCAAAAGGTCACGGGCGACGTAGCCGGAAGTACAGAATCAAAATCGTCCGACATCGTTGTTTTACCTTTTAATTCGTTTTTTGTAAACGGCGTTTGAGTTCGTTTGCACGTTTAACCTATGCGTTCAACTTGTAAACACTGATTCTGTACTTCCGGCTACGTCGCCCGTGACCTTTTGAACGTAATTACGTATTACGTGACGTTACAAACGCGCCTCACAGAATAGAGCAAGGCTAGCATTTGTCCTTAGAAAAGTTACATTTTTGGAATAAGTTTTGAAATAACCGATCGTTTCGCATGATAAGACCGTTATTCATCGTCTGGTGTCGTTTAAAGACATTTGAAGCTGCATCTGAAACTGTTATTAACCGTCTTTTGGACCTTGAACCGTCTGGTTCCCATTGAAGTCCATTATATGGAGAAAAATCCTGGAATGTTTTCATCAAAAACCTTAATTTCTTTTCGACTGAGGAAAGAAAGACATGGACATCTTGGGTGACATGGGGGTGAGTAAATTATCTGCAAAAGATTTTTCAAAAGTGAACTAATCCTTTAAGTTGCCTTTACTATAACCTCATCCAAAACCGTATAATGGTTGCAGGGCTGGAGTTACTTTAGTCAACTAGAGTGTTTCTTCATTAGTTGATGATGAAGTCACACGGATAAGTGGTGAAACATCTGAAGCAACAGAGAAACGTCCACTAAAGCAATCTAGAAGTGTTGCATGCAAACAAAATATTCTCATGTATATCTGCACATTCAATAAAATAATACTTTACAGTTTTGATACAGTTTTGAAAGTCTTTAATGCATAATTTCATTCAACAAAACAGTATTAACAGAATATTGAGATTAAATTTTTGGTACTAGCCTAAGAAACGAGATCTCTGTAAATCAGGTAGTATTCCACATTTAGGATAACAAACAAACTTGAACACTTATTAGTTCACGGCAACAAAAAAACAAAAAACAAGCCATCTTGAGTCTTGCAGCGTATTTTATCCCTTTAAAAACCTAAAAGAATGAGAAATGTGCCGATCTAGAGCGCCAATGGTGCCACGCGGTCTGTGTGCGTGCAAAAATACATAAAATCAAAAATAAATAATTACACAAACATACCGTGTGGCATTTCAAACTCGGTCAAGAAGAATGGCAGTTCACTAGTGCTTTCCTCGATTATCGGCACAAAAAACCAAAACAAAATAGTTTGACTGTGTTAAAGCAACTGCATAATATACGTTTAATTGTTTTAATTACATTAAAAGTGGAACAGGCAAGGTAAAAGTGTCCCTGTTTGCTTAGCTAAAAACAAGCCACTGATCGAGAAGCCTTACAACTAAGGCATAATGCAGCCAGGGGGCGCCGTAGAGCCGTTTACGCTTCCCGCTAATCATTCTTCTTGAATCATTTTACACTTTGTACATTAAAGGCATTGACAAAAAAACGTAATTTACAAACTGCCGTCCCACCGCAACCGTTCAATCCCGCCGCCCCATCCAAAACTCTCTGATACGACAGTATGTTTATTTGTTAGACGGGCCTCGGTTTAACCAGCGGCCGCAGTTTCTGACAGTAAAAGAAACCCAGTCTCCTTTCCCTTCAGTCACAGAAGAGCCGCTTTAAAGGATTCAAAACCTCGCCGCAAATTAACCAGTGTTATTGATATGACATGCGGCACGTCACTTGTTCTGTTTTATTTACACTCCGCCAAGACTTGGCAAAATGGAGAAAAATGATGCTAACTAGTTAAAAATGCTAATTAACAAGGTGTAAAGTTGCAGGACATCCCATACTTTGTACTTTGAGTGGGTAACCGTAATAGACTCAAATTTTAACCAATCGGGGATCAATTTGATTGACTTTCAAGAAAATCATTCACATAAAACAAGAGCGTTCTGCTTCCAATGAAGAATTCAATTAAAAGGGTTACATGTGTTACTCTGGTTAGATAGACATGTTATTTATGCATGTTGCCCATATTCATCAGCATCCTTGACACAGTGCATACATTTATGGGATTTAATTAGGAATAATGAACTCTAAACCACAGTGATATCAGAACCCTGCAGACCAAGCACGTGTGTTAAGACGACCCAGCCGAACTGAGTAAAACTAGTCTAAGAATAATTGTGAAGCCTGGATGTGCTATTGGTTTAACAATGTCTGAAAAAGCAACAAGAAGAACAAATAAAACTAAAATATGCAATCTTAGCAGCTTGACACGACTGTCGAATTCTACATTTGTGTTGATTAATGCATGAACACACCTGAAGATCTACCGGTAACTGATCAAACCGCTGGGATCAGACGGTCTCGCCCTCTCGGATCTGTGCTGCGGCCCTGAAGGGTCTCGGGTGACGGATTTACACAAAGAGCTCTGGTTGGGGTGAATTGTGTTTATCTGCATGACATTCAGAGAACAAAGACATGGGCGTCTGCATTTCAGGAAGTTTGGAAGGAGAACAGAGGAGTGAAAAGGGCCAGAAAGAGGGACAGAAACAGAGAGTGTGGGGAGGTCAGGGTCCATTTTTTGGAATCATGGTATAGCAAACTGCACCACCAACTCTTCCTTGGCATCTACTTTGATTTGTGAGATGGCGCTGTAGGCGTACGCAGCGATCTTTGAGACCTGAGGAGGAAAGAGCACAGTAAATCACACAAAACACTGAAAAAAGTGCATTAATGTGCAATTAAAGAGATACTCCACCTCTGGAAAGATGAATGTGTGTTTAAAATCGGTCATTTATGTAGAAGAAATGTGAACTTATTTTTGAATTTGGAGCTTTCTAGACTGAGAAAAGCCAGAAAATGTATTTTTGGCTTATGTGGATGAAAGACAACAACTCCCAGAATGCACTTGCTTCGCTGCCCTAGGAGGCCACGCCTACCGGCAACACTGCAGTGGTTAAACAACAAGTCTAGGCTACTCCGCGATGAGTCTACCCGAAAATGTGTTTCGAGACCGCCCAAAATGTCCGGGATTCGGCTTTTGCGTTCTACAGTCGCCATTCATCATGTTTACTGTGGCCAGCGGGACGAGTGAGGGCCGCGGGAGATTACCGGTCTCGTATCTCTCACGGAGGAGCGGGGATTTTCTTAGCAATGTTAAAACACACATCAACCGATCATTTGTTTAGTGTTCATGTAAACACTACATTCAGATTCACCAATCGCAATGAATTCAGTTAGATTGAAACAAAAGCGGCGCATGTAAACAATGAATGGCGACTGCAGAACGCAAAAGCTGAATACCGGACATCGACGGTCGGACATGTTGGGAAAAAGAGGATGGTAACCCCTACTACTCAGCTTTCTCTACAGAACAAGAGCCTGCTAGCTTAGCTTCCAAACAAAGATGGCCGACACTGTGTTCATTCTGTGAGTGAAATCGCCCTCTATGGGCAGGTTGAGGACATGCGGGACATCGCCTACTACTGACTGTAGTCTTAAGCCTCTGGACAAAAAATACATAAATCTCTCGTCTCAGGGGGATATGAGGGTGGAAAGCATGGTAATTCGAAAATACTACAGGTTTCCTACTAATACGAAGCTTAATGCTAAATCCTGAAGCATCCCGTTAATGTTCTTTCTTCCATTCTTAATTTATATACACTACTGTGAATATAAATACAGTACTGTGACCCTGTATGGTCAGAAAGAGTTTTATTCAGCAAGGATGCATTACATTTATAAAAAGACATTTATAGTATTACAAAAGATTCCCATTTCATATAAGAGAATCCTGAATAAAAAATGTATCAACTATTCCACAAAAATATGAAGCAGCACAACTGTTATAAACACTGATAATAATCAGAAATGTTTCTTGAGCAGCAAATCAAGCATATTAGACTGATTTATGAAGGATCATGTGACACTGAAGTGCCTTCTAAAGAAGGTCTGTCAATGTTTGCATATAATATACTTGTAATATACTTGTTAAAGGGCATATTGCAGGTTAGAGGACCCAACGAGTCAATGCATAGAAAAACAATGTAGGAACTAGATTTTCTTTAAAATATACGTATAAACACGCTACAGAAGCTTCTGCAGTCGTTTTTGTGAGAGAATTTTACTTCCGTGTCTGAAAATGGGCGTGGCGGGCGTGACGCAATGAGCGGGAGAGCCGTCGATTCACACAACAGGAAAACAATGAATCGCATGACATTTCGGACGCTGAGGAAATACTCGTATGACGGATCAAGCCATAAAGTTATGAGCCTGCTATGCTAAAGAGATCAGGGACAGGCCAGGATAATGTCAGACAGAATGGTCAGAGAAAAATTGAGCTGTGATGTGAGGAGAACCAGTGGAGAACAGGACAGGTGCCTTTTAGGTGAGAGACGTGCTTATAGGCTATACACGTTCGCTAATGATATACACTGTGCTCACAATATTGTACAGATTATTATGATCCTATAACAGGCCAGCAGACATTAGTATGTTTAGGGTAGATTTATATACTATTAAATGTATAAAAACTTTACTTGAGTATATTTCTATACTAAAAGCATAGGCTATACTCGGGTAAATTTTTAATACATATTTTTCACCTAGGTTATAACATAAACAGAACATTAAAGATTTGAGTATTTAAACAACCAATTTTGTTTTTCAATTATAAGTTCTATTTAGGGCATGACATGACTAAGTTATATACCACTATTTGATGCCATTGGTAGTATACGACGATCAATATTCTTGCTTCGGCATACCATGATGTTGAACTCCATCATATCGCCGGGATGCTATAGTCATTTGATCTGAAGTGAACGCTACACACGACCACGTTTTCCGAGCCGATGCAGAAGAGAAATCCCGTCTCTTCACCTGCTCAAACCGCACCAGGAACGAAAGATAGGCTATATAGCACCGTCACTTTTATTGTAATGGAAACTTGTGGACTCGATCTTGAAGTCCTGACAGGCTGGAGTTTTTGCAATCTCCACAAACACAATAATTTACCATGACGATGATAAATTAAAATGCAAAAACTAACGAAAGCACACCGACTGAGGAGCGCTCTCACTGAACACCAGCCTGCTCTCCTCTGAGCCGAGGCTGCGGCTCCCTGATATGACGTCAAATGACGCGATGTTGAAAAAAAAGCCGTTTTTACTAGCAGTCCAAGAAACGCTCACTTTATCTTCTAAATTAGTGCCCTTATGTTGTTTTAAAACATTTTAAATCCTGCATTAACTTTTCATATGGTATTTTCATACAAGGTTATCTATAAATTTCAATTTTTTTTTTACCTGCAATATGCTCTTTAAGGCTAACCTTAACGGTTTATGCAACAGGAGGTTAAGCATCTAAGCATCAGTTGTTTTTATGTCATCATGTGATAGGGTGATGTGATGACGTAATTCTGACCTGCTGTACATCTGCGTTGGGCACCAGGTCAGCGGCGAGCACCTGATGAGGTTGGCTGGTCAATGACGGGAGAGGAACCGGCTTCTTCTGAGACAGCGTTCTGCTCAACACCTCCAGCTTTGTGCTTTAACATTAACACACACCATTCAGCTCAATACACTTACATTTACATGTTTGATTCGACATGAGTAATTAATGACAGAATTTTCATTTTTGGCTGAAGTAACTCAAATTAAAAGCAATTTAAATTTGAACCTAAAATACTGATGTTGTAAAGAAAGTTGGTTACACTTTATTTCGATAGCAACTACGTGTCAACTAACTCTCATTAGAGTATTCGTAGACTGTTGGGGTTTGAGTTAGTAGGATAAGTTGACGTGTACTTGCAAAGTTACTTCTAGTCAGAACTTAATCACTGGCAGTGTGTTGTGGCAGCAATACTAATACTCTAATGCCTGCATGTAGTTGCAAACACACTTATAGTTAGTAGAAGTGGACGTCTGAAATAAAGCTTTACCAAAAAAGATGTTCGACATCTAGCGTTGCAAGGTTATTTAGGTAACAAACAATCTTGAACTCTGTTTGTACATGGTAATAGAAAACAAATAGAAGCCATCTTGGGTATTTTATCCCTATAAAACCCTCAAAGAAGGAAAAATGTGACTTCCACTGATCTACAGTACATCAATGGCATTTGAGAAGAACTAACACACCTGTACTGTCTGGCTTTGTCCATGTATTCATGTTGCTCCATGCCTTGAGAATCCACAGCCGACACGTCAATTATGTTCCTACCAAAGAGAAAAAGAAAAGGTTTTCATCTACCAACAGCCCTCACTGCAGAAAACTCACCGCAAAACATGCTTTTCTTGCTTGTTTTCTAGGGAAATAAATAAAAATTAAGAGAGTTTTTGCTTAAAAAAAAAGCACATTTATCTGCCATTGGGGTAAGAAAAATAATATTTTCCCTAGGAAACGAGACATAATAGCCTTTTATTATTTTAGTAAATGCATCTTGATTTAAGAATTTTTAGATATCTGGACTGGAAACAAGTAGGGGTGTCACGATTCACCAAATCCTCGATTTGATTAAGTTTTCGATTCTAAGGTCACGATTCGATTCGATTCTCGATTAAAAAAAAAAATTAAAGCGCAGATTGCTATGCAATTTTTAGACTACACGTTTATGCATTATGCAATATAAATTTGTTCACAATGTACACTGTAACACCATTGCCAAATTTAAAATATAACAAGACAAAAATACTGAGTTAGAAAAGCGTGTTTCGCGGTGTGTGCTACATGAGACAGTGTGTAGTGTGTGTCGTACAGGGCTGTGCGCTGCAGGATGACCGTGAGCAAGGCCTGCTCATCTGTGCGGTTGGACGAGAGGCTGTCTGCGTTTCGCTCCGAGCCATTGGTGGGTTTTCGGTTCTGGCTTGGGTCAGGAATCAATGGCCTCACCTCGTCATTCTTCTGCACAAAAGGGTCAAGAGGTCAAAAGCATGATCATTTTCAAGAGGGCAACATGTCAGTGACCATATGTCTGCAGCTTTTGATTACATTAAACATTTCAATGATATTTATTAATCTTACTCCAAAACCTAAAAGCTGCAAGTTTTCAAAATAAAGGGATGCTCAATGACATCATATGTTTTGTAAAAATCGACAATAAGAAAATTAGAAACGCCCTCCCTTGAACCACATCACTATGATCGAGTGATAACATGTCACCCGTCAGCAAGTTTTTACATTTAGAAGTCAAACAAAATTGACTTGACTTTAATCCCAGGATGCTTCAGGTTTGACTGAACCTGTCATCCGTATAAGTTACTCTGGATAACAATATATAACCAAACCCAGACTCACATGATGTAACCAAACTCGGACCAGCCCAGAAATGATTGATTTATACAAAGAATACATTTCCAGTTTCCATTGCTTTTTCCAATTGTTAAGGAGGAATCACGTATAAAGACCAGAGGTGTAAAAAAGTACCTGAAAACCACTTTTAAAAAAGAACTGATACCTTACAGGAAAAATGACTCATTACAAGTCACCGATTTACACCTTTATTAAATGTCTTAAAGTACCTGATAAGTACTTAAATATTTTACCCGTAGTGAATGTAGGCTCAAAGATGCACTCGTCCTCAACACCTGAGAGACTTACCAGTGAAAAACAAGAAACTGTTGGTTTGTGAGGAGAGCAATCACATGTTTATTTTCTAAAATCAAAATAAAACCGAACACCTTGAAATCACAATAAATCAAGGTCGACACAACAGCCTTTTAAACGCCAACACACACTCAATCTCAGTTAAGATCAAGTGCTTAAAAAGGGCATAGAAATACAATGTCTCTTCGTCACGACAGATACATAAAACAATGAGTCGTCAGATTAAATGGTCAAAGCCTACTTGCACTGGAGAAGCTGGTTTCGGCCTCAGCTCATAGGCATATGTGTAAAACCAGTGATTCAGAAACTACCAAATAATGCACATGTAGTCGTGTAAACTATAAAGTTGCTTTGTTGATGAGTTTGGAAGGCGAAACAGACACGATCTCGTACCTTCAGTGGCCGGTAGAGTTCAACATCGCTTCTTATAGCAGAAATAAACTTCTGCAGAAAAAGTTTGGTGCCATGCAAAATATACCAAGTTAAACTGCATTACAAATGCAATTAAATAGAGAGTACACTTATGTAAAAATTAAATCAAGTAGAGAGTAAAAGTTGCTAATATCTTTGATACTCAGTAAAACTATAAAGTAGCCAAAAAGATACCTGCGTACAGTAACTAATTACATTTTTTCAAAGACTTTACACCTCTTATAAACATCACTTTTTATAGAGATTCTATGAAGCATTTTAAGGCTTAAAAACAAGTAGAACAAATACAGCGTGGTCCAAACGAACAAGTTATTTGTAAACAATGTGTTTTAATCGTTTGATATAATAATATTACAAAGAATTTAGAGAAATTTATATTGAGAATATTATCTATTTGGCATATGGTTCAAAATCATGAATCACATATTGTCAATATAACTTTACTCTATGACATTTGCTCAATAATTAGATATATTTCCTGGCCTGGATTTGAAATCCAACTGATATTAATATCACACTTTCCATGACATTGGGAACCCTGAATGCATAATTTCCTCGTACATGACCACATCACATGTCAGATCCACACACACTCTCAGTTTATGATATTTCCTATGTCTAATCATAATGGATTCAGCAGTGAAACCAATAACTCTGATTAGAAGAACAATCAAATGAGGCATTAGAGTAAGTTTGATGTTAGTTTTGAAACACACACACAGTATTGGCCTGTTTGTGTAGCCAGAACTACAAAAACACACCAGTAATACTAAATGTGTGCTGTATGTTGTTGCTGTAGGAATACAAACGGCACATTCAGCAGTGTTTTCCAGTTGTTATATGTGTGTTTTGATCAAAACTCCTCTACCTGCTCCGACGTTTCGCTATCGCTGCTGAAACAGCACCCCATGATACACGTCCAGCAGGTTCAGTCTCTCTTCTGTGGGAGTTTTTTCGTCTCCTGCGAGGTTTTAATTATTTTGTTTGTTGGCTGTGAGGAGCTTCGTTGCAAACGCAGGGACCATCACATGACAGCGCTCCTAGTCGCGTCACGTGACTTCCGTTTTGACACACAACTACCCTGGCACGTCATTTCCGCCCGTCGCGTGACCGCGCAGAGCCGTTATGTTCGTTGTAGACTGATAAAAAATAAATTACCGTCGCGTGACCGCGCAGAGCCGTTATGTTCGTTGTTGACTGATAAAAAATAAATCATCAATCAATACATTAATAAAAACGTCATAAGAGATTTCAGTGTTTTACTCTTATAAATTTCTACGCGATTGTTTCTAATTGGCTTAATTTCAGGTGATATCTTGTAAAACACCTTTTTAGGAAGAAAACATTTACAAATAACGTTATTAATAGTATATGAATCATTATAATGAACATATTGGCTTATAATAAGAATAAACATATTGTCTTCGTTAAAGTTTAGCGCTCTATCTAATTATTTTCTTGTATTAAAACATCGGTAGCAATGTTTCTACCAATTGTGAAAACTAAAAACGGTTGTGGGAAGATTATGGGATTAAAAAGTAACTTTAGCTAAATGACCATATTTCAAAATAAATAATTAAATGCTACACGATATAAAGTCACATTTCACTCATTGTTTAACTTAGATTATTGAATTAATGTCTATGCAAATTGTATTGGTGTGAACATACTATAAAAATACAGGATCATCTCTTTATGTGATAATTACTGATGTATTTTTTTTTATCCCTCGGGTTAAATACATGACAGAAAATAAACACAATCTTAATTTTGTCATTAGATGGAGATGGTTTTGTGTTTTGCTTAGGCTATGCAAATGTTGTTTCATGGATTATAGCTTTGTGTTAGCTTTTGTCTGTATCTGTAAGAATGTATTTCCAAACTTATAGGGTTTGGGTAATAAGCCTGTAAAATATAATTTCAAATGACTTTATTTCAAATAAAAAAATAAATAAATAAAGTCTCGGTTCTGAGGAGACTTTGGAGTGCAAAATATTTTCTTTTATCATTAATCTTAAAGGAATTGGGATGGCTTTGATAATCCTATTATAAATATTGACAATACACATGCCGTTGGAATTCCTCAAAAAAACTCTTTAAACAGTAACAAATATCAATTTTCAAGAAATAAGCAAACACACAAATCCCTTTGGATTTCCAATAGAGCAGCACATGATGATGAAAGTCTGAGAGTTTCACTGGTGAAGAGGACCATTCAAAGTTACAACATTAATACAAAAAAAAAAAAATCATTTTTTGGAAACAATGTTGTGTCGTTAGCAAACAGACTTATAATTATTTGCCTTTCCAACACTGTTAAAGCTTCAAAACCACTATTTTTAATCAATATAGATCTGCAACCATTAAAGATAACAATGGTGAGCTATGCTGGATGAATCCCCCTTTTCATGGAAAATCTTGTGCAGAGCTATGGAGCTATTGAAATAACATTTCAATAAATGTTATGAACCTTACTCCAAAACCAAAATGCTGCAAGATTTTTATAATAAAGGGAACAAATCACATGAAACCATATCGCTAATCGGGTAAATCTATACCAATCTAATATTATTATGGATTGAATAAAATTCTGAAACACTGATTATAGAAGAAAAAAAGAAGGAAATGTATGTATGTATATATATATATATATATATATATATATATAAGAAAGCTGGAGAATATAGTTTAGAATAGAACTGAAACACTCTATGAGCAGTGCGGCCCCTTTAAGAAAAATGACATCACACGCATGCGCAGAAGAGGAGGAGGGACGAGATTCACACACAAGACGAGAAGAGCGCTAAAACTTTCACCAGTTAAAGCTAAAAGTGACGCTGTTAACGATCGTGAATGAAGTATAAATGTGGAATATTTTCTTCGGATGTCGTATATTTCCAGTCTGGAGGTCAGAGATGTTATATTTATCATGTAATAATTGACGTTTGTGTTGCCTAAATTTACATTGTTCGTAGTGTAAAGTGCAGAGAATATAGTCATTAATTTTGATCAGCCACTTATTCAGTCTGTAGAAATTGTGTATAATTTCTGTTATCTTAGTTATATTTTTGTTTCATTTTAAGAATTTATCCTGTGACTTGTTTCATCCACATTATATCTGGAGTCACATGAAAATGAACAACCTTCCCTGATAGCACAAGTCTATTTGATGTAATGTTTATCTGGAAGACGTATTTTTAAGAGTGTTTGCTCATCTGCAATAGGACGTTTCCTGTCAGATGTCAAATAGACGTTCGTTTTCTCACACAAACGCTCGTTTCGTGTCTTAGGCCATTTACGAGTCTCTGTGCATGCTCTTTGAGGTGGTGACCATAGACCTGCATTATGTGACTGACAGACAAGAACGGTTTGACCTAAAAATTCCTAAATTGATAATACTGTGGAAACAAAGACCAGGGGCGCAACTACCCAGTTTCAGAGGGATATGCAGCAACAATTTTAGCGTGTTTCCCCCCCCCCCCAAAAAAAAAAAAAAGGAAAATAAATGTAATGTTAGTGTGCTGAGTAATAAGTGAGTAGGAAGAAATGAGAGCTAACATGAAAAAATAAGTGCAAAATTGTCGCTTATTAACACAATTAAACTATAGCTACTCCACCTTGATGATCCCCCCTAACAAAACTATAAGCTCCATTGTAACACCAATACCAGTGTTTCTCACAGGATTTTAGGTAAAACTGTGGTAGGTGGACCTCTGTTTCTCTAGGGGGGTTCGGGGGCATGCTCCCCCGTAAGAAAATTTTTTGTTCTGTAACGTTAAATTCAGCAGTCTGGTGCACTTTGAGAGTTCAAAATTAAAAGCTCCAACCCATAGTCAGGGTGCAAATTAAACAAAGAAAAATTTGAACCTCTTTTAGTTAGTGTCTGTCTACATTACACTACTACATAATAATATTTATAATATTAATTCCATGATAGTAATAGCCATAAAGACTATTGTAAAACAAATGCACAGAAAAATAAAGGAAACTTTCATAATTAGTTTTGCACTAATTTCTATACTTGATAAGCGCATAATGACATGTTTCATGGGCCAGTGTGTCAGAAAAAAAAAACTAAAGCTGACTTTTTTTGACCAATGCATTACACCAGCACAGCGCCGCCAATTAAGCAAAAAAAACAAAACAAAAACAAACAAATGTATGAGTTTTGTTGGCCGTTAAGACAAATAAATTAAAAAAGGATGAAATGTATTGGCTGAAAAGCACGTCGGCCCAGCGGGAATCTCCCGGTAGTCCCGATGGCCACCGAGATATAGATGGCCTACATGCCTGGATGTCACATTTTAAATCCTACCTGTTGGCTTTCAGCAATGCATGTAGTTATTTCAATTTACATGCCATCTCCTTTTCTCTCTTTCTTTTTCTATTTTTAGCCCCACAGCATTTTGTTTTATCCATCTTTTTCGACGACAACTAACTACTCGTACCTGCTCGCTCAGCGCTCACGGCGCCCCCGCCCGCTCGCGATATTACCCGCCCCCCTTCTCCATGAGGGCGCCTACTCTAGCCTGGCTGTTAGTCCTCTAAAATTTTATATAACATTGAAGGAATGCAGAAATGATTTAGAAACGCACAACGGCAGCTACATATAGAAATACAATATAGCATATATATAATTTTTTATTTTTTTTTTTACCATCGCTTTGGCGCCCCCCATTGTGCTTCGCCCCTATGCGCCGCATATAGCGCATACCCACTTTTTGCGCCACTGACAAAGACACCTACATATTTTCTGTCATGTGCCCTTGAGGTAAGCTAAAACATATCAAAAATTAAAGGGGGGGTTGATTGCGATTTCACTTTTTTCATTTTAAATAGTGTGTATAATGTTGCTGTTGGTCCATGAACAGTATCTGCACAGTTGCAGCGCGGAAAGTTCATTGTAAGCAGAGATATCGTCTTTTAAAAATCAGAAAGTTTAATGCCTACAAAAACGACTCGATTGGCTCTACAGCTGTGTTTTAGACGTCACTAACCCATACATTTAAATCAACCCTCCTTCCGGAATATGCAAAAAAGGGCATGGCCATATTTCTGCGGCTCGTCGAGTGTGTTATGTTCATCCAGCTGTCGGGTCTCCTGTGTTCGGGTTCCCAAGGACGTACATGTACTTCGTCAACCATGGATACAATTTATGTTTGATTATGTTCCTGAAAATGACGATCGTAATTTAACTCTCTGTGCTGCGCATTTTACGGAAGACAGCTTCCAGAATCTACACAAATTCAACACCGGATTCAACAAGAAGCTGTTGCTAAAACATGAAGCAGATCCAACTTTAGGCAGCAGTTGTTGAGCCACAACCTGTAAGTAGGCTAAGACTTCATCATTTTAAATGTATTTGCATGTATAATTTCAGACGTTATCAAATTCCAGAGCTGGCTTTATAGACACTTAGTTATGCTATTTCTTCGTGTCTACGACAAACGCGTACAAACACTTTGGACCTGAATTTATACATGTACTAATTTTGTATTTTTCATATATATATATACTTTATGACATTATTTTTTGATTTGATCAAGAACGTAAACCAGTGACAACGCTGTTTGTGTACATAGTAGTTAGTCAGTTCGATGCTATTTTGTGTAAGACAAACGTGTATAAAGTGTAAAAAAAATATAAGCAAATTACCATCATTTACATTTGACAGGAACACACATGGGCGTGAATTTTGTGGACAACGTGAGCTACAGTTTAGCCAATCAAAACACACCGGCCCAAACTAACCAATCTGAGCCCACTGCGTGTTTCTGAGGGAGTGTTTTCGTACAATCAGGAAGTCAACCGCTCGTTCATGGGACAGAGGAGAGCGCGGCTTACAATAAAGGTGAAATTTATGAAAAATAAGACTTTAAAAAAAAGAAAACCACGAATACGTGTTATATTGCACCCCATAAACACAATCATGCAAAGAAAAAAAGCAGTAAACCACCCCTTTAATTTAAAAGTGAACTATCCCTTTAACCATTTTTTAATATTGTTTTATTTGGAAACAAAGTTTTAAATTCTATATTGTTATTTTACAGTTTATAATGTTACCAGACATTGCCATTGATTCAAAACAACTTTGTGACCTAAACATGTTTGCTCTAATATCAGAACTTTTTAAAAATTATTTCACATTTTTTAGAACAATTGTTACTTACAAAAACGAGCAACTTTTTACTGTTTTTTACACTACTAATATGTAAATCAAAATGCTCTATATTTGAGCTAAATATATTTAAAGGACCATATGTGTTTACTGTTAAAGTATACCAGTATAAATTCAGTAACTTATCTCTGATTTTTCCAGATCTGGTCCTGTGGGCGTCAGTATCACACAGTGATCACAGTTCACACCTGCAGTGAAGCCCCTCCCACAACAATTCACCAATAAATACTGGGAATATTCCCATCATCCTACAAGAGAAGGACAAACTCCAGGAATAGCAGCTGAAATCTGTGTGACTGTTAAAGATGGAGTTCATTAAAGAGGAGATTAAAGAGGAGATGGAGTTTATTAAAGAGGAGATTGAAGACATGACTGATCCAGAACCATCCAGAATAAAACATGAAGATACTGAGGAACAAATAGGTTGGTGTCCATTCTTGATTCTTAATTGTGGACTGCTTTCGTAGCTCTGAAATAATAATTAGTATATGGATGACAAATGATTAGAGAATTGCATTTAAATAATCGTAACCCCGTTTTAATCGTATTATACAGACTCAGGAGATGACTTGAGACTTATTTTACATCTTGTAAAAAGTGCCATTATACCACTCCTTTAAAAAATACAACTTTTGATTTTAATAATGTATTAGTAAATGTTGAAATTACAACAACTAAGAAATGCAGCAGAAGTATTATTCATTGTTGAATAAGGAAGCCTTATTGTGAAGTGTCACTGATACACAGACAGATGTCTTGTTTTTTGCTGTGTGTTTTTAATTTTCACATTTAACCTCATTGAGCTGATTTTAATTGATTAATACATTTTATTTTAGTCCAGATGGAAGTGAAGGAGCAAAGACAGAAACTAAATGACGTGAAGAAACACTCTGACTTCAAAACTCTCGGAACAAATGTCAAAAAGCTGCACTCCTGCTCTCAGTGTGGAAAGAGTTTCACAAATAAAGGAAACCTTAACAAACACTTTGGAATTCACACTGGAGAGAAACCGTATACATGCACTCAGTGTGAGAAGATTTTCAGAGATGCATCAGGTTTAAAATATCATCTGCATGTTCACTCTGGAGAAAAACCATTCAAGTGTGATCAGTGCGGTAAAGGTTTTAATTCATCATCAAATCTAATACAACACCTGAAAGTTCATTCAGATGAGAAGCCATTCTTGTGTTCTTTCTGTGGAAAGAGTTTTTCACGGATGGACAGTTTTAAACTTCACCAGAAAATACACACCGGTGTGAGAGATTATGTGTGTTGTGACTGTGGAAAAAGCTTTACTGCATCCTGTGAACTGAAACGGCACCAAAGAATTCACACTGGAGAGAAACCGTATCCATGCACTCAGTGTGGAAAGAGTTTTTCTCAAGCATCAGGTCTCAGTGTTCATCTGCTCCGTCACTCTGGAAAAAAAACTTTTAGCTGCGTTCAGTGTGGAAAATATTTTGTTTTGTCATCAGATTTAAAAGATCACCTGAAAGTTCATTCAGATGAGAAGCCTTATGTGTGTTCTGTCTGTGGAAAGAGTTTTCCACGGATGAAGAGTTTTAAACAACACCAGAAAACACATGCTGAAGTGAAAGATCATGTGTGTTGTGAATGTGGGAAGAGATTTACTAGAGCTGATTGTCTGAAACGTCACCAACAAACTCATACTGGAGAAAAACCTTACAAGTGCTCATACTGTGACAAGAGTTTTGCTCGGTTGGGACGTCTAAAATCACATGAGCGAATTCATACTGGAGAGAAGCCGTATATCTGTACTGTGTGTAAGAAGAGTTTCAAAGATGCAACAGGTTTAAAAAAGCATATGTTTATTCACACTGGGGAAAAAACGATTTAACTGTGATCAGTGAGGTTATAATTTATCATCAAGTCTAAAACAACACCTTGTAGGAAACTCATGAGCGGAGACCAGGAGACTTGGTTGTAACTTTATCAGGATTCTTTTTTGAGAACAGGAGCTGTCAGTAGATGCAGTCATCAAGTCTAAGGCAGTGTTGTAGTTTATATACGTTTAGAGGGCAGAGGATCTGGGTGACGACCTTAAACATGCTTAGGAACCCACCATAGACTCTAGAGTGTTACCAATCCTTATCCAATCAGCAATCAGGGGCTCTGAGATCCATCAAAGACAAATGGTGAGAGTCTCAGTAATTGACTCATTTAACTTACGATAGAGAGAACAGGACTGGCAGGGTTCCCTTGCTGGAAACTTTGCAGCTGATATCATCATCAGATCCTCAAATGCTAAATTCAATGTACTCTACCTTAGTTATTCATGTTATGTTATGTAAGGTCATAAGATCAGCAGATCTTAAACAGATTCTTAAATTTGTAATTCTACAACCTGAAAGTTTGTGCAGATGAGAAGCCTTATGTGTGTTCTCTTTGTGGAAAGAGTTTTTCAAGGCTAAAGAGTTTTAAACTGCACCAGAAAACACATAGTCAAGTGAGAGATCATTTGTGTTGTGACTGTGGGAAGAGCTTTAGTACATCTAGGCTAATTGACAGGAACAGCTTCAGAGATTTCGTACTGGAGAAAGACCTTACAAGTGCTCATATTGCTCATAGTTTCTACATTGTAATCATTAACAACTTGTAGTAATTACTTTAGTGTGTAAATGTATTGATTCTGCGAAAGAATCAGAGTTGCTGCCTTAATACACTGTTAGCTAACTGCGTAATTTATATATGTACATTTCTGAAATGCATAACTTGGACACAGTCACCTCTGATAACAAGATCACTCCAGATTATAATCTAAACAAATGCATTGTCTGTAAAGCTGCTTTGAAATGGTATGTATTGTGAAATGCGCTATGCAAATAAATGTTAATTTAACTGACTTGTGACGAGTTTTACTAAGTCTGGAGCCCTGAAATCACATGAGCTACTTCATACTGGAGAGAAGCTGTACTGCTGTACTTGGTGTGAGAAGAGTTTTACACGTTTATCAAGCCTTCTCACTCATGCAAAAAAATATTGCAAGTGAGCAAAATTAGTTTTTTTAATGTCGTATAGTAAATACTGTGAGATAAAATATGGAACTGATCCCTTCGCTCCACCTTGGCCCGCCGACCTGGCTACTCGCACCCTCGGTTCTTCCAGAGACACCATAGACCCTCGTCTCTCAGGCTTTACCAGAGACTTTCATCCCTCCAACTCCACCAGAGACCCTTGTCCCTCCGGCTCGACCATAGACCCTCATCCCTCCGACTCAAGCAGAGACTTTCAACCCTCCAACTCCACCATAGACCCTCATCTTTCTGGCTTTACCAGAGACCTTCGTCCCTCTGACTCGACCATAGACCCTCATCCCTCCGACTCGACCATAGACCCTCATCACTCCGACTCAAGCACTTTCATCCCTCCAACTCCACCATAGACCCTCATCTCTCTGGCTTTACCAGAGACCTTCGTCCCTCCGACTCGACCATAGACCCTCATCCCTCCGGCTCGACAATAGACCCTCATCCCTCCGACTCAAGCAGAGACTTTCAACCCTCCAACTCCACCATAGACCCTCATCTTTCTGGCTTTACCAGAGACCTTCGTCCCTCTGACTCGACCATAGACCCTCATCCCTCCGGCTCGACCATAGACCCTCATCCCTCCGACTCAAGCAGAGACTTTCAACCCTCCAACTCCACCATAGACCCTCATCTTTCTGGCTTTACCAGAGACCTTCGTCCCTCTGACTCGACCATAGACCCTCATCCCTCCGACTCGACCATAGACTCTCATCCCTCCAACTCAAGCACTTTCATCCCTCCAACTCCACCATAGACCCTCATCTCTCTGGCTTTACCAGAGACCTTCGTCCCTCCGACTCGACCATAGACTCTCGTCCCTCCGACTCGACCATAGACCCTCATCCCTCCGACTCAAGCACTTTCATCCCTCCAACTCCACCATAGACCCTCATCTCTCTGGCTTTACCAGAGACCTTCGTCCCTCCGACTCGACCATAGACTCTCGTCCCTCCGACTCGACCATAGACCCTCATCCCTCCGGCTCAACCAGAGAGTTTCATCCCTCCAACTCCACCATAGACCCTCATCTCTCTGGCCTTACCAGAGACCTTTATCCCTCCGACTCGACCATAGACCCTCGTCCCTCCGGCTTGACCATAGACCCTCATCCCTCTTGTTGAGAGACTTTCATCCCTCCAACTCCAACAGAGACCCTCATCCCTCCGGCTTTACCAGAGACCCTTGTCCCTCCGACTCGACCATAGACCCTCATCTCTCTGGCTTTACCAGAGACCTTCATCCCTCCGACTCGACCATAGACTCTCGTCCCTACGGCTCGACAATAGACCCTCATCCCTCCGACTCAAGCACTTTCATCTTTCATCCCTCCGACTCCACCATAGACCCTCATCTCTCTGGCTTTACCAGAGACCTTCATCCCTCCGACTCGACCATAGACTCTCATCCCTCCGACTCGACCATAGACCCTCATCACTCCGACTCAAGCACTTTCATCCCTCCAACTCCACCATAGACCCTCATCTCTCTGGCTTTACCAGAGACCTTCGTCCCTCCGACTCGACCATAGACCCTCGTCCCTACGGCTCGACAATAGACCCTCGTCCCTACGGCTCGACAATAGACCCTCATCCCTACGGCTCGACAATAGACCCTCGTCCCTCCGACTCGACCATAGACCCTCATCCCTGCGGCTCAACTAGAGACTTTCATCCCTCCAACGCCACCAGAGACCCTCATCCCTCCGGCTCCACCGAGGACTCTGCCTGTGCCATGAACTTATAAGTTATACTCCGGCTTCACCAGAGACCCTCGTCCCTCTGGCTCCTCAAGAGACCCTGCCTCTACCGCGGACTTACAATGAGCGGCAGTGTCTGTGTTTCAAAGGTTGGTGGTTCAATCCCCGGTTCCACCTGACCAAGTGCTGAGGTGTCTGTAAGCTGGACAACTAACCCCAGCTGCTCCCGACAAGCTGGATGGTGCCTTGCATTGCTGACACCACCGTCGGTGTATGAATGAGTGAGTGAATGTGAGGCAATATGTGAAGCGCTTTAGGTCTGTGAAAGCGCTATATAAATTCAGTCCATTTACCATTTACAAATTATACTCCAGCTCCCCCAGAGACACTTGTTCCTCCAGCTTAACGAAATACCCTCGTCCCTCTGGCTCCATAAGAGACCCTGCCTGCACCGCGGACTTACAAGTTGTACTCCGGCTCCTCAGTCCTCTGGCCATCAGGTTCCACCTTGGATGCTAGTTGCTGTGGCTTCATGTTGGGCACCAGTTCCAGTGGTGTTGCTCAAGCCCATCGGTTCTCCGTCTGTGCCCTGGGATCCCCTGATATAGGTTCCTACTCTGTCAGTCGTCCTCCGGAAGTCAAATCAAAGTCAAGTCAAAGTGTTTATTGTCATATGCACAGAGAGAAAAACAAGTTTTTCCTATACAATGAAATTCTTTCTTTGATGTCCACAGTGAATGCCAAGACTAGTACAAAGTACTTAAAAAAGAAAGCGCGCACCGCACACACACACACACAAACAAAATTAAAAATGTTGTAGAATAAGAATTTGAACATATTGAAAATTTTAAATATTGTACATATATGTAAGCAAATGTGCAAAAATGACTGTGCAATACAATAATACATTAAAGTGCAATTGAGTGCAGCTCCATGATAATAGGAACATTAACAGATATGCAATCTATGCAACAATTAGTCTAAATATTCTGTAAGATGTGATTCTTATAGAATACCCAAAGTCGAAATTGGGGGCAGGGTGCAGCCCTATATGCTTCACGTATGTTACTGTAAACATTGTCTAGTGGGTTTTTATTTTAATTTTGTTTTTGACCAGGAACATCAAAAGTCTGGCCATGTGTCATTTTTTACAAAAAACATGTGGGATACCCACATTCCTGACAGAAAACATATGTTCATTTGATTTAAATGTAGTTAAAATAATCCAGTATAAATTTAGTATCTTATCTTTTAATTTTTCCAGATCTGGTCCTGTGGGCGTCAGTATCACACAGTGATCACAGTTCACACCTGCAGTGAAGCCCCTCACACAACAATTCACCAATAAATACTGGGAATATTCCCATCTTCCTACAAGAGAAGGACAAACTCCAGGAGTAGCAGCTGAAATCTGTGTGACTGTTAAAGATGGAGTTTATTAAAGAGGAGATTGAAGACATGACTGATCCAGAACCATCCAGAGTTAAACATGAAGATACTGAGGAACAAATAGGTTGGTGAACATTCTTGATTCTTCATGGTTGACTGCTTTCGTATCTCTGAAATATGGATTACAAATGATAGAGAAATGAATACTAATGATCAGAAGCCACTTTTAATCGCATTCACAAGTGAATGACAGAACCCAACTTTGCACATTAAAGATACTTTTATACAGATAGATGTCTTGTTTTCTATTGTTTTGCAAAGTGTTTTTAATTCTCACATTTAACCTCATTGATCTGATTTTTACGTTTATTTTAGACCAGCTGGAAGTGAGGGAGCAAAGACAGAAACTAAATGAAGTCAAGAAACACTGTGACTTCAAAACTCAAAGAACAGAAGCCAAAAAGCTGCACTCCTGCTCTCAGTGTGGAAAGAGTCTCCAAAAGAAAATAAACCTTAAGATACACATGAGAATTCACACTGGAGAGAAACCGTATACATGCACTCAGTGTGGAAAGACTTTTTCTCAAGCATCAAATCTCAGTAAACATCTGCACATTCACTCTGGAGAAAAACCATTCAAGTGTGATCAGTGCGGTAAAGGTTTTAATTCATCATCAAATCTAATACAACACCTGAAAGTTCATTCAGATGAGAAGCCATTCTTGTGTTCTTTCTGTGGAAAGAGTTTTTCACGGATGGACAGTTTTAAACTTCACCAGAAAATACACACCGGTGTGAGAGATTATGTGTGTTGTGACTGTGGAAAAAGCTTTACTGCATCCTGTGAACTGAAACGGCACCAAAGAATTCACACTGGAGAAAAACCGTATCCATGCACTCAGTGTGGAAAGAGTTTTTCTCGTGCATCAGGTCTCAGTGTTCATCTGCTCCGTCACTCTGGGAAAAAAACTTTTAGCTGTGTTCAGTGTGGAAAATATTTTGTTTTGTCATCAGATCTAAAAGACCACCTGAAAGTTCATTCAGATGAGAAGCCTTATGTGTGTTCTCTCTGTGGAAAGAGTTTTCCAAGGCTGAAGAGTTTTAAACAACACCAGAAAACACATATTGAAGTGAAAGATCATGTGTGTTGTGAATGTGGGAAGAGATTTACTAGAGCTGATTGTCTGAAACGTCACCAACAAACTCATACTGGAGAAAAACCTTACAAGTGCTCATACTGTGACAAGAGTTTTGCTCGGCTGGGACGTCTAAAATCACATGAGCGAATTCATACTGGAGAGAAGCCGTATATCTGTACTCTGTGTGAGAAGAGTTTCAAAGATGCAACAGGTTTAAAAAGGCATATGTTTATTCACACTGGGGAAAAAACTATTTAACTGTGATCAGTGAGATTATAATTTGTCATCAAGTCTAAAACAACATCTTGTAGGAAACTCATGAGCGGAGACCAGGAGACTTGGTTGTAACTTGGTTGAGCTGTCAGTAGATGCAGTCATCAAGTCTTATGCAGTATTGTAGTTTATATACGTTTAGAGGGCAGAGGACCTGGGTGACGACCTTAAACATGCTTAGGAACCCACCATAGACTCTAGAGTGTTACCAATCCTAATCTAATCAGCATAAGTATTCAAAGACTGGGCTTTGAACTCGGCTTGGCTCGTCACACCCTCGGCTCCACCAGAGACCTTCGTCCCTCCGGCTCCACCAGGCACCCTCTGGCTCCAGCAGAGACCCTGCCTGCGTTTGCAGACTTACAAGTTATGCTCCAGCTCCACCAAAGACCCTGCCTGCGGTGCGGACTTACAAGTTATACTCTGGCTCCACCAGAGACCCTCGTCCCTCTGGCTCCACCATGACTTTCGTCCTTCCGGCTCTACAAGAGATCCCGCCTGCGCTACGGACTTACAAATTATACTCCGGCTCCACATCAGTCCTCTGGCTCTCAGGTTACTCATCGGATGCTCGTCGCCATGGCTTCAGCTTGGGCGCCAGTTCCAGTGGTTTTGCTCAAGTTCATTGGTTCTCCTTCCCTGCCCCGGGATCCCCTAATATTGGCTCCCACTCCGCCGGTTCCCAAATTCCCATTGTTTCCATGTGATAGAGGTTTAAATAAAATGTAATAGCCTCAGGGCGAACGAAAAACAGTTTGCGTCATGTATTTTAGAAATGTCAAGGTTCGCATCTTCTCTATTAATTCAAGAGCATTTGATGTTTTGTATCTATTATCTTTGAACTGATTATGAAATTGGCATGATACATTTACCTGACATAATAAATTGTAAACATCTGATTTTATTCTAATTGAGTCTGACATTATTTTCAGTAAAGAGTTAATAATCAAACATTCAGATGAGAAGCCTTATGTGTGTTCTCTCTGTGGAAAGAGTTTTCCACGGCTGAAGAGTTTTAAACTGCACCACAAAACACATGATGAAGTGAGAGACCATGTGTGTTGTGACTGTGGGAAGAGCTTTACTAGAGCTGACCATCTGAAACTGCACCAAAGGACTCATAATGGAGAAAAACCTTACAAGTGCTTACAGTATACTGTGACAAGAGTTTCACTCAGTCTGGAAACCTGAAAAAGCACAAGCGAGTTCACACTGGAGAGAAGCCGGACAACTGCACTCAGTGTGAAAAAAGTTTCAGAAATTCAACAGGTTTAAAAATCCATCTCTGTTTTTACTCTGGAGAAAAAACATGTAACTGATCAATGTGGTAAAGACTTTAATTCATCATCACAGCTAAAATTAAATCTGAAAATTAATTCAGATGAGAAGGCAATTTCTTCCTTGTAGGTCTGAGACGAGAGTTCAAGAGATTTCCACGACGCATGGTGAGAACTGCAATGTCCTTCAACTACTTCAGTTCTCGCTCATCCGACATGGAAATTATGCATTGAGGTCCAAAGATGCGGTGAATTTATGTAAGTGTGAATCTATTGTTCAATCCATATATTATATATTTTATTAGTGTGCATTATTAATTATTGTAAAACTTGATTTGGTCCAGTGCGTAGATGTAATTTACTGAATGCGGCCCCTTTATGAAATATGACACCGCGCGCACTGAGCATGCGCGGAAGAGAGACGCGCGAGAGTATTTAGAGCTTTGTTTTCTTTCTTCTCTCTCTCTTTCTGTTGTTTCCTTTGACGCTGCTATGGATATTACAGTCGAACACTTTGTCATCCACTGTAAGTGTATATTATGTTAAAGTTCTTGATAATGCAATAAAAAAGAGAGAAGCGCGAGAGACACGAGACAAGAGCTGAAACTTCACCAGTTGAGGCTGAAAGTGACGCTGTTTAACGATCATGAATGAAGAGCAAATGTGAAATATATGCCGCATATTTCCAGTCTGCAGGTGAGAGTTGTTATATTTATCATGAATTTTGTGTTGCGCAAATGTCCAGTTCGTAGCAAAATAACATACAGATAATTAAATCATAACGTTAGTTTGGATTTGCATACATTTATGTGTATAACATTAGGAATATTTTGTAGGATTTATATTATCTTTGTAAGATTCCTGTTTAATTTATATAAGATAATTTATTTACCATGTGACTCGTTTCATCCTTATAAAATCTGGAGTCACATAACAATGATTGAATAATCATTATATAGAGCCGTTTTAAATGCTACATAACCGCATCAACATTATCTATATTTCTTAAATCAAGCACAAATGGCCATTTCATTTCAGAAGTGTAATTATTAAAGTATAAACTCAGTAACCTTGAATTTGGCAGATCTGCTGTCCCTCACAATAGTTCACCAATTAAGAAAGCTTAAGTTGCCTAGTTCAACCAAAAATTGCAATATATGATAAATTAAATAATGAGGAATATGTGATAAATTATTCTGAAAAACAACAACACTTAAATTATCATAGTATTGTAAAGTACTTGTCATCCACATTTTGGTGGTCAAGTGTTAGATTATTTTCTTTTGTGTCAACATTCTCAGTCCCTTATCAATGGTTGTTTTCTGTTGTCTTATGTTACATTTCTGATTAGTTTAGATATTAATTGAATAATAGAACCTGTGCCCTGTTTCATCCCAATTATATCTTGAGTTACGTGAAAATTATCAACCTGCAGTTGTTTAATATGCTACTAAAATCTAACAATCACAATGCTCTATATTTGAATTAAATCAAAGGCACCATATGTGTTTACTGTTAAATTATTTCAGTATAAATTCAGTAACTTATCTCTGATTTTTCCAGATCTGGTCCTGTGGGCGTCAGTATCACACAGTGATCACAGTTCACACCTGCAGTGAAGCCCCTCCCACAACAATTCACCAATAAATACTGGGAATATTCCCATCATCCTACAAGAGAAGGACAAACTCCAGGAGTAGCAGCTGAAATCTGTGTGACTGTTAAAGATGGAGTTTATTAAAGAGGAGATGGAGTTTATTAAAGTGAAAATTGAAGACATGACTGATCCAGAACCATCCAGAATAAAACAAGAAGATACTGAGGAACAAATAGGTTGGTGTCCATTCTTGATTCTTCATTGTTGACTGCTTTCGTATCTCTGAAAATATGAATTACAAATGACAGAGAAATGCATGTAAATGATCATAAGCCAGTTTTTGTTTTAACAAGAGAATGACAAAACTGACCTTTCAAAGATACTTTATACAGACAGGTGTCTTGTTTTCTAATTGCTGCTTACTGTATTCCACAAGTCCTATGTTCAAGGGTTTCAGAAGAAGAAAAAAAAAAGCTTCTTGCACAAGGGAGTGACAGTCCATTATGCATACGCGCATTGCACGTCACGGAGGCGCGGGCACGAACACTTGCATTTTCCTATCAACAGATGAAACATCACCATCTACTCCATAATTTCTGGTCATACAGAAAATAATAATACATTATTTACAACTACTTTTATTTGTTTGTAATCTCACAATCACGAATAATACCGGTGTCCTCTAATTATGTAATGTGTATGAAACGTGCATTTCTCTCTGACGCATCCTTAAAGGGATACTCCACTTTTTTTGGAAATAGGCTAATTTTACAACTCCCCCAGAGTTAAACTGTTAGGTTTTACCGTTTTCGAATCCATTCAGCTGATTTTCTGATATTTAGAAGAATATCAGTAACCAGACTGTTTCTGGTCTCAGTGACTTCCATAGTATATATTTTTTTCCTACTATGGAGGTCAGTGAGAACAGAAACGGTCTGGTTACTGATATTCTTCTAAATATCAGAAAATCGGCTGAATGGATTCGAAAACTGTAAAACCCAACAGTTTAACTCTGAGGGAGTTGTAAAATTAGCCTATTTCCAAAAAAAGTGGAGTATCCCTTTAACAAAGGAGATGGAGATTTGTTTGCAGACATATTTAGGCTGTTATAGTCTATAACTCGCCTATAAATCACCTCTATAGGCTGTGGTTATATGGCTCTTCTCATTCTGCACTCATTTAATCATTCAATTTCATTTCCAGGTTCTAATTTGTAGAACCTGGAAATAAAAAAAATATTTTTTAATTTTCTAATTTTTACTAATTATTAAAAAAATGTTAAGTTTAGCATAATTAATAGTTATTTTTTATTATTTACAATTTAATATAAATGTTAATTTGCTGATAATGATAAAGAAAACTGCTTTATAATTATTTAAAAGAAATATGTTTGGCTTAATTGTTAATATTAATTTATTTAATATAATTGTTAATTTGTCAATAAAGACTACTGCTTGATAATAGTGAATCATTTACGTTGTCATTTTCAAGCTACATGTTCTTGATCGCGTCTACAGTGTGTGACGTGACTGCGGGGGATTATTATTATTATTTTTTTTGGTCGGTTAACCGCGAGATTTCTTGCTGCTTCACTGCGGTGAAAAAATCCCATACCGTCACAGCCCTAGCTAAGTGTGTTTAATTCTCACATTTAACATCATTGAACTGATTCTAACTGATTCATATGTTTATTTTAGACCAGATGAAAGTGAAGGAGCAAAGACAGAAACTAAATGAAGTGAAGAAACACTGCGACTTCAAAACTCAAGAAACAAAAGCCAAAAAGCTGCACTCCTGCTCTCAGTGTGGAAAGAGTTTCCAAAAGAAAATAAACCTTAACAGACATTTGAAAATTCACACTGGAGAGAAACCGTATCCATGCACTCAGTGTGAGAAGAGTTTTACTCGTGCTTCAGCTCTCAAGTATCATCTGCACGTTCACACTGGAGAAAAACCATTCAACTGTGATCAGTGTGGGAAAGGTTTTATTTCATCATCACAACTAAAACAACACCTGAAAGATCATTCAGATGTGAAGCCTTATGTGTGTTCTCTCTGTGGAAAGAGTTTTTCACGGCTGGACAGTTTTAAACGTCACCAGAAAACACATGATGAAGTGAAAGATCTTGTGTGTTGTGACTGTGGAAAGAGCTTTACTAGATCTAGTTATCTGAAACAGCACCAAAGAATTCATACTGGAGAAAAACCTTACAAGTGCTCAGTTTGTGACAAGGGTTTCACTCAGGGTGGAAACCTGAAACTACATGAGCAAAGTCACTCTGGAGAGAAGTCGTACCACTGCTCTGAGTGTGGAAAACGTTTCACTCATTCTGGATCCCTGAAACGACATGAGCAAATTCACTCTGGAGAGAAGCTGTGCCACTGTACTGACTGTGGAAAAGGTTTTACTTCAACATCATGTCTCAAAATACACCTAAATTGTCATACAGGTGTCAAACCTCACTTGTGTTCTCTCTGTGGAAAGAGTTTCAGTCAAAAAGGAAACCTTAACGCACACATGAGAATTCACACTGGAGAGAAACCGTATCCATGCACTCAGTGTGAGAAGAGCTTTGCTTTACTATCAGCTCTCAGGTATCATCTGCAGGTTCACTCTGGAGAAAAACCATTCAAGTGTGATCATTGTGGGAAAGGATTTATTTCATTATCAAATCTAAATTCACACCAGAAAGTTCATTCAGACGAGAAGCCTTATGTGTGTTCTCTCTGTGGAAAGAGTTTTCCACGGCTGAACAGTTTTAAACAGCACCAGAAAACACACGATTAAGTGAGAGATCATGTGTGATGTGACTGTGGGAAGAGATTTATTACATCTAATCATCTGAAACGGCACCAAAGAATTAAAATTGGGAAAAAAAACCTTACAAGTGCTCAGTTTGTGACAAGAGTTTCGTTCAGTCTAGATTCACCTTGGACACGAATAGCGCGTTTTTGTTAAAAGAAAAACCACTGTACTCAGTGTGAGAAAAGTTTCAGAAATTCCACAGGTTTAAAAATCCATCTCAGCTTTTACTCTGGAGAAAAAAAAAACATTTAAATGATCAGTGTTGTAAAGACTTTAAAGGTGCCATATGGGATAATTGAGGTAAAAATATCCAACAAATGAGCTACACACATCAAAAGAATGAGAAGAAATAAGTGCAATGATGTCATTAAAAAAGTTATACAAGTTATAGTGCTGCCGAGATGTAACCTAAATTAGCATGCTAAATTACTAGCCCCGGCCCGGCAGGTGTCGTAATACCAGTTTCGGCCATGGGAGGCAATGTTACCACCAGCCAAACTGATGTACACGAGTAAAGGCCAATTTATACTTCTGCGTAGGGTGCGCGCAGTAGGTACGGCGTACCATACGCACAGACGCGTCCCATACCGCGTACCCTTCCGCGTTGCCTGACGCGCACCTCTTCAAAAATGTAACTACACGTCGCGACGACGCGGACCGCAAGATCGGTGATTGGTCGTCTTGGTAGCATCGTATTTCCTCATACGCATTTCCGCACGTACCTTCTCACGCATTTACACACGTACTATCTTCTCCGACGTCTTCTCTCATTTCTGCCTTTCAGTTTTAGTAATTTCACTAAAATGAACTGTTTTTCCACCCCAATAAGCTCCAACTCCAACATGATCCACTCTCTTTCAGTCGCTATTGCTTGTAGTAACCTAGCCGCGAGGAATCTAAACACAGTGGAACATTAAAACCCTCCGCCGCCTCCTAGCGTTTCGGAGCAGTACTGCAGAGCAACCAATACCTGAACGCAGAAGTATAAATGCTCACAACGGCGTCGCCTACGTGCGAAGCCAACGCCGTATACTACGGCGTACCCTCGACGCAGAAGTATAAATTGGCCTTAAGTCGGCGGCTTGTGTGTACTTGAACCTGATGTCAGTCGTGTGGAAAATACAGACCCACATCATCACACACCTTCCACCACACCGAGAGACTGGCATGGGGTACTTTCCATAAGATCATCTTTCAATGCAAATCAAACCAGCTATTAGGCTAACTGAAGTAAAACCATGCCAATCTCTCGGTGTGGTGAATGGTGTGTGATGATGTGGAGATATTTTAATCCCAAAGGCCAAGGGAACTTTATCAGGATGCATATTATCCTGGATCCATGAAATAACTGGCTTTTAAAAATAAAAATCTTCCTGACTCTATGGGAATTTAACATAGGGGTGCCCTGACTTAAGCACCTTGTATTTTAAGGAAAAACATTTATTTACTTATGATACATTATTCATTCACAAAGAAAATTTGTGTCCTTAAAGGTTGGAGTTTTCCTCATTTTTCTCATTAAGGCATTAAGATCAATATCCAAAAGATGATTTTTTTATTCCTCTTTTTAGGCAACTTTAGCATGGGTGTCCAAACTTATTCACATCACTGTATGTACACATTTATGGCCTAAGAAATGAAACGAGCGGTTTGTGTGAGAAAACGAACAGTATTTATATCGTTTTTACCTCGTGTAACCACAACAACCATGTCAAACTGATCTGACGGCACGGGCGCTTCGTTCTGCGCATGCGGCGGAAGTGAACGCTTGCACGTCTACGTCACTCGTTGTTTATACAGAGATTTCAGAAGTTTTACCTTTTACTAAACATATTTAGATATATCGAAATCGTCTTCCATATTGCAATTTCCTGTACATCTAAATATGTTTAGTGAAAGGTAAAACTTCTGACATCTCTGTATTAACAATGAGTGACGTAGGCGCGCAAACGATCACTTCTGGCGCATGCGCAGAACGAAGCGCCCGTGAACTGAAGGAGATCGCAGTTCTCCGTCGTGGAAATCTCTTGAACTCTCGTCTCAGGCCTACAAGGAAGAAAAGGAATAATCAAATAAAGTCGTTATTTTTATTTTTTATTTTTTTGGACAAACAGTATTCTCGTTGGTTATTTTGGGTGAACTAACCCTTTAACGTCTCGTCCGAAGGGCGGTATAGTGTCCCCATCAATTTACTGGGGCGTTAGGACCCACACAGACCACAGGGTGAGCGCCCCCTTCTGGCCTCACTAACACCTCTTCCAGCATCAACCTGGTTTTCCAGATACTAACCAGGCTACAGGGTGATACGGCTGCTGGCATGATAGGAACGATAATCTCAGGTACTGTTAATGTGCTTTATTTTATGTTAAAAATGTGTAATATGACTTTGAATATAATTTAGTGCTCCCGGCTTTGTAGCTGTAAAAGCAACAATGGATAATTCACCTCAGTTTTTGAAATGAAAATGTAAACAAACAAGTGTATAATTTGAGATAATTTGTAACTCAGTAGCTTGTATTTGAATAATGTTTAAATGGTGTAATATTTGTGAATTTGATTATGTAGCCTTATCCATTTTCTTGCGATTGCCAAGATTACTCTCAGGTGCTGTGCACTTTCCGTGAGACTCCGCCCACACGCTGTTCTGATTGGCTCTGAGTTTGATTGATTTTGACAGAATAAAATAAAACTGAAACAACATCTTGTCTTGTTTGGTCTATCTAAAGATCACAGAATGAGTTAGTTTTAATCACATAAATGATTTTTTTAAATCATTCTATATTAATACATTAACAACATCACATCAATCACAGTTATCTCGTCACTTATATGCTGTGTTTCTATCATCCTATACTGTCCTATTCATGTTAGCCTACTCGTGGACATTACGTCATCATGCTGTAGCGGGGCCCGCCTTAATAATCCTGCATTAGGGCCCGATGTTGGCTCGTCACGCCAATGTTCAGCAGGCAGTGGTTTGAGTCAGAGCTCTTGTCCAGTCTTACACACACACACCGCCTATGATTATTTACCTTTGGGTTTTATTCATATTCTGTTAATTGGCTATTTTATTTATAAATGTATTTTGTTGTTTTCAAGAAACAGTTGGCTGACCTTAATAAATCACATTATGCATTGAGGTCCAACTTAATTCACCAAGATGCAGGGAATTTATGTAAGGGTGAATCTATTGTTGAATCCATATATTATAAATATTTTTACTGCTCATATTATTTAGGCTATAGTAAAAGTTGATTTGGTCGAGTGCGTAGATGTGATTTATTGAATGCGGCCCCTTTAAGAAATATGACACCGCGCGCATTGAGCATGCGCACTGCGCAGAAGAGTGAAGCGCGAGAGTATTTAGAGCTTTGTTTTCCTTCTTCTCTCTCTCTTTCTGTTGTTTCCTTTGACGCTGCTATGAATGTTACCGTCGAACACTTTGTGATCCACTGTAAGTGTATATTATGTTAAAATTCTTGATAATGCAGTTAAAAAGAGAGAAAGACACGAGACAAGAGCTGAAACTTTCACCAGTTGAGGCTGAAAGTGACGCTGTTAACGATCATGAATGAAGAGCAAATGTGAAATATATGCCGCATATTTCCAGTCTGCAGGTGAGAGTTGTTATATTATCATGTAAAAATTGATGTTTGTTTTGCCCAAATGTACAGTTCGTATCGTAACGTACAGAGAATTAAATCATTAACGTTAGTTTTGATTAGCATAACGTTATGTATAACGGTAGGAACATTTTGTAGGATTTCTGTTATCTTTGTAAGATTACTGTTTAATTTATATAGGATAATTTAACATGTGACTTGTTTCATCCTCATAAAATCTTAAGTCACATAACAATGAACAACCTTTTTATAGAGTCATTTTAAATGCTACATAACCGTATCAACATTATCTATATTTCTTAAATCAAGCACATGTGGCCATTTTATTTAAGAAGTGTAATTATTAAAGTATAAACTCAGTAACCTTGAATTTGGCAGATCTGCTATCCCTCACAATAGTTCACCAATTTGGAAAGTTTAAGCCTAGTTCAACCAAAAATTGCAATATGATAATTGAAATTAAATAATGAGCAAGATAAATTATTCTGAAAAAAAAACTTAAATTATTATAATTTTGTTCAGTATTTGTGATCCACATTTTTATGGTCGTGTCATTCTCAGTCCCTTAAAGGGATAGTTCACCCAAAAATGAAAATTCTGTCAGTATTTACTCACCCTCATGTTGTTCCAACCCCGTAAGACCTTCGTTCATCTTCGGAACACAAATTAAGATATTTAAGATATTAAGATCGCTCCTGCATACTAGTCCATAGGCTTCTTGAGGGAATGACTCTAGCTGGCATCGAAAAGTCATTAAATACATCGTTAAAATAGTCCAAGTGACTACAGGGGCTCAATCTTAAGTTTATCAAATGACAAGAATCCTTTTTGTGCCAAAAACAAACAAAAATAACGACTTTATTTCAACTATTCACTGCCTTCTCCATGGGCCTGTAGTCAGTTAACGTAGTGTTATTGTGTAAAGCTACGTCACACGTAGGCTCACTATTGGCCGACCAGGGCCTGAAATTAACACCCGACCACCTGCCAAATGCGGGTGAATTTTGCTATTGGCGGGTAACACTGTCAATCTACCTGCCACATTGGCGGGTAGCCAATGAGAATTGAGTGATTCATTAGGATTTTTACATTTCAACGAAGTCCGCTATTGCGGTGGACTTTAGCTAAAATTTGGCGGCACATTACTGGGGTAAAGAGGCCAGCTGAAACAAAACAAACAGCCAACAAAAAGATGAGGATGAGAAAAAGAAAAGTAAAGAAGACATTTTAATACAAAGTGAACAATCGGCGGCAATGGCAAGGTTCGTGAGCGGCTGATTTATGACAGCGACTGTTGTTTCGTAACGTTCATGCGATCAGAAAGAAGATGAGGCTCTTTTTCTGACTACGTGTGCGAGTATTAAACTGTTGGTGAGATGGGATGAGATAATGTAACGCGTCGCTGTTGTAGGTTACAGTACAATGACAGTTGCACAGATGTGTGTGCGTGTGCAACTGTGCATGTTGGGAGTTGGGAACCGGTGAGAAAATGTCCGGTACCCGGTAATTTTATCAGTAATAACATTATTAATTTAGTTCATATTTAACCGTTCCTGAACGCTGTAACTAAAAGCTGTTAAGAGTAAGACCTGTACGTGACTAAATCCGCCATCAACACAGCCGCGTGTGATTTGTTTACGAGCTGCGGTAGGTCTATCTGTTGAGTATATACTATATATGTTGTGTGTGTGTGTGTCTGTCAAAATCAATGAATAAAAATATTTTTTTTTTATGTATGTTATTAGAGTTATTATTACTTGACAGCACTAAAATGTGTGTTCTTACAAGTTAAAGAACAATATTGTGAAATTCCCGGGTTTGTTTTTTTTTTTTTTTTTTTTTACGTTTATGAGGCAAAAAAAAAATGGCTGGTAAAAAGTCTCTGTGGCGGGTGAATTTTTAAATCCACCTGCCACAGTGGCCGGTGGCCAAAAAAATTAACTTCAGGCCCTGTGGCCGATGCTGGTCATGTGTGTGTGATGCGTGTGACGTACAATAACAGAAGCTTACGCTATTAAACTAGTAACCTGACTCGAGGCAGAGGGAGAAATAAACGAATAGTTGAAATAAAGTCGTTATTTTTGTTGTTTTTTTGCGCACAAAAGTATACTCGTCATTTGATAAACTTAAGATTGAGCCCCTGTAGTCACTTGGACTATTTTAACAATGTCTTTAATGACTTTTCGATGCCAGCAAGAGTCATTCCCTCAAGAAGCCTATGGACTAGTATGCAGGAGCGATCTTAATATCTTAAATATCTTAATTTGTGTTCCGGAAATGAACGAAGGTATTACGGGGTTGATCTACAGTTGTTTTATATGCTACATATAACAATTGCAATGCTCTATTTGAACTAAATCGAAGGCACCATGTGTTTACTGTTAAAGTAACCCAGTATAAATTCAGTAACTCATCTTTGATTTTCCAGATCTGGTCCTGTGTGACTGTTAAAGATGGAGTTCATTAAAGAGGAGATTAAAGAGGAGATGGAGTTTATTAAAGAGGAGATGGAGTTTATTAAAGTGGAAATTGAAGACTTGACTGATCCAGAACCATCCAGAATAAAACATGAAGATACTGAGGAACAAATAGGTTGGTGTCCATTCTTGATTCTTTATTGTTGACTGCTTTCAGATCTGAAATATGGATTACAAATGAAATGACAGAGAAATGCATGTAAATGATCATAAGCCAGTTTTAATCGTTTTTAAAATGCATTATATTATTTTAGTTGAAACTTATAAATAACTACAAATAACTAATGTTAAGGAAATCTGTTGATGTTTAATAAATAAATAAAAAAATATCGGCTGATATATCGGATTTTAAAACCCAAAAATATTTCTATCGGTATCGGCCTTCAAAATCCTATATCGGTTGGGCTCTATTTACAAGCTACATGTTCTTAATCGCGTCTGCAAACTGCGGGTGATTTTTTTATTTATTTATTTTTTTATTTATTTTTTTTTATTTTTTTTGGTCGGTTAACCGCCAAACTGCGAGATTTCTTGCTGCTTCACCGCAGAGAGAAAAATTCCCATACCATCACACCCCTTGCTAAGTGTGTTTAATTCTCACATTTAACATCATTGAACTGATTCTAACTGATTCATATGTTTATTTTAGACCAGATGGAAGTGAAGGAGCAAAGACAGAAACTAAATGAAGTGAAGAAACACTGCGACTTCAAAACTCAAGAAACAAAAGCCAAAAAGCTGCACTCCTGCTCTCAGTGTGGAAAGAGTTTCAGTGCAAAAGGAGACCTTAACAGACATTTGAAAATTCACACTGGAGAGAAACTGTATCCATGCACTCAGTGTGAGAAGAGTTTTACTAATGCTACAGCTCTCAAGTATCATCTGCACGTTCACACTGGAGAAAAACCATTCAACTGTGATCAGTGTGGTAAAGATTTTATTTCATCATCACAACTAAAACGACACCTGAAAATTCATTCAGATGTGAAGCCTTATGTGTGTTCTCTCTGTGGAAAGAGTTTCAGAGGAAAAGGAGACCTTAACACACACATGAGGATTCACACTGGAGAGAAACCGTATCCATGCACTCAGTGTGAGAAGAGTTTTACTCGTGCGTCAGCTCTCAGTTATCATCTACACGTTCACTCTGGAGAAAAACCATTCAACTGTGATCAGTGTGGGAAAGATTTTAGTTCATCATCACAACTAAAACAACACCTGAAAGTTCATTCAGATGTGAAGCCTTATGTGTGTTCTCTCTGTGGAAAGAGTTTTTCATGGCTGAAAAGTTTTAAACTGCACCAGAAAATACACAATGAAGTGAGAGATCATGTGTGTTGTGACTGTGGGAAGAGATTTATTACATCTCATAATCTGAAACAGCACCGAAGAATTCATACTGGAGAAAAACCTTACAAGTGCTCATACTGTGACAAGAGTTTCACTCATTCTGGATCCCTGAAACAACATGAGCAAGTTCACTCTGGAAAGAAGCCGTACCACTGCTCTGAGTGTGGAAAAGGTTTTACTTCAACATCATGTCTCAAAATACACCTAACTTTTCATACAGGTGTTAAACCTCACTTGTGTTCTCTCTGTGGAAAGAGTTTCAGAGGAAAAGGAAGCCTTAACACACACATGAGAATTCACACTGGAGAGAAACCGTATCCATGCACTCAGTGTGAGAAGAGTTTCACTGTAGTATCAGCTCTCAAGCGTCATCTGCACGTTCACTCTGGAGAAAAACCATTCAACTGTGATCAGTGTGGTAAAGATTTTATTTCGTTGTCAAATCTAAATTCACACCTGATAGTTCATTCAGATGAGAAGCCTCATGTGTGTTCTCTCTGTGGAAAGAGTTTTTCATGGCTGAATAGTTTTAAACGGCACCAGACAACACATAATGAACTGAGAGATCGTGTGTTGTGACTGTGGGAAGAGCTTAACTATATCTAGTCATCTGAAACAGCACCAAATAATTCATACTGGAGAAAAACCTTACAAGTGCTCATACTGTGACGAGTTTTGTTCAGTCTGGATCTGTGATTCACACCGGATGCGAATAGCACGTCTTTGTTAAAGCCTTACTTTCCAGTTAGACTAAAGTTTAGCTTTCCTTGAGAGAAAGAAGGCATTACCTTGATGTGATGGTTTGAGACGACTCTCCTGTATATAGTTAGAGCCTGGCCAAATTCAACCTTGGAAAAGCAGTGTGTCGGTGTGTGTGTTGGTCTTTTTGGTTGCAGGTTAAGGAACCACTGCCATTATCGGAGATTGACTGATTTGTTGTTCTGGACACACTGGCGCCAACAACCCAAATCTGTGACCTGGAAGGTCATGACGAGCCTCTGAGTGTCAGCTGAATAATCGATAGAGATCTGTTTCGTCTATCTGTAAATGTGTGGAAAATTACTGTTTATCTATTTCTTGGCCAATGAGAATCATTTAACTTGTAAGCAATGACGTAGCTTAGACCTTGGAAATGGTATAACTGCTGTGATCATTGTAACTGGAAGAGAGACGGCCTACGAACTCCTGTGAGAGTCCTGAAGCTGATGAAACTGCTAACTACATTAAGTAAAACTTTTTTTTTTTTTAATTCTGACTCTGGGTCTTCATTCTTCATATCTGATTCTGGGTCTTTGACTGTAAACCCCTTACAACTGTGATAACGTGGACATTCAAATGCTCTTGGCAGACGTGATACTGTCATGTTTCTCTGTATAAACACAGTAATCTTTCTAGTAGTGATACTGAGTTAACTGCTATAAACTAGACATTAACCTAGAAATTAGTTGCCGTTCTATCAGCAGCTGTTGCTTAAAGTCCCTAATAACTCTTACACTGTGTCCTAACTACACATGACGCGGGATAAACAGTATCTTTTCCATGTTAATCAGAGTTTTTGTCCTAACCAGCCGTGATGGCGACACGCAACAATTCTTTTTCAGAAACGGTTTCTTAGAAACGTCGCTGCTGGAACAACAAATTTTGGCAATGATAATAATAATTTGATACATTTATAAAGTGCTTTACTGATTGGCTGTGGGTTTTGATTGATTTTGACAAAATAAAATAAAACTGAAACAACATCTTTTCTTGTTTGATCTATCTAATGATCACAGAATGATTAATTTTTAATCACATAAATGATTTTTTTTTAATCATTCTATAATAATACATTAACAATATCTCATCAATGTGATATATATGTTTGGGATACATACAGTTTTATTGTCAATCAAAAGCCAAAAGCTCTTTTACATGTCATCAGTGTGGAAAGAATTTTAAACGTTAAAATAACTTAAGCTTCAGCAGCACAGTCATCTCGTCTCTTAAATGCTGTTTCTATCATCCTATACTGTCCTGTTCATGTTAGTCTACTCGTGGACATTGCGTCATCATGCTGTAGCGGGGCCCGCCTTTATAATCCTGCATTAGGGCCCGATGTTGGCTCGTCACGCCAATGTTCAGCAGGTAGTGGTTTGAGTGAGAGCTCTTGTCCAGCCTTACACACACACACACACCGCCTATGATTATTTACCTTTGGGTTTTATTCATTTTCTGTTCACTGGCTATTTTATTTATAAATGTATTTCTCTTTTTTAATGAAACTGTTGGCTCACATTAATAAATCACATAATACACATTGAGGAACTTAATTCACAAAGATCCGGTGAATGTATGTAAGGGTGAATCTATTGTTGAATCCATATATTATATATATTATTACTGTGCATTATTAATTATTATAACAGTTCAGTTGTTTTGGTCCAGTGCGTAGATGTGATTTACTGAATGCGGCCCCTTTAAGAAATATGACACCGCGCGAAATGAGCATGCGCGGAGGAGTGAAGCGCGAGAGTCTTTAGAGCTTTGTTTTCTTTCTTCTCTCTCTTTCTTTCTGTTGTTTCTGCTGTTATGAATGTTAACGTTAAAGTTCTTGATAATGCAAAAAAAAGAGAGAAGCGCGAGAGACACGAGACAAGAGCTGAAACTTCCACCAGTTGAGGCTGAAAGTGACGCTGTTTAACGATCATGAATGAAGAGCAAATGTGAAATATATGCCGCATATTTCCAGTCTGCAGGTGAGAGTTGTTATATTTATCATGTAAGAATTTTGTGTTGCTCAAATGTCCAGTTCGTAGCAAAATAACATACAGATAATTAAATCATTAACGTTAGTTTTGATAATACATAGGCTTATTTTGCATGATTTCTGTTGATTCCTGTTTAATTGACATTTAATAATTTAACATATCACTCGTTTTATCCTCATAAAATCTGGAGTCACATAACAATGAACAACCTTCATATAGAGCCGTTTTAAATGCTACATAACCATATCCGCATTATCTATTTTTTATTAAATCAAGCACATCTGGCCATTTCATTTAAGAAGTGTAATTATTAAAGTAAACTCAGTAACCTTGAATTTGGCAGATCTGCCGTCCCTCACAATAGTTCACTAATTAAGAAAGCTTCAACCAAAAATTCCAATATATGATAAATTAAATTAAATTAAATAATGAGCAATATATGATCAATTATTCAAAAATAAATAAAAAATTAATAAATAAATTATTATAATATTGTAAAGTACTTGTTAACCACATTTTGATGGTCAAGTGTCATTCTCGGTTCCTTAATCAATGTTGGATTTCTATTGTCTTATGTTACATTTCTCATTAGTTTAGATATTAATTGAATAATAGAACCTGTGCCCTGTTTCATCCTTATTATATCCTCCTGAGTTACATGAAAATTATCAACCTACAGTTGTTTTATATGCTACTAATATATAACAAAACAATCAAAATGCTCTATATTTGAACTAAATCAAAGGCACCATATGTGTTTACTGTTAAAGTAATCCAATATAAATTTAGTATCTTATCTCTGATTTTTCCAGATGTGGTCCTGTGGGCGTCAGTATCACACAGTGATCACAGTTCACACCTGCAGTGAAGCCCCTCCCACAACAATTCACCAATAAATACTGGGAATATTCCCATCATCCTACAAGAGAAGGACAAACTCCAGGAATAGCAGCTGAAATCTGTGAGACTGTTAAAGATGGAGTTTATTAAAGAGGAGATTAAAGAGGAGATGGAGTTTATTAAAGAGGAGATTGAAGAGGAGATGGAGTTCATTAAAGTGAAAATTGAAGACATGACTGATCCAGAACCATCCAGAATAAAACAAGAAGATACTGAGGAACAAATAGGTTGGTGTCCATTCTTGATTCTTCATTGTTGACTGCTTTCGTATCTCTGAAAATATGGATTACAAATGACAGAGAAATGCATGTAAATGATCATAAGCCAGTTTTAATAGTTTTAACAAGAGAATGACAAAACTGACTTTTTAAAGATACTTTATACAGACAGGTGTCTTGTTTTCTGCTTGCTATGGGTTTTTAATTCTCACATTTAACATCATTGAACTGATTCTAACTGATTAATATGTTTATTTTAGACCAGATGGAAGTGAAGGAGCAAAGACAGAAACTAAATGAAGTGAAGAAACACTGCGACTTCAAAACTCAAGAAATAAAAGCCAATAATCTGCACTCCTGCTCTCAATGTGGAAAGAGTTTTAAAAATAAAGAAAACCTTAACAAACATTTGAAAATTCACACTGGAGAGAAACCGTATCCATGCACTCAGTGTGAGAAGAGTTTTACTCGTGCGTCAGCTCTCAAGTATCATCTGCTCTATCACTCTGGAGAAAAACCATTCAACTGTGATCAGTGTGGAAAAGATTTTATTTCATCATCAAATCTAAAAAGACACCTGAAAGTTCATTCAGATGAGAAGCCTCATGTGTGTTCTCTCTGTGGAAAGAGTTTTTCACGACTGAATAGTTTTAAACTGCACCAGAAAACACATGATGAAGTGAGAGATCGTGTGTGTTGTGACTGTGGGAAGAGATTTATTACATTTCATGATCTGAAACGGCACCAAATAGTCCATACTGGAGAAAAACCTTACAAGTGCTCATACTGTGACAAGAGTTTCACTCAGTCTGGAACCCTGAAACAACATGAGCAAATTCACTCTGGAGAGAAGCCGTACCACTGCTCTGAGTGTGGAAAAAGTTTTACTTTACCATCATATCTCAAAAAACACCTAACTTTTCATACAGGTGTTAAACCTCACTTGTGTTCTCTCTGTGGAAAGAGTTTCACACAGAAAGGAGACGTTAAGACGCACATGAGAATTCACACTGGAGAGAAACCGTATCCATGCACTCAGTGTGAGAAGAGTTTCATATCTTCATCCTTTCTCAACTATCATTTGCGTATTCACTCTGGAGAAAAACCATTTAACTGTGATCGGTGTGGTAAAAGGTTTATTACATCATCAAATCTTAAGAGACATCTGATAGTTCATTCAGATGAGAAGCCTCATGTGTGTTCTCTCTGTGGAAAGAGTTTTTCACGACTGAACAGTTTTAAACTGCACCAGAAAACACATGATGAAGTGAGAGATCATGTGTGTTGTGACTGTGGGAAAAGCTTTACTTTATTTCGTGATCTGAAAATGCACCAAAGAATTCATACTGGAGAAAAACCTCACAAGTGCTCATAGTGTGGGAAGAGTTTCACGCAGCCTGGAAACCTGAAACAACACGAGCGAGTTCATACTGTAAAGAAGCCGTATCACTGTACTCAGTGTGAGAAGAGTTTTAAACATTTATCAAGCCTTCATGGTCATATGAAAAAGTGCAAGTGATCAACAATCGTTTTCATATCAACTACATTTAGATCAATTCCACAAGATAAAATATGGATTTTTTTTAATAAATGAAAGACTAGAAAGACTTAAGAGTTCAAGCTTCTACAGTGTAAATCTTTTTTGTGTGCAAAATCTCTCTGCATGGATTGTGTGCTTAGTAGGTCTATCTTGAATTATATGTCACTTACATATTTACAAAGTTTACGATATTGTCTTCTGATAGTACATGCAATTACGAGAAATAAACAGAAAAATATATTTGCTAATATATGTTTTTGGAAATCGTTTTTAACACACGGTAAGTTTATCTTCACGGCCTCGCTTTCATACCTGTTATGGCGCTGCTCTGAATAAGGTCTAGTTCCCTCTTTTCACCTCATTAATTATGGTGAAGTCATTAGTGTCAACAGGCTGAGACAGCCGGTAATTCTATTACTATGGAGTAAAATGTTCCTAGATTAGCAGTTATGAGAAAATTTTCTGGCTAAAAGCGGCCAAAAGCTTCAGCAGCACATCCGTAAGTATCGGTAAGCAGGGTACGCAGTTGTCAGTCATCTCGTCTCTTATATGCTGTGTCTCTATGATCCTAACCTGTCCTATTCATGTTTGCCTACTCGTGGACATTGCGTCATCACATGCTGTAGTGGGGCCCGCCTTAATAATCCTGCATTAGGGCCCGATGTTGGCTCGTCACGGCAATGTTCAGCAGGTAGTGGATTGAGTGAGAGCTCTTGTCCAGCCTTTTTCACACACCGCCTATGATTATTTACCTTCGGGTTTTATTCATTTTCTGCTCACTAGCTATTTTATTTATAAATGTATTTTGTTGTTTGAATGAAACTGTTGGAACCATACATGAAACCATATATTATATATATTATTACTGTGCATTATTAATTATTATAACAGTTGATTTGGTCGAGTGCATAGATGTGATTTACTGAATGCGGCCCCTTTAAGAAATATGACACCGCGCGCACTGAGCATGCGCAGAAGAGTGAAGCGCGAGAGCATTTATAGCTTTGTTTTCTTTCTTCTCTCTTTTTGTTGTTTCCTTTGACGCTGCTATGGATATTACAGTCGAACACTTTGTCATCCACTGTAAGTGTATATTATGTTAATGTTCTTTTGATAATGCAATAAAAAAGAGAGAAAGACACGAGACAAGAGCTGAAACTTTCACCAGTTGAGGCTGAAAGTGACGCTGTTTAACGATCATGAATGAAGAGCAAATGTGAAATATATGCCGCATATTTCCAGTCTGCAGGTGAGAGTTGTTATATTTATCATGTAAGAATTTTGTGTTGCTCAAATGTCCAGTTCGTAGCATAATAACGTACAGAGGATTAATTCATGAACGTTAGTTTTGAGAATACATAGGCTTATTTTGTATGATTTCTGTGATTCCTGTTTAATTGACATTTAATAATTTAACATGTGACTCGTTTTATCCTCATAAAATCTGGAGTCACATAACAATGAACAACCTTCATATAGAGCCGTTTTAAATGCTACATAACCATATCCGCATTATCTATTTTTTATTAAATCAAGTACATCTGGCCTGAAGTGTAATTATTAAAGTATAAACTCATGATAAATGAAATAAAATAATCCACAATATATGATAAATTATTCTGGAAAAAAACACTTAAATTATTATAATATTGTTAAGTACTTGTTATCCACATATTTATGGTCGTGTCATTCTCAGTCTTTTTTTATTAAAAAATTAGGAATATATGATAAATTATTCTGAAAAACAACAACACTTAAATTATCATAGTATTGTTAAGTACTTGCTATCCACATTTTGGTGGTCAAGTGTTAGATTATTTTCTTTTGTGTCATCATTCTCAGTCCCTTATCAATGGTTGATTTCTGTCATCTTATGTTATATTTCTCATTAGTTTAGATAGTAATTGAATAATAGAACCTGTGCCCTCTTTCATCCTTATTATATCCTCCTGACTTACATGAAAATTATCAACCTACAGTTGTTTTATATGCTACTAATATGTAACAATCACAATGCTCTATATTTGAACTAAATCAAAGGCACCATATGTGTTTTCTGTTAAAGTTTACCAGTATAAATTCAGTAACTTATCTCTGATTTTTCCAGATGTGGTCCTGTGGGCGTCAGTATCACACAGTGATCACAGTTCACACCTGCAGTGAAGCCCCTCCCACAACAATTCACCAATAAATACTGGGAATATTCCCATCATCCTACAAGAGAAGGACAAACTCCAGGAGTAGCAGCTGAAATCTGTGAGACTGTTAAAGATGGAGTTTATTAAAGAGGAGATTAAAGAGGAGATGGAGTTTATTCAAGTGAAAATTGAAGACATGACTGATCCAGAACCATCCAGAATAAAACGTGAAGATACTGAGGAACAAATAGGTTGGTGTCCATTCTTGATTCTTCATTGTTGACTGCTTTCGTTGCTCTGAAATATGGATTACAAATGACATAGAAATGCATGTAAATGATCATAAGCCAGTTTTAATCGTTTTAACAAGAGAATGACAAAACTGACCTTTTAAGGATACTTTAATCAGACAGGTGTCTTGTTTTCTGCTTGCTATGGGTTTTTAATTCTCACATTTAACATCATTGAACTGATTCTAACTGATTAATATGTTTATTTTAGACCAGATGGAAGTGAAGGAGCAAAGACAGAAACTAAATGAAGTGAAGAAACACTGCGACTTCAAAACTCAAGGAATAGAAGCCAATAATCTGCACTCCTGCTCTCAGTGTGGAAAGAGTTTCCAAAATAAAGGTGACCTTAAAAGACACATAAGAATTCACACTGGAGAAAAACCGTATCTATGCACTCAGTGTGAGAAGAGTTTCAGACAAAAAGGAAACCTTAAGACACACATGAGAATTCACACTGGAGAGAAACCGTATCCATGCACTCAGTGTGAGAAGAGTTTCACTCATTCATCAACTCTCAAGTATCATCTGCTCCATTACTCTGGAGAAAAAACATTCAACTGTGATCAGTGTGGAAAAGATTTTATTTCATCATCACAACTAAAAAGACACCTGAAAGTTCATTCAGATGAGAAGCCTTATGTGTGTTCTCTCTGTGGAAAGAGTTTTTCACGACTGAACAGTTTTAAACTGCACCAGAAAACACATGATGAAGTGAAAGATAATGTGTGTTGTGACTGTGGGAAGAGCTTTATTACATCTCATGATCTGAAACGGCACCAAATAGTCCATACTGGAGAGAAACCTTACAAGTGCTCATATTGTGATAAGAGTTTCACTCATTCTAGAACCCTTAAACTACATGAGCAAATTCACTCTGGAAAGAAGCCGTACCACTGCTCTGAGTGTGGAAAAGGTTTTACTTTACCATCATATCTCAAAAAACACCTAGCATTTCATACAGGTGTTAAACCTCACTTGTGTTCTCTCTGTGGAAAGAGTTTCACACAGAAAGGAGACCTTAAGACACACATGAAAATTCACACTGGAGAAAAACCGTATCCATGCACTCAGTGTGGAAAGAGTTTCACATCTTCATCCTTTCTCAAGTATCATTTGCGTATTCACTCCAGAGAAAAACCATTTAACTGTGATCGATGTGGTAAAAAGTTTATTACATCATCAAATCTTAAGAGACACCTGAAAGTTCATTCAGATGAGAAGCCTCATGTGTGTTCTCTCTGTGGAAAGAGTTTTTCACGACTAGACAGTTTTAAACTGCACCAGAAAACACATGATGAAGTGAGAGATCATGTGTGTTGTGACTGTGGGAAGAGCTTTACTTTATTTCGTGATCTGAAAATGCACCAAAGAATTCATACTGGAGAAAAACCTCACAAGTGCTCATAGTGTGGGAAGAGTTTCACTCAGCCTGGAAACCTGAAACAACACGAGCGAGTTCATACTGTAAAGAAGCCGTATCACTGTACTCAGTGTGAGAAGAGTTTTAAACATTTATCAAGCCTTCATGCTCATATGAAAAAGTGCAAGTGATCAGCATTTATTTTCATATCAACTACGTTTAGATCAATTCCACAAGATAAAATATGGATTTTTTTTAATAAATGAAAGACTAGAAAGACTTAAGAGTTCAAGCTTCTACAGTGTAAATCTTTTTTGTGTGCAAAATCTCTCTGTATGGATTGTGTGCTTAGTAGGTCTATCTTGAATTATATGTCACTTACATATTTACAAAGTTTACGATATTGTCTTCTGATAGTAAAAGCAATTACGAGAAATAAACAGAAAAATATATTTGCTAATATATGTATTTGGAAATCGTTTTTAACACACGGTAAGTTTATCTTCACGGCCTCGCTTTCATACCTGTTATGGCGCTGCTCTGAATAAGGTCTAGTTCCCTCTTTTCACCTCATTAATTATGGTGAAGTCATTAGTGTCAACAGGCTGAGACAGCCGGTAATTCTATTACTATGGAGTAAAATGTTCCTAGATTAGCAGTTATGAGAAAATTTTCTGGCTAAAAGCGGCCAAAAGCTTCAGCAGCACATCCGTAAGTATCGGTAAGCAGGGTACGCAGTTGTCAGTCATCTCGTCTCTTATATGCTATGTCTCTATGATCCTAACCTGTCCTATTCATGTTTGCCTACTCGTGGACATTGCGTCATCACATGCTGTAGTGGGGCCCGCCTTAATAATCCTGCATTAGGGCCCGATGTTGGCTCGTCACGGCAATGTTCAGCAGGTAGTGGATTGAGTGAGAGCTCTTGTCCAGCCTTTTTCACACACCGCTTATGATTATTTACCTTCGGGTTTTATTCATTTTCTGCTCACTAGCTATTTTATTTATAAATGTATTTTGTTGTTTGAATGAAACTGTTGGAACCATATATGAAACCATATATTATATATATATTATTACTGTGCATTATTAATTATTATAACAGTTGATTTGGTCGAGTGCATAGATGTGATTTAATGAATGCGGCCCCTTTAAGAAATATGACACCGCGCGCACTGAGCATGCGCAGAAGAGTGAAGCGCGAGAGCATTTGTATAGCTTTGTTTTCTTTCTTCTCTCTTTTTGTTGTTTCCTTTGACGCTGCTATGGATATTACAGTCGAACACTTTGTCATCCACTGTAAGTGTTTATTATGTTAAAGATCTTGTTAATGCAATGAAAAAGAGAAAAGCGCGAGAGACACGAGACAAGAGCTGAAACTTTCACCAGTTGAGGCTGAAAGTGACGCTGTTTAACGATCATGAATGAAGAGCAAATGTGAAATATATGCCGCATATTTCCAGTCTGCAGGTGAGAGTTGTTATATTTATCATGAAAGAATTTTGTGTTGCTCAAATGTCCAGTTCGTAGCATAATAACGTACAGAGGATTAATTCATGAACGTTAGTTTTGATAATACATAGGCTTATTTTGTATGATTTCTGTGATTCCTGTTTAATTGACATTTAATAATTTAACATGTGACTCGTTTTATCCTCATAAAATCTGGAGCCACATAACAATGAACAACCTTCATATAGAGCCGTTTTAAATGCTACATAACCATATCCGCATTATCTATTTTTTATTAAATCAAGTACATCTGGCCTGAAGTGTAATTATTAAAGTATAAACTCATGATAAATGAAATAAAATAATCCACAATAAATGATAAATTATTCTGGAAAAAAACACTTAAATTATTATAATATTGTTAAGTACTTGTTATCCACATTTTTATGGTCGTGTCATTCTCAGTCTTTTTTTATTAAAAAATTAGGAATATATGATAAATTATTCTGAAAAACAACAACACTTAAATTATCATAGTATTGTTAAGTACTTGCTATCCACATTTTGGTGGTCAAGTGTTAGATTATTTTCTTTTGTGTCATCATTCTCAGTCCCTTATCAATGGTTGATTTCTGTCGTCTTATGTTATATTTCTCATTAGTTTAGATAGTAATTGAATAATAGAACCTGTGCCCTTTTTCATCCTTATTATATCCTCCTGAGTTACATGAAAATTATCAACCTACAGTTGTTTTATATGCTACTAATATGTAACAATCACAATGCTCTATATTTGAACTAAATCAAAGACACCATATGTGTTTACTGTTAACGTAACCCAGTATAAATTCAGTAACATATCTCTGATTTTTCCAGATCTGGTCCTGTGGGCGTCAGTATCACACAGTGATCACAGTTCACACCTGCAGTGAAGCCCCTCCCACAACAATTCACCAATAAATACTGGGAATATTCCCATCATCCTACAAAACAAGGACAAACTCCAGGAGTAGCAGCTGAAATCTGTGTGACTGTTAAAGATGGAGTTTATTAAAGAGGAGATTGAAGAGGAGATGGAGTTTATTCAAGTGAAAATTGAAGACATGACTGATCCAGAACCATCCAGAATAAAACATGAAGATACTGAGGAACAAATAGGTTGGTGTCCATTCTTGATTCTTAATTGTTGACTGCTTTCGTATCTCTGAAATATGGATTGCAAATGAAATGACAGAGAAATGCATGTAAATGATCATAAGCCAGTTTTAATCGTTTTAACAAGAGAATGACAAAACTGAACTTTTAAAGATACTTTAATCAGACAGGTGTCTTGTTTTCTGCTTGCTAAGTCAAGTGTGTTTAATTCTCACATTTAATGTCATTGAACTGATTAATATGTTTATTTTAGACCAGATGGAAGTGACGGAGCAAAGACTGAAACTAAATAAAGTCAAGAAACACTGCGACTTCAAAACTCAAGAAACAAAAGCCAATGAGCTGCACTCCTGCTCACAGTGTGGAAAGAGTTTTCCTCATGCATCAACTCTCAAGTATCATCTGCTCCATTACTCTGGAGAAAAACCATTCAACTGTGATCAGTGTGGTAAAGATTTTATTTCATCATCACAACTAAAATCACACCTGAAAGTTCATTCAGATGAGAAGCCTCATGTGTGTTCTCTCTGTGGAAAGAGTTTTTCACGACTGAACAGTTTTAAACATCACCAGAAAACACATGATGAAGTGAAAGATCATGTGTGTTTTGACTGTGGGAAGAGCTTTATTACATCTCATAATCTGAAACAGCACCAAATAGTCCATACTGGAGAGAAACCTTACAAGTGCTCATATTGTGACAAGAGTTTCACTCATTCTAGAACCCTTAAACAACATGAGCAAATTCACTCTGGAGAGAAGCCGTACCACTGCTCTGAGTGTGGAAAAAGTTTTACTTTACCATCATATCTCAAAAAACACCTAGCATTTCATACAGGTGTTAAACCTCACTTGTGTTCTCTCTGTGGAAAGAGTTTCACACAGAAAGGAGACGTTAAGACACACATGAGAATTCACACTGGAGAGAAACCGTATCCATGCACTCAGTGTGGAAAGAGTTTTACTCGTGCGTCATCTCTCAGTTATCATCTGCACGTTCACTCTGGAGAAAAACCATTCAACTGTGATCAGTGTGGTAAAGGGTTTATTTCGTCTAAACATCTAAAATCACACCTGATAGTTCATTCAGATGAGAAGCCTCATGTGTGTTCTCTCTGTGGAAAGAGTTTTTCACGACTGGACAGTTTTAAACAGCACCAGAAAACACATAATGGAGTGAGAGATCATGTGTGTTGTGACTGTGGGAAGAGCTTTACTTTATTTAATGATCTGAAACTGCACCAAAGAATTCATACTGGAGAAAAACCTTACAAGTGCTCATACTGTGACAAGACTTTCACACTGTCAGGAAACCTGAAATCACACGAGCGAGTTCATACTGGAGAGAGGCCGTATCACTGTACTCAGTGTGAGAAGAGTTTTAAACATTTATCAAGCCTTCATGGTCATATGAAAAAGTGCAAGTGATCAGCATTCGTTTTCATATCAACTACATTTAGATCAATTCCACAAGATAAAATATGAATTTTTTTTAAATAAATGAAAGACTAGAAAGACTTAAGAGTTCAAGCTTCTACAGTGTAAATCTTTTTGTGTGCAAAATCTCTCTGTATGGATTGTGTGCTTAGTAGGTCTATCTTGAATTATATGTCACTTACATATTTACAAAGTTTACGATATTGTCTTCTGATAGTAAAAGCAATTATGAGAAATAACCAGAAAAAATAATTGTCTTGACAAAAATTGTTTAACTGTGTTTAAACTGAAACAAGTCTAATATATGTATTTGGAAATCATTTTTAACACACGGTAAGTTTATCTTCACGGCCTCGCTTTCATACCTGTTATGGAGCTGCTCTGAATAAGGTCTAGTTCCCTCTTTTCACCTCATTAATTATGGTGAAGTCATTAGTGTCAACAGGCTGAGACAGCCGGTAATTCTATTACTATGGAGTAAAATGTTCCTAGATTAGGAGTTATTAGAAAATTTGGGTCTAAAAGCGACCAAAAGCTTCAGCAGCACATCCGTAAGTATCGGTAAGCAGGGTATGCAGTTGCTTACGGGGCCGAACTAATCAGGAGCCCGCGTCACTGGAAGATATTGATTGACAGCCGGGGCCTCCTATCGCATTACTACTTTTAGTCTGATCACATTTTATATTATCACAAATTTATTTGAATAAATAATGACGACAACATATTTTTAGTGATCATTAAATACATGTGTGAAACTAACAATGATGGATTTTGTTGTCATTTGTTTCGAATTGTGACTGGGGAAACCACGGTCCTGTAAGTGAGCATGCATATTACATGCAAAACAGTAAAAACGTTGAACTTGAGACACACAATATTGATATGGAGCCGTAGTCGAATTATAAAAATAGCTTTTAAAACGAAAATAGGAATTTGAGATGTTTATCCTATTTTGTCAGTCATCTCGTCTCTTATATGCTGTGTCTCTAAGATCATATCCTGTCCTATTCATGTTAGCCTACTCGTGGACATTGCGTCGTCACATGCTGTAGCGGGGCCCGCCTTAATAATCCTGCGTTAGGGCCCGATGTTGGCTCGTCATGCCAATGTTCAGCAGGTAGTGGTTTGAGTGAGAGCTCTTGTCCAGTCTTACACACACACCGCCTATGATTATTTACCTTCGGGTTTTATTCATATTCTCTTCACTGGCTATTTTATTTAGAAATGTATTTTGTTGTTTGAATGAAACTGTTGGCTGACAATAAATCTTAACTTAGATCTGATGAATTTATGTAAGGGTGAATCTATTTTTTAATCCATATATTATATATATTATTACTGTGCATTATTAATTATTATAACAGTTGATTAGGTCGAGTGCATAGATGTGATTTACTGAATGCGGCCCCTTTAAGAAATATGACACCGCGCGCACTGAGCATGCGCGGAAGAGTGAAGCGCGAGAGCATTTGTATAGCTTTGTTTTCTTTCTTCTCTCTTTTTGTTGTTTCCTTTGACGCTGCTATGGATATTACAGTCGAACACTTTGTCATCCACTGTAAGTGTATATTATGTTAATGTTCTTGATAATGCAATAAAAAGAGAGAAGCGCGAGAGACACGAGACAAGAGCTGAAACTTTCACCAGGCGGAAAGTGATCATGAATGAAGAGCAAATGTGAAATATATGCCGCATATTTCCAGTCTGCAGGTGAGAGTTGTTTATCATGTAAGAATTTTGTGTTGCTCAAATGTCCAGTTCGTAGCATAATAACGTACAGAGAATTAAATAATGAACGTTAGTTTTGATAATACATATAACGTTAGGCTTATTTTGTATGATTTCTGTTATCTTTGTATTAATTGTTATATTAATTAATACAATTGTTATATATGTAATATTGTTAAGTACTTGTTATCCACATTTTTATGGTCGTGTCATTCTCAGTCTTTTTTATTAAAAAATTCGGAATATATGATAAATTATTCTGAAAAACAACAACACTTAAATTATCATAACATTGTAAAGTACTTGTTATCCATATTTTGATAGTCAAGTGTTAGATTATTTTCTTTTGTGTTATCATTCTCAGTCCCTTATCAATGGTTGATTTCTGTCGTCTTATGTTACATTTCTCATTAGTTTAGATATTAATTGAATAATAGAACCTGTGCCCTCTTTCATCCTTATTATATCCTCCTGAGTTACATGAAAATGATCAACCTACAGTTGTTTTATATGCTACTAATATGTAACGTTCGCAATGCTTTATATTTGAACTGAATCAAAGGTACCATATGTGTTTACTGTTAAAGTATTCCAGTATAAATTCAGTAACTTATCTCTGATTTTTCCAGATCCGGTCCTGTGGGCGTCAGTATCACACAGTGATCACAGTTCACACCTGCAGTGAAGCCCCTCCCACAACAATTCACCAATAAATACTGGGAATATTCCCATCATCCTACAAGAGAAGGACAAACTCCAGGAGTAGCAGCTGAAATCTGTGCGACTGTTAAAGATGGAGTTTATTAAAGAGGAGATTGAAGAGGAGATGGAGTTTATTAAAGTGAAAATTGAAGACATGACTGATCCAGAACCATCCAGAATAAAACATGAAGATACTGAGGAACAAATAGGTTGGTGTCCATTCTTGATTCTTCATTGTTGACTGCTTTCTTATCTCTGAAATATGGATTACAAATAAAATGACAGAGAAATGCATGTAAATGATCATAAGCCAGTTTTAATCGTTTTAACAAGAGAATGACAAAACTGAACTTTTAAAGATACTTTATACAGACAGGTGTCTTGTTTTCTGCTTGCTAAGTCAAGTGTGTTTAATTCTCACATTTAACGTCATTGAACTGATTCTAACTGATTAATATGTTTATTTTAGACCAGATGGTAGTGAAGGAGCATAGACAGAAACCAAATGAAGTCAAGAAACACTGCGACTTCAAAACTCAAGAAACAAAAGCCAATGAGCGGCACTCCTGCTCACAGTGTGGAAAGAGTTTCACAAATAAAGGAAACCTTAACAAACACTTGAAAATTCACACTGGAGAGAAACCATTTAACTGTGATCAGTGTGGTAAAGATTTTTTTTCATCATCACTACTAAAAAGACACCTGAAAGTTCATTCAGATGAGAAGCCTTATGTGTGTTCTCTCTGTGGAAAGAGTTTCAGAGGAAAAGGACACCTTAACGCACACATGAGAATTCACACTGGAGAGAAACCGTATCCATGCACTCAGTGTGAGAAGAGCTTTGCTTTACTATCAGCTCTCAAGTATCATCTACACGTTCACTCTGGAGAAAAACCATTCAACTGTGATCAGTGTGGTAAAGGTTTTATTTCATCATCACAACTAAAAAGACACCTGATAGTTCATTCAGATGAGAAGCCTTATGTGTGTTCTCTCTGTGGAAAGAGTTTTTCATGGCTGAACAGTTTTAAACTGCACCAGAAAACACATGATGGAGTGAGAGATCATGTGTGTTGTGACTGTGGGATGAGCTTTATTACATCTCATGATCTGAAACGGCACCAAATAGTCCATACTGGAGAAAAACCTTACAAGTGCTCATACTGTGATAAGAGTTTCACTCAGTCTAGAACCCTTAAACGACATGAGCAAGTTCACTCTGGAGAGAAGCCGTACCACTGCTCTGAGTGTGGAAAAGGTTTTACTTTACCATCATATCTCAAAAAACACCTAAATTTTCATACAGGTGTTAAACCTCACTTGTGTTCTCTCTGTGGAAAGAGTTTCAGAGGAAAAGGAAGCCTTAACAGACACATGAGAATTCACACTGGAGAGAAACCGTATCCATGCACTCAGTGTGGAAAGAGTTTTACTCTACTATCAGCTCTCAGTTATCATCTGCTCGTTCACTCTGGAGAAAAACCATTTAACTGTGATCAGTGTGGGAAAGATTTTATTTCATCATCAAATCTAAACCAACACCTGAAAGTTCATTCAGATGTGAAGCCTTATGTGTGTTCTCTCTGTGGGAAGAGTTTTCCACGACTGGGCAGTTTAAAAGTGCACCAGAAAACACATGATGAAGTGAGAGATCATGTGTGTTGTGACTGTGGGAAGAGATTTACAACATCTAGTCATCTGAAACGTCACCAAAGGATTCATATTGGAAAAAAAAAACCTTAAAAGTGCTCATACTGTGACAAGAGATTCGTTCAGTCTGGATCTGTGATTCACACCGGACGCGAATAGCACGTCTTTGTTAAAGCCTTACTTTCCAGTTAGACTAAAGTTTAGCTTTCCTTGAGAGAAAGAAGGCATTACCTTGATGTTTTGAGACGACTCTCCTGTATATAGTTAGAGCCTGGCCAACATGACATCATGACTTTTGCGTAAACATACACGAGTCAAGTAGCGTGTTATCTCTACTCATTTTGAGCTAAACCGCGTGTATGTCTACGCCATTAACGTCCGAGTGATTCCGCGTGTCCGTACACGCCGTCAAATGTTCAGTCATAAATGCCATTAACCCGTTAGGTTAGGTTTAGGGGCGGGGTTTAGGTCATATATTTATATATACAGGAATAACGTTAAGTCAACGGCGTTCATAAACACGCTGAAAAGCGATTATGCGTCTTGATAGCACGCCAAAAATGGAAATACGAATTGGCGTGTCATACACGCGCTACTTCATGACATCAGTCTGGCCTGGCCAAATTCAGCCGTGGAAAAGCAGTGTGTCGGTGTGTGTGTTGGTCATTTTGGTTGCAGGTTATGGAACAGCGCGTTCTTGAACGCTGGGAGAACACTGGCTCTCGCTCTGGCTCTGCGACTCCGGTTATCTCTGCATGTTCATTTTAGGCAACAATAAAATGAAATATGTTATAAAACACCACTCTACTTCTTTTCGATTTAATTTCAATACATTTTTAACATTATAAAGCACACAAATGTGGTTCAGGCAACGCTTAGCCTATTGATTATATTTACTGCATGTATGTAACATTATATATAACAAAACTAAATATAAAACACAACCCTGCCCCTTTTCGTTTAAATTTAAAAATATTAAACATATTTCAGGCAATATCTAATGTATTGCATATCGCATTGGTACAAATGTTGAAATAAACAACAGATGATCTTGTAATAAAAAAAAATGACAAAACTATCTCTTTTGTTAAATTTCAGTTTTATCAATAATAATAGCCATTATAAAGTATAAGTAAGAGGTACAAAAAGATATACAGTAAAGTTTAAATAACATAAAGAAACAATTCAGTCAGTCAAATATACAAATTCAGCGCTCAAAGATATGAAACTTCACGTAGCCTTCTGCCAAAACTATTGGCCAGAAAACGAATTATAGATTCACGAGACCAAAGATCACCTGTTAGGTTTATACAAGACGAACTATATCTCATGTTTAACCACTACAGAGACGTACGAGTCAGCGGCAAACATCAGAACGACTAGCCGAGGAAAGGCTGTTCCAGGCGGGGGACACGAGCGCGAGCGTCCGGTGATCGCTTGGAATGGATCTCTGTTAAATTATCATAAATCTATAAATAAACCACAGATTTGAGCTTTCAAAAACTACTTTCTCGCCTGAAAAACTCTTAAAACTACATTTCGTGACACAATAACAGTAGAATTATATTTCAACTGTTTCAACCGCGAGTGACGATACTCTGTCCACCAATCACCGTTCTGCAGTGAGTCTAGCTCCACCTTTTAGTACCCTTTCACTGTGCAATGGCGCTTTTCCACTGCATAGTACGGTACGGTTCGGTTCGGTACGGCTCACTTGTGGTGCTTTTCCACCGCATGGTACGGTACAGTACGGTTCGCTTCAGGTCGCTTTAAATGGTACCTAGTCTGTTGAGGTTCCAAGCGTACCATACCGGTTCTAAAATGTGACGTGAAACACTGCAGATCACTGATTGGTCAGACAGAATCGTCACTACTAGCGTCATTGGATTTGCGACACGAGACACGACACTTTTTTAGTAGTATTTTTGTTTTGCTGCCATCAGCCTCATTTTAAACACATTTTTCCGTCTAGCAGTTAAAAACAACCACATACCGAGAATCAGGAACACCATCCCCTCGATAGTCTCCATTGTTCCTGTGTTGTGGGTTTGAAAATGTGGCGCTTTTAAGATGATGTCATGGCAGTAGAGGCGCGCGCAAATAACGATCAGCCCCACACACTTGGAAGGGGTACTACTGCAGTGGAAACGCAAAGCGAACCGAACTGTTCCGCGCCGAGTCGAAGCGTACTGGGCCGAACCGTACCGTACTATGCAGTGGAAAAGCGCCACTAGGTACCCCAACGGAAGGGTACCAGAGAATGTCTAATTGAAGATAATTGGCACTGGCTGGTTACTTCCGGGTTCTGGACTAATTGCAGTAACACGTCTCTGTCCATGCGGTCGAGTGCAGAATGAATGGGAGTCAATGGGGTTTCACCCCCGTAAATCCACTTTTCTCAGGATGTAATTTTTAGTCAAGTAATTTGAAAGTTGCATTCAAAAGGGAGGGCTAAGATAATACACTCAGCTGAAAATTGCATATTTAAGTTCACTTATCTGTTCTAAAAATCCGTTCAAAAATGTGATGACGTCACACAATAGCAGAACACCCTAACCTGTAAGAAATCAAAAGGACATAAGTACTCGTTCATTCGACTTTTGGCCTATAATCTAGATTGAACTTGCGTAATCAACAATAAAATCTATGTTAATTTAACGACAAGCAGGTGAAAGAGACACTTTTAGCCATTTAGCCCCATAGACTCCCATTCATTCTGCGCTCGCCCGCGATCACCTCCAGTGGAATTCTAATGGAACTGCAACCAAGATAATACACAACGGGGCTAATAGGAAGTGCCAATGCTCTCCGTTAGTTGGGCTCTGAGGGTACCTAAAAAGTGGTACCGTACGGTTCGGCTTTTTGGTGCCATTCACAACTTTTGACAGTGGAAACGCAAATAATTGCGTACCGAACCGAACTGTACCGTACCATACCACTCAGTGGAAACGAGCCATTAAAGCCCTGTTTTAAGATCGTTTCTGATGAAATAGAATGGTTACATTCAAATATAAAAACATTATCATCTGATCATTCCACACATTAGCAATTGGCTATGGCAGATCCTGAGTGACATGGGCTGATCCAATAGTTTTGAACTTTAACAGAGAACCCACAAGGAAGTGAACGTTTCTCAGGCTGGTCCAGCCGCCTTAAGGCCAATTTATACCTCTGCGTAGGGTGCGCGCAGTAGGTACGGCGTAGCATACGTACAGACGCGTCCCATTGCGCGTACCCTTCGCCGTCGCCTGACGCGCACCTCCTCAAAAATGTAACAACACGTCGCGACGACGCGGACCGCAAGATCGGTGATTGGTCGGCTTGGTAGCATCGCATTTCCTCCTACGCATTTCCGCACGTACCTTCTCACGCATTTCCATCACTGTCTATGATTTCCACACGTACCATCTCCTCCGACGTTTTCTCTCATTTCTGCCTTTCAGTTTTAGTAATTTCACTAAAGTGAACTGTTTTTCCACCTCAATAAGCTCCAACTCCAACATGATCCACTCTCTTTCAGTCGCTATTGCTTGTAGTTCCCTAGCCGCGAGGAATCTAAACACAGTGGAACATTAAAACTCTCCGCTGCCAACTAGCGTTTCGGAGCAGTACTGCAGAGCAACAAGACCTGAACGCAAAAGTATAAACGCTCATAATGGCGTCGCCTACGTGCGTAGCCAACGCCGCACATTACGGCGTACCCTCGACGCAGAAGTATAAATTGGCCTTAAGACACATTCAAAGGTATAAAAAATAAATAAATGATTATTTACCTTCGGGTTTTATTCATATTATGTTCACTGGCTATTTTATTTTTAAATGTATTTTGTTGTTTTCATGAAACTGTTGGCTGACAATAAATCTCATTATACATTGAGGTCGAACTTTATTCACCAAGATCCGGTGAATTTATGTAAGGGTGAATCTATTTTAATCCATATATTATATATATATTATTACTGTGCATTATTAATTGTTATAATAGTGGATTTGGTCCAGTGCGTAGATGTGATTTACTGAATGCGGCCCCTTTAAGAAATATGACACCGCGCGCACTGAGCATGCGCGGAAGAGAGACGCGCGAGAACCTTTGAATAGCTTTGTTTTCTTTCTTCTGTCTCTCTCTTTCTTTTTGTTGTTTTATTTGACGCTGCTATACATGTTATAGTCGAACACTTTGTCATCCACTGTAAGTGTTTATTATGTTAAAGATCTTGTTAATGCAATAAAAAAGAGAGAAGCGCGAGAGACACGAGACAAGAGCTGAAACTTTCACCAGTTGAGGCTGAAAGTGACGCTGTTAACGATCATGAATGAAGAGCAAATATGAAATAAATGCCGCATATTTCCAGTCTGCAGGTGAGAGTTGTTATATTTATCATGAAAGAATTGATGTTTGTGTGGCCAAAATGTCCAGTTCGTAGCGTAACGTACAGAGAATTAAATCATTAACGTTAATCATTAATGTTAGTATTGATTAGCTTAGTTTATTTATTGTTAGGCAATGCTACATAACCGTATCAACATTGTTTATATTTATTAAATCAAGCACATATGGCCATTTCATTTAAGAAGTGTAATTATTAAAGTATAAACTCAGTAACCTTGAATTTGGCAGATCTGGCGTCCCTCACAATAGTTCACCAATTAAGAAAGTTTAAGCCTAGTTCAATCAAAAATGCAATATATGATAAATGAAATTAAATAATGAGCAATATGTGATAAATTATTCGGAAAAAAAAACCACAACACTTAAATTATCATAATATTGTAAAGTACTTTTTATCGACATTTTGATAAAGTTTTAGATTATTTTCTTTTTGTGTCATCATTCTCAGTCCCTTAATCAATGGTTGATTTCTGTCATCTTATGTTACATTTCTGATTAGATATTAATTGAATTATAGAACCTGTGCCCTGTTTTCATTTGTTTAAGGTTAAAGTAATCCAGTATAAATTCAGTAACTTATCTTTGATTTTTCCAGATCTGGTCCTGTGGGCACAACCCTCCCACAACAATTCACCAATAAATACTGGGAATATTCCCATCATCCTACAAAAGAAGGACAAACTCCAGGAGTAGCAGCTGAAATCTGTGAGACTGTTAAAGATGGAGTTCATTAAAGAGGAGATGGAGTTTATTAAAGTGAAAATTGAAGACATGACTGATCCAGAACCATCCAGAATAAAACATGAAGATACTGAGGAACAAATAGGTTGGTGTCCATTCTTGATTCTTCATTGTTGACTGCTTTTGTATCTCTGAAAATATGGATTACAAATGACAGGAAAATGCAAGTGTTCATGATCATTTACATGCATTTCTCTATCAACAGATGAAACATCACCATCTACTCTATCATTTCTGGTCATACAGAAAATAATAATACATTATTTGCAACTACTTTTATTTGTGTGTAAAATCACAATAACGAATAATACCGGTACCTTTCTAATTATGTAATGCGTATGAAACGTGCATTTCTCTCTGGTGCGTCCGCTTAACAGCGGAGATGGAGATTTTTTTTCAGACATATTCAGGCTATTATAGTCTATAACTCACCTATAAATCACCTCTATAGTCTGGTTATATGGCTCTTCTCATTCTGCACTCATTCAATTTCATTTCCAGGTTCTAATTTGGATTTAGAAATCCAGTAAAATCTACATTTTTTTCCATATTCATTTGTGAATATTTTAAATGTTTAATAAAGGGGCAAAAAGTCATAAACAAAAATCTGTTTTGAAAAATGTGTCAATATTTAGGTATATTTTTTGCACAGCATTTGGCGTGTAGCCTACAGTTGAAATAAAAAAATTGTAGCCTATTCAAATATGCATACAACAACTGTTCATTTTTCGTTTTGCAATTACGGGTTATATAATGAAAAATGAATGGACATAAGTACACTGACATAATACGAGACAGAGTTCTTTATTAGGTTTATAAAATAAACAATAATTACAGGAATAGGCCTACTGGATTCTAAACCTGATTCTAAAAGCCGTGCAGAAATGAGGGAGAAACGGGAGAAGAAAAAAAAGAAGTTTTAGTCGCATAACATCGGTTAATGGAAACGCCGTCATTTCGCTATAGTTTTTTTATCGACATTTAGGATAATTAGCGAAAGTTTTGTGCAAATCTGTTATGGAAACACGCCTCTCCGTTAAGATCCTCACTGTAACCGGACAAAGTTAACATGTTTTCCTGTCTCGAAACCTAAAAAATAAAGCAGCTGGACTTGACGATTCACTTAAGCGCCCAACATCCGAACACTTGTTCAGACTTTTGCTCTTTTATTTTGCACTTTTCAAAAAGGTTTATGTTAAGCCTAATAATAGTTAATTATTAATATTTACACATTAACATAAATGTTCATTTTTGAAAGTAAAATAATAAGGATTATTATAATTATTCTAAGGAATAATAATTATTAAAAAAGGTTGTTTAAGTTTAGCGTAATTAATATTTTTTTATTATTATTATTTACAATTTAATACAAACGTTAATTTGCTGTTAATGATAAAGAAAACAGCTTCATAATTATTTAAAAAAATATGTTTAGCTTAATTAATAGTTAATTGTTAATATTTATTTATTGTATATAAATGTTAATTTGTTAATAAAGAATACAGCTTGATAATAATTAATCATTTACGTTGTCATTTACAAGCTACATGTTCTTGATCGCGTCTGCAGTGTGTGACTCGACTCCGGGTGATGTGTATATATATATTTTTTTTGGTTAACCGCCAAACTGCGAGATTTCTTGCTGCTTCACCGCGGTGAAAAAAAATCCCATACCGTCACAGCCCTTGCTAAGTGTGTTTAATTCTCACATTCAACATCATTGAACTAATTCTAACTTAGTCATATGTTTATTTTAGACCAGATAGAAGTGAAGAAGCAAAGACTGAAACTAAATGAAGTGAAGAAACACTGCGACTTCAAAACTCAAGAAACAAAAGCCAATAAGCTGCACTCCTGCTCTCAGTGTAGAAAGAGTTTCAGACACAAAGGCAACCTGAACAGACACATGAGAGATCACACTGGAGAGAAAGCGTATCCATGCACTCAGTGTGAGAAGAGTTTTACTCATGCGTCAGCTCTCAGTTATCATCTGCATGTTCACTCTGGAGAGAAACCCTTCAACTGTGATCAGTGTGGTAAAGATTTTATTTCATCATCAAATCTAAATCAACACCTGAAACTTCATTTAGATGTGAAGCCTTATGTGTGTTCTCTCTGTGGAAAGAGTTTTTCACGACTGGACAGTTTTAAACGGCACCAGAAAACACATGATGAAGTGAGAGATCATGTGTGTTGTGACTGTGAGAAGAGCTTTACTACATCTAGTTATCTGAAACAGCATCAAATAGTTCATACTGGAGATAGACCTTACAAGTGCTCATACTGTGACAAGAGTTTCACTTATTCTAGAACCCTGAAACGACATGAGCAAATTCACTCTGGAAAGAAGCCGTACCACTGCTCTGAGTGTGGAAAAGTTTTTACTTTACTATCATATCTCAAAAAACACCTGAATTTTCATACAGGTGTTAAACCTCACTTGTGTTCTCTCTGTGGAAAGAGTTTCAGAGGAAAAGGAAACCTTAACAGACACATGAGAATTCACACTGGAGAGAAACCGTATCCATGCACTCAGTGTGGAAAGAGTTTTACTCATGCGTCAGCTCTCAGTTATCATCTGCGCGTTCACTCTGGAGAAAAACCATTTAACTGTGATCAGTGTGGGAAAGATTTTATTTCATCATCAAATCTAAATCAACACCAGAAAGTTCATTCAGATGAGAAGCCTCATGTCTGTTCTCTCTGTGGAAAGAGTTTTTCACGACTGAACATTTTAAAACTGCACCAGAAAACACATGATGAAGTGAGAGATCATGTGTGTTGTGACTGTGGGAAGAGATTTACTACATCTAGTTATCTGAAACGTCACCAAAGAATTCATATTGGGAAAAAAAACCTTAAAAGTGCTCATACTGTGACGAGTTTTGTTCAGTCTGGATCTGTGATTCACACCGGACGCGAATAGCACGTCTTTGTTAAAGCCTTACTTTCCAGTTAGACTAAAGTTTAGCTTTCCTTGAGAGAAAGAAGGCATTACCTTGATGTTTTGAGACGACTCTCCTGTTTATAGTTAGAGCCTGGCCAACATGACATCATGACCTTTGCGTAAACATACACGAGTCAAGTAGCGTGTTATCTCTACGCATTTTGAGCTATCCGCGTGTATGTCTACGCCATTAACGTCCGAGTGATTCCGCGTGTCCGTACACGCCGTCAAATGTTCAGTCATAAATGCCATTAACCCGTTAGGTTAGGTTTAGGGGCGGGGTTTAGGTCATATATTTATATATACAGTAATAACGTTAAGTCAACGGCGTTCATAAACACGCTGAAAAGCGATTATGCGTCTTGATGGCACGCCAAAAATGGAAATAAGAATTGGCGTTTCATACACGCGCTACTTCATGACATCAGTCTGGCCTGGCCAAATTCAGCCTTGGAAAAGCAGTGTGTCGGTGTGTGTGTTGGTCATTTTGGTTGCAGGTTATGGAACAGCGCGTTCTTGAACGCTGGGAGAACACTGGCTCTCGCTCTGGCTCTGCGACTCCGGTTATCTCTGCATGTTCATTTTAGGCAACAATAAAATGAAATATGTTATAAAACACCACTCTACTTCTTTTCGATTTAATTTCAATACATTTTTAACATTATAAAGCACACAAATGTGGTTCAGGCAACGCTTAGCCTATTGATTATATTCACTGCATGTATGTAACATTATATATATAACAAAACTAAATATAAAACACAACCCTGCCCCTTTTCGTTTAAATTTTAAAATATTAAACATATTCCAGGCAATATGTAATGTATTGCATATCGCATTGGTACAAATGTTGAAATAAACAACAGATGATCTTGTAATAAAATAAAAAAAAAATGACAAAACTATCTCTTTTGTTAAATTTCAGTTTTATCAATAATAATAGCCATTATAAAGTATAAGTAAAATGTACAAAAAGATATACAGTAAAGTTTAAATAATATAAAGAAACAATTCAGTCAGTCAAATATACAAATTCAGCGCTCAAAGATATGAAACTTCACGTAGCCTGAATTCTGCCAAAACTATTGGCCAGAAAACGAATTATAGATTCACGAGACAAAAGATCACCTGTTAGGTTTATACAAGACGACCTATCTCATGTTTAACCACTACAGAGACGTACGAGTCAGCGGCAAACATCAGAACGACTAGCCGAAGGCTGTTCCAGGCGGGGGACACGAGCGCGAGCGTCCGGTGATCGCTTGGAATGGATCTCTGTTAAATTATCATAAATCTATAAATAAACCACAGATTTGATCTTTAAAAAACTACTTTCTCGCCTGAAAAACTATTAAAACTACATTTCGTAACACAATAACAGTAGAATTATATTTCAACTGTATACTCTGTCCACCAATCACCGTTCTGCAGTGAGTCTAGCTCCACCTTTTAGTACCCTTTCACTGTGCTAGGTACCCTAACGAAAGGGTTCCTAAAAAGTGGTACGGTTCGGCTTTTTGGTACCATTCACAACTTTTGACAGTGGAAACGCAAATAATTGCGTACCGAACCAAACTGTACCGTACTGTACGGTACCACTCAGTGGAAACGAGCCATTAAAGCCCTGTTTTAAGATCGTTTCTGATGAAATAGAATGGTTAATTTCAAATATAAAAACATTATCATCTGATCATTCCACACATTAGCAATTGGCTATGGCAGATCCCGAGTGACTCTGGGCTGATCCAATAGTTTTGAACTTTAACAGAGAACCCACAAGGAAGTAAACGTTTCTCAAATGGAGAGAGGCCAGACGCTCTATACAAATGAAATGTACAACAGTCTGGTTGAACCAGGCTAGTCCAGCCGCCTTAGACACATTTAAAGGTATAAAAAATAAATAAATGATTATTTACCTTCGGGTTTTATTCATATTATGTTCACTGGCTATTTTATTTTTAAATGTATTTTGTTGTTTTCATGAAACTGTTGGCTGTCAATAAATCTCATTATACATTGAGGTCCAACTTTATTCACCAAGATCCGTGAATTTATGTAAGGGTGAATCTATTTGTTAATCCATATATTATATATATTATTACTGTGCATTATTAATTGTTAGAATAGTGGATTTGGTCCAGTGCGTAGATGTGATTTACTGAATGCGGCCCCTTTAAGAAATATGACACCGCGCGCACTGAGCATGCGCGGAAGAGAGAAGTGCGAGAACCTTTGAATAGCTTTGTTTTCTTTCTTCTGTCTCTCTCTTTCTTTTTGTTGTTTTATTTGACGCTGCTATAAATGTTATAGTCGAACACTTTGTCATCCACTGTTAGTGTATATTATGTTAAAGTTCTTGTTAATGCAATAAAAAAGAGAGAAGCGCGAGAGACACGAGACAAGAGCTGAAACTTTCACCATTTGAGGCTGAAAGTGACGCTGTTAACGATCATGAATGAAGAGCAAATGTGAAATATATGCCGCATATTTCCAGTCTGCAGGTGAGAGTTGTTATATTTATCATGTAAGAATTTTGTGTTGCTCAAATGTCCAGCTCGTTGCATAATAACGTACAGATAATTAAATCATTACCGTTAGTTTTGATAACACAGGCTTATTTTGTATGATTTCTGTTATCTTTGTAAGATTCCTGTATAACGTTAATTGATATTTAATAATTTAACATGTGACTTTTTTCATTCTTATTTATTTTTATTTATCCTTTATTTTACCAGGATAGTCCCATTGAGATAAAAATCTCTTTTTCCAGGGAGTCCTGGCCAAAATGGCAGCACAAAAAAGTTTCACATATATTACAATACAGACATAAAACTCAATCTTACATACAATTTTACCCAGCGCTCATAAAATAGACAAAAGTTACTTTACAAAACAAGCACACGTTTCCTTTAAATATGTCAATAAAAGATTTTTAAAAACGTTTAAAGGGGGAAGAGTTTTTATCTATAACCAAGGGGCATAGAAAGAAAAAGCAGTTTTACCAAGCTCTGAACGCACTCTAGGAACCTTTAAAAGCAGTTTTTTTAAATTTCACTAGATCTAGTGCTATAATTATAAATGCAGCAAGATAATAAATGACATATATAAATTGGTAATTTGCCTAGCAAAGCCTTAGCAATAAACATCAACATACTTTTTCTCCTCTGAAACAAAGAAGTCCAACCCACCCATTCATACAAGGTACAATGATGAGTGCATGGAGAGGTATTGGTCACAAAGCGTAAGGCATATTCTTATAAAATCTGGAGTCACATAACAATGAACAACCTTTATTTAAAGCCGTTTTAAATGCTACATAACCGTATCAACATTATCTATATTTCTTAAATCAAGCACATATGGCCATTTCATTTAAGAAGTGTAATTATTAAAGTATAAACTCAGTACCCTTGAATTTGGCAGATCTGCCGTCCCTCACAATAGTTCACCAATTTAGAAAGTTTAAGCCTAGTTCAACCAAAAATTGCAATATGATAATTGAAATTAAATAATGAGCAATATATGATAAATTATTCTGAAAAAAAAACACTTAAATTATTATAATAATGTTAAGTACTTGTTATCCACATTTTTATGGTCGTGTCATTCTTAGTCCCTTAATCAATGGTTGATTTTTCTGTCATCTTATGTTATATTTCTGATTAGTTTAGATAGTAATTGAATAATAGAACCTGTGCCCTGTTTCATCCCTATTAGATCCTGCTGAGTTACATGAAAATTATCAACCTACAGTTGTTTTATATGCTACTAATATGTATAATAATATTAGTAACAATGCGAACAATCGCAATGCTATACACTAAATCAAAGGCACCATATGTGTTTACTGTTAAAGTATTCCAGTATAAATTCAGTAACTTATCTTTGATTTTTCCAGATCTGGTCCTGTGGGCGTCAGTATCACACAGTGATCACAGTTCACACCTGCAGTGAAGCCCCTCCCACAACAATTCACCAATAAATACTGGGAATATTCCCATCATCCTACAAGAGAAGGACAAACTCCAGGAGTAGCAGCTGAAATCTGTGTGACTGTTAAAGATGGAGTTTATTAAAGAGGAGATTAAAGAGGAGATGGAGTTTATTAAAGAGGAGATTAAAGACATGACTGATCCAGAACCATCCAGAATAAAACATGAAGATACTGAGCAACAAATAGGTTGGTGTCAATTCTTGATTCTTCATTGTTGACTGCTTTCGTTGCTCTGAAATATGGATTACAAATGACAGAGAAACGCATGTAAATGATCATAAGCCAGTTTTAATCGTTTTAACAAGAGAATGACAAAACTGAACTTTTAAAGATACTTTATACAGACAGGTGTCTTGTTTTCTAATTGCTAAGTCAAGTGTGTTTAATTCACACATTTAACATCATTGAACTGATTCTAACTGATTTATATGTTTATTTTAGACCAGCTGGAAGTGACTGAGCAAAGACGTGAAGTGAAGAAACGCTGTGATTTCAAAACTCAAGGGAAAAAAGCCAAAAAGCTGCACTCCTGCTCTCAGTGTGGAAAGAGTTTCCAAAATAAAATAAACCTTAACAGACACATGAGGATTCACACTGGAGAGAAACCGTATCCATGCACTCAGTGTGAGAAGAGTTTTACTCATGCATCAGCTCTCAGTTATCATCTGCACGTTCACTCTGGAGAAAAACCATTTAACTGTGATCAGTGTGATAAATATTTTATTTCATCATCAAATCTAAAACTACACTTGAAAGTTCATTCAGATGAAAAGCCTTATGTGTGTTCTCTCTGTGGAAAGAGTTTTTCACGAATGGACAGTTTTAAACGGCACCAGAAAACACATGATGAAGTGAAAGATCATGTGTGCTTTGACTGTGGGAAGAGCTTTGCTAGATCTCATGATCTGAAATTGCATCAAAGAATTCATACTGGAGAAAATACGTATCCATGCACTCAGTGTGGAAAGAGTTTCACATCTTCATCTTTACTCAAGTATCATCTGCGTGTTCACTCTGGAGAAAAAAAATTCAACTGTGATCAGTGTGGAAAAGGGTTTATTTCATCATCAGATCTAAAATCACACCTGAAAGTTCATTCAGATGAGAAGCCTTATGTGTGTTCTCTCTGTGGAAAGAGTTTTTCACGACTGAACAATTTTAAACTGCACCAGAAAACACATGTTGGAGTGAAAGATAATGTGTGCTTTAAATGTGGGAAGAGCTTTACTAGAGCTGACTATCTGAAACAGCACCAAAGAATTCATACTGGAGAAAAACCTTACAAGTGCTCATACTGTGACAAGAGTTTTGCTCATTCTGGAAACCTGAAATCACACGAGCGACTTCACACTGGAGAGAAGCGATAAGACTCTACTACGTGTGAGAAGAGTAAAATTTAGACATTTATCAAGCCTTCTTCAAACTCGTATGAAAAAAATGTTTGAAGTGAACAACATTAGTTTTCATGTCAAATACATTAAATTGCACTGAGATAAAATATGGAGTTTTTCAAGAACTATATCATCTAGATTAAGTTTGTTAATGTGGTGAAAAGATTGGTTAACTTGAAACACTTTGAAGGGTTTGATCAAAATCCCTTGTCTCTTTAAATATATCTATCCTTCTGAATGCTTATTTATTTCCTTTATAAAATTCAGTAATAAAATATATTCATTGTCCCATAATCATTCATATACAGTGAGGACAATAAGTATTTGAACACCCTGCTATTTTGCAAGTTCCCCCACTTAGAAATCATGTTTGGGTCTGAAATTGTCATAGATAGATAGATATTTATTTAGTCCTTACGGAAATTCATTTTTTGTCATACAGCAAACATCAACAACCAAACAACTGCTTTGCCAACACAAACATCCCCCTTGAGTGCTATCCAAATTATGCAAAGGTGCAACTAAATAAGTAAATAAGACCCTTGTGGAGCTTCTGTGTTAGTATTATTAATAGGAGAAGACAGTGCCTTTATTTTCTCTGACACACTGTACTTGGTCAATTTTTTTTAACCTTTGGTTTTGTTTTGAAAGAAAAGATTAGGGCTGCACCCGAATATTCGTTCGGTGGGTTGGTATTGATTTGAAAATATGACATTCGATTCTTTTTTTTTTTTTTGCACACCTGACATCCCACTCGAAACGGTTCTCATTCGCGCTTCAATAAGTATAAAATCTGGTGAAATATAATACTTAACATATAACTTCGTTATAGCTACTTGATAAATACATTTGCTGCTTCTTGGACTACTAAAAGTGTTCCTGCAATGGGAGTACTCTCAGGCTAGAGCGCAGAACAGTCGAGTGTGTGTGGACAGAAGTGCGTGCCATTATTTATTTAAATTTCGTTTTTATTTATTTAAATTTTGTTTTTATTTATTTTAATTTCGTTGCTATGTTTTTATTTATTTAAATTTCGTATTTATTTCAATTTCTGTTCATGCATATATAAAAGAAAACAAAAATGTAACTGTAAATGATTGAAGGTGAATATATTATTGAATACATATATGTATTATTATTGTGCATTATAATAGTGGATTTGGTCCATAACAGTGCGGAGATGTGATTTACTGAATGCCGCCCCTTTAAGAAATATGACACCACGCGCACTGAGCATGCGCAGAAGAGAGAAGTGCGAGAGGCTCAGTTTTGTTTTCATACTTCTCTCTCTTTCTCTCTGTCTTTTTGATGTTTATTTTGATGCTATTATGAATGTAACAGTCGAACATGTTGTGATCCCCTGTATTTGTATTATATTATATTAATGTTATTGTTAATGCAATAAAAAAGAGAAAAGCGCGAGAGACGAGTCGAGCGCTGAAACTTTAACCATTTGAAGCTGAAACCTGAAAGTGACGCTGTTAACGATCATGAATGAAGGACAAATGTGGAATATTTTCTTCGGATGTCATATATTTACAGTCTGCAGGTCAGATATGTTATATTTATAATGTAAGAATTGATGTTTGTGTTAAATGTATATTGTAACGTACAGAGAATTATTTTGATTAGCCACTCTTCAGTCTGTACACATTGTGACTTCTGTTATTTTGTTAGACTCCGGATTAATTAATATATTAAGAATGGAAGAATTTAACCTTTCACTTGTTTCATCCTTATAGAATCTTTTGTCACGTAAATGAGCTTATCTACTTTGATAGATCCGTTTTAAAATGATACTATATAATTATATATACAACTACATATACAAATTAAATATTTCTGAAATCAAACAGATATGGTCATTTAAATTGAGAAGTGTAATTATTACAGTATTTCGGTATAATCTCAGAACGTCAGGATTTGTTCTCATGTCGTTTAAGGTCTTTGGGTTTGTCACTCGGTGCTTGTTCATTTCGTATCTTGTCATCATGTTCTGTGAGCTGTGTATTCCCGTGATCAGAGTTTGTATCCTACCTGTTAGTAGTGGTGGGCAGATCGAGGCTATGTGAAGCAATGAAACAGTTGAACCAAATGCGCCATATTGTGTCAAGGCTTCGAATCAATCCGACACCCTTCTCCACTGTGACACCACTTGCAGGTGTTGATCTGAAACAACCTCGACAACAAGCGAATAAAAATGTGTTTTTTTTAATTGTTGTAGCTATTTTTCTAATATGTGAAGCTTGTAAACTGGAGGCTTCTTACTGTGCAGAATGTTATTTTGGTCCTGACCAATGAATAATTAAAGAAATCAAGCCACAATGTCTCACTTTTTAGAGATTCTTATTAAAAATATAAATTTCTCATCTTTGGAAGGCTGGAAAACTTTCTTTGGTCTCACCAGACCTATAAAAACATTACTATACAAACATAAACATATAGCCTAGTGCCGTACATCTGTCCGCTCATCACATCACTGCAGTTTAGCCTACCCCATACACACAAATTAAACTCTCTCTCCAAAATATTACCCACGCGGTCAAGATGAGCCAACTTCACTTCTCGCAAAGCTTCGGAATGACAATTTCGTATCAGGCATCCCCACCTGTTAGTCTCATGTTAATGTCAAGTTTATCAGTCTAGTCTTTTCAACGTTCGTTTGCCCCCTCCTGTGTTTTTGTTTTCTGTCTGTTTAATAAATCCATGTTTTATTTATTACTGTCTGCGTTTGGGTTCATATCCGCATATCGTGATGCAGTAACCTTGAATTTGGCAGATCTGGTGTCCCTCACAATAGTTAACCAAATTAGACACTATTAGTTCAACTGTTACTGGCAATATATAATCAATTAAATAATGAGTAATATATCGTATATTAATCTGGAATACATTTAAATTATAATAATCGTGTACACATACTTGTTATCCGCATTTTGATGGTCAAGCGTTAGATTATTTCCTTTTGTGCCATCATTCTCAGTCCCTTAATCAATTGTTAATTTCTGTTGTCTAATGTTATATTTCTGATTGGTTTAAATATTAAATGAATATAATCTGTGCCCTGTTTCATCCTTATTAAATGCTGGGATTTAGCTACTTTAAAATTATTTTTATATGCCACTATATTGTAACCATCAAAATGCTCTATATTTGAACTAAATCAAAGGCACCATATGTGTTTACTGTTAAAGTAATCCAATATAAATTTAGTATCTTATCTTTGTTTTTTCCAGATCTGGTCCTGTGGGCGTCAGTATCACACAGTGATCACAGTTCACACCTGCAGTGAAGCCCCTCCCACAACAATTCACCAATAAACACTGGGAATATTCCCATCATCCTACAAGAGAAGGACAAACTCCAGGAGTAGCAGCTGAAATCTGTGCGACTGTTAAAGATGGAGTTTATTAAAGAGGAGATTGAAGACATGACTGATCCAGAACCATCCAGAATAAAACATGAAGATACTGAGGAACAAATAGGTTGGTGTCCATTCTTGATTCTTTATTGTTGACTGCTTTCGTATCTCTGAAATATGGATTACAAATGATAGAGAAATGCATCTAAATGATCATAACCCAGTTGTAATCGCTTTAACAAGTGAATGACAGAACCACATTTTCAGAGATACTTTATACAGACAGGTGTCTTGCTTTCTGCTTGCTGAGTGTTTTTAATTCTCACATTTAACATCATTGAAATGATTCTAACTAATGCATTCATTTTAGACAAGATGGAAGTGACGGAGCAAAGACAGAAACTAATTGAAGTGAAGAAACACTGCGACTTCAAAACTCAAGGAACAGACCTGGAACACTCCTGCTCACAGTGTGGAAAGAGTTTCCAAAATAAAGGTGACCTTAAAAAACACGTAAGAATTCACACTGGAGAAAAACCGTATCCATGCACTCAGTGTGGAAAGAGTTTCAGACAAAAAGGAAGCCTTAAGACACACATGAGAATTCACACTGGAGAGAAAATGTATCCATGCACTCAGTGTGGAAAGAGTTTTTCTCAATCATCAGGTCTCAGTGTTCATCTGCACATTCACTCTGGAGAAAAACCATTTAAATGTGATCAGTGTGGTAAAGGTTTTAATTCATCATCAAATCTTTCGCAACACCTGATAGTTCATTCAGATGAGAGGCCTTATGTGTGTTCTCTCTGTGGAAAGAGTTTTTCAAGGCTGAAGTGTTTTAAACTGCACCAGAAAACACATGATGAAGTGAAAGATCATGTGTGTTGTGACTGTGGGAAGAGCTTTGCAATATCTAGTCATCTGAAACAGCACCAAAGAATTCATACCGGAGAAAAACCTTACAAGTGCTCATACTGTGACAAGAGTTTTGCTCGGTCTGGGTACCTGAAACTACATGAGCGAGTTCATACTGGAGAGAAGCCGTACCACTGTACTCAGTGTGGGAAGAGTTTCAAAGATGGAAAAAGTTTAAAAGATCACCTGCGCATTCACTCTGGAGAAAAGCCATTTAACTGTGATCAGTGTGGAACAAAATTCATTTCATCAAAACATCTGAAAAGTCACCTGATCGTTCATTCAGATGAGAAGCCTTATGTGTGTTCTCTCTGTGGAAAGAGTTTTTCACGGCTGAAAGGTTTTAAACTGCACCAGAAAACACATGTTGGAGTGAAAGATCATGTGTGCTTTAAATGTGGGAAGAGCTTTACTAGAGCTGACCATCTGAAACGGCACCACAGAACTCATATTCGAGAAAGACCTTACGAGTGCTAATACTGTGACGAGAGATTCGCTTTGTCTGGAACTCTGAAACTATATAGTGGAGGGCTTTCTTGACTTTCAACGCAGGGGATTAGTTTGTCTGTATGGGTCCTTGTCAGCTGTGTACTAACAGAGGAAGAAAAAGATAGACAAATACATCATAATGTCAGATGATTCTGTTGTCAAATACTCAAAGCCATTTGCTGCATTCACACCATGACGTAATACCGTTATTCCGAGATGACAAAATGTGACGTTGTACTCTGAGCCATTCATGTTCATTGACTGGGAATTACGGATTTTAAAGTCAACACTATTAACGGCTAAATGAATCAGCAGCAGTGGGGTGGTACACTGGTCATGTGGTAAAAGTAGGAACTCTCAGAAAATTCCCAGTTTACAAGTTGCAATTACGAGTTCAATGAGAACGAGAGCGCTTGGAAGCTGCAATTATAACATGGCGTGAATGCACATACCTGGTTTACTGTAGAAAGAGCTGGTCATTGAAGTACCATCAGGTTGATGTCAAAGCTTGTCGTTGACATAAGGAGCAAACAGTAAAGTTATAGTCTTTATAATGGCACCTGATATTTTGGTTTACATGTGTTTGTGCACTGTATAGTATGCAGATGATGAATACACTAGTCGGCCCTCAGTAACCCCACATGACATACTGCGAATCTGGAGGTTTGGTCTTAAATGATTAATTCACTTTAAAAAAAACTTTTGCTGATTATTTACTCACCCCCATGTCATCCACACTCTCAGAAAAAAGGTACAAAAGCTGTCACTGGGGCTGTACCTTTTCAAAAGGTACACTTTTGTCCATTTTAGGTACTAATTTGTACGTTTTATGTGCTAATATGTACATTTTATGTGCTAATATGTAAATTTTTGGTGCTAATATGTACATTTCAGGTATTAATATGTACATTTTAGGTGCTAATAGGTGCTAATATGTACATTTCAGGTACTAATATGTACAGTTTAAGTGTTAATATGGTCATTTTAGGTGCTAATATGTACCCTTAAGGTACAAAAGTGTACCTTTTGAAAAGGTACAGCCCCAGTGACAGCTTTTGTACCTTTTTTTTCTGAGAGTGCAAGATGTCCATGTCTTTCTTCAGTTGAAAAGAAATTAAGTTTTTTTGTTAAAAACATTACAGGATTTTCTCCATATAATGGACTTCAATGGACTCCAACAGTTTCAAGGTCCAAATGACCGTGTCAGTTCAGCTTCAGGGGACTTTAAATGCTATCAGACGATCACAACAGTGCGGAGATGTGATTTACTGAATGCGGGCCCTTTAAGAAATATGACACCGCGCGGACTGAGCATGCGCAGAACAGAGAGAAGCGCGAGAGCTTGTGTTTTCTTTCTTTCCTTTGACGCTATATCGCTATTATGAATAAAACAGTCGAACACGTTGTGATCCCCTGTTAGTGTATATTATGTTAAAGTTCTTGATAATGCAATAAAAAAGAGAGAAGCGCGAGAGACACGAGACAAGAGTGATGACACTTTAACCAGTTGAAGCTGAAAGTGACGCTGTTATCGATCATGAATGAAGAGCAAATGTGGAATATTTTCTTCGGATGCGCATATTTCCAGTCTGCAGGTCAGATATGTTATATTCATAATGTAAGAATTGATATTTGTCTTGCCTAAATGTACGTTGTTGACAGGGTAACGTGCAGAGACTTAAATTAGTAGTTTTGATTAGCATATGATATATTGTGAATGATTTATGTTATCTTTGTAAGATTGCTATTTAATTGGTATATTAATTAAACAATTTAACATGTGATTTGTTCCCTCCTTTTAAAATCTGGAGTCACATGAATAATATAATATAATGAAACTAATATGCTAATAATATATAACCATAACAAAATTATCTATAATTTCTTAAATCAAGCACATATATGGTAATTTAATTTAAGGTGTGTAATTACTAAACTATTTAAGTATAATTTGAATAACCTTGAATTTTGCAATCTGGTGCCCATAAGAACAATTCACCATCTGGTCCTGTGGGCGTCAGTATCACACAGTGATCACAGTTCACACCTGCAGTGAAGCCCCTCCCACAACAATTCACCAATAAATACTGGGAATATTCCCATCATCCTACAAGAGAAGGACAAACTCCAGGAGTAGCAGCTGAAATCTGTGTGACTGTTAAAGATGGAGTTTATTAAAGTGAAAATTGAAGACATGAGTGATCCAGAACCATCCAGAATAAAACATGAAGATACTGAGGAACAAATAGGTTGGTGTCCATTCTTGATTCGTATCTCTGAAAATATGAATGACAAATGATAGAGAAATGCATCTAAATTATCATAAGTCACTTTTAATAGTATTAACAAGTGAATGACAGAACCAAACTTTGCACATTAAAGATACTTTATACAGACAGGTGTCTTGTTTTCTGCTTTCTAAGTGTTTTTAAGTCTCACATTTAACATTATTGAACTGATTCTAACTGATTAAAATATTTATTTTAGACGAGATGGAAGTGAAGGAGCAAAGACGGAAACTAAATGAAGTGAAGAAACACTGCGACTTCAAAACTCAAGAAACAAAAGCCAATAAGCTGCACTCCTGCTCTCAGTGTGGAAAGAGTTTCCAAAATCAACGAAACCTGAACAGACACACAAGAATTCACACCGGAGAGAAACCGTATACATGCACTCAGTGTGGAAAGAGTTTTAAGAATAAAGAATACCTTAAGATACACACGAGAATTCACACTGGAGAGAAACCGTATACATGTACTCAGTGTGGAAAGACTTTTACTCAAGCATCAACTCTCAGTTATCATCTGCACATTCACTCTGTAGAAAAAACATTTAAGTGTGATCAGTGCGGTAAAGGTTTTAATTTGTCATCAAATCTTAAAAAACACCTGATTGTTCATTCAGATGTAAAGCCTTATGTGTGTTCTGTCTGTGGAAAGAGTTTTTCACGACTGTACAGTTTTAAACTGCACCAGAAAACACACAATGAAGTGAGAGATCATGTGTGTTGTGACTGTGGGAAGAGCTTTGCTACATCTGGTGAACTGAATCGGCACCAAAGAATTCACACTGGAGAAAAACCTTACAAGTGCTCATACTGTGACAAGAGTTTCACTCAGTTGGGAACACTGAATTTACATGCGCGACTTCATACTGGAGAAAAACCTTACAAGTGCTCATATTGTGACAAGAATTTCGCTCAGTCTGGAAACCTGAAACTACATGAGCGAGTTCACACTGGAGAGAAGCCGTATCACTGTACTACGTGTGAAAAGAGTTTTAAACGTTTATCAAGCCTTCACGCTCATATGAAAAAATGTTTTAAGTGATCAACATTCATTTTCATGTCAAATACATTAAAGTACACTAAGATAAAATATTGAGTATTTCATCAGAGCACATAATTAATAATTTGGTGAAATGCTTGGTTGACTAGAAATATTTGAAGGGTTAGTTAGTTCAGCCAAAAATGAAAATGCTGACCCTCATTTACTGACCATCATGTCGTTCCAAACCTGTAAGACTTTCGTTCAAAACGCAAATAAAGATCTTTTTTGATGAAATCTGAGAGCCTAATTTCAATCTTTTCATCAAATGAAGCAACTGTGTCTCTTCAGAAAATGTTTAACTAAACCACTGGATTCATTTGGATTATTTTTTTAAAATTTCTTTATGAACTTGTTTGAAGCGTTTGTATTTTATTGTCATTTGTAGTGTTACAAATGTATTAAATGTTTAATTTAGGTTTCCAGTACAATAGTATATAAACTGAGAAAGTCATGTAGACTGAATTTAGCATTTGAGGTATAAATGAGCAAGAGATTCTGCCAGTCCTGGGGCCTCATGTACAAACACTTGCGTTAAATTCATACTAAAACATTGCATACAAACAAAGCTGTAAATGTGCGCACGCACAAAAAAACAAAACAGATGTATGAATCTCTGCGTACGAAGTATCCCATGCATATTCTCTTTGTATCATTCCAATTAACGTAAAATTGAGCGCACTTGCACGAACACAACACCCCACCCAGTCTCCTTCCTCAATTAAATTTATTTAAATATGGTAATTAGTCCAATTTGGCAAAAGAAACCTCCAGGAACACGGTTAAAGGAGAACTCCGGCGCAAAATGAATCTTTGGTCTAATAAACATCGGTACCAAGTCAATCGTTCTCTGAGATTTGTTTTCATTATAATCGAATGTAAAGAATTTTATCTCTAAAAACTGTTTATTGTATAATGCTAGTACTGGGGGCATAACTAAGTGAAAAGAAATCGCTAGTTTAGACCTAGCGATCGGAATGGACCCGTCACATTTCACTGACAGTGTAAATGAGGCCTAACTGCACTTTTCAGCACTTTTCATGTTCACACAAACAATGATAAAGTGAGGAATTGAGTCTGTAATTCTTAAGACAATGAGTCCGACAATGATATGTGTGTGTTTTTTCTTTTTTGGACGGGGGATTGGGGGGCATTGGGTAAGTTGTGTCAGAAGGGAGGCCCACTGTCATAGACTTTGAAAACCCCTGGTCTAGACGAGTCCATTCTTGAGGTTATAGTGTTTGTCCTTTCAGGAGCTTGACATCTTTGATTTTATGGACTAGAGCTCCAGGTTTTATGAATCTATCTATCAGTAATCTCACTGCTGTTTTCATGAAAGTGTTGGCTGATAATAAATTACATTTAACATTGAGGTCCAATTTAATTCACCAAGATCCGCTCACTTTTAAGTTTCTGGCCTCGCCACTGCTGTAGATATCTGCATTCAAAAGAAGACCATATAATTAGACTGCAATTACATAATAAGGGAGACATGTATAAAAACTGTAACTATAATAGAGTAAATGTGAATTTATTGTTGATCCAAATATTATATGTATTAGAATTGTGAGTTATTAAATATTATAGTACTGGATGGATTTGAATAACAGTGCAGATGCGATTTACTGAATGCGGCCCCTTTAAGAAAAATGACACACCGCGCGCACTAGGCATGCGCAGAAAGTTTTGTTCTCTCCCTCTCTCGTTTTGTTGTTTCCTTTTGCGCTATTTTGAATGTAATAGTCGAACAAGTGGCGATCCTGTAGCCTAAGTGTATGGTATATTAATGATCTTGATAATGCAACAAAAAAGCTAAAAGCGCGAGAGACTTGAAACTTTAATCATTTGAAGCTGAAAGTGACGCTGTTAACGATCGTGAATGAAGAGCAAATGCGAAATATGCCGTATCCAGTCTGCAGGTCAGAGATCTAATGTTTATCATACGAGAATTGATGTTTGTTATCTAAATGTATATTGTACATTTTGTAACGTACAGATAATTAAATTTGTAGTTTGATCAGCCACTATTCAAGACATTGTATATATATAGGCCTATGATTTCTATTAGCTTTGTTAGATTCCTGTTTAATTCACATATGAATTGAATAACTTAATTTGTTTCATCCTTATAAATTCTAGAGTCACATACAAATGAATTACCTTCATATAGAGCCATTATAAATGCCATATCAAAATTATCTGTATTTCTAAAATCAAGCACCACATAGTCATTTAATTTAAAGGAGTAGTTCCCTTAAAAAAAAACAAAAAAAAAACTTTTGCTGATAATTTACTCACCCCCATGTCATCCAAGATATCCATGTCTTTCTTTGTTCAATCGAAAAGAAATTAAGGTTTTTGATGAAAACATTCCAGGATTTTTCTCCATATAATGGAATTCAATGGGGACCAAACGGTTCAAGGTCCAAAAGACAGTTTCAGTGCAAACTGTTGAATTGGCTTTAAACGAATCCAGACGATGAATAAGGGACTTATCAAGCGAAACAATCGCTCATTTAAAAAGTAAAAAACGAAGTTTAAGTTTTATAAGCTCAAATGCTCGCCTTGCTCTGTTCTGTGATGCGCGTTCGTGACTCTCCTGTTCGAACTCGTTCATCAAAATGAACGAATTGACTCGGATAAAGATTCATTCATTTTGATTTTTTTCTGCATCACAAAACAGAACAAGGCGAGCATTTGAGCTTATAATACTTAAACTTTGTTATTTATTTATTTATTAAACGAGCAATCGTTTCGCTTGATAAGACCCTTATTCGTCATCTGGAATCGTTTAAAGCCCTTTGAACAGTTTGCACTGAAACTCTCATTTGGACCTTGAACAGTTTGGTTACCAGTAAAGTCAGTGCATTATATGGAGAAAAATGCAATGTTTTCATCAAAAACCTTAATTTCTTTGAAGACAGAAAGACATGGACATCTTGGATGACATGGGGGTGAGTAAATCATCAGCAAAAGTTTTTTTTTAAAAGTGAGCTACTCCTTTAAGAAGTGTAACGATTACAGTATTTCAGTATAATCTCAGTTACCCTGAATTTGGCAGATCTGGTGTCCCTCAAAATAGTTCACCTAATAAGAAAGCTTTGGTTCAACTGTTAATGGCAATTAAATTAAATAACAAGCAATATATGATAAATTATTCTTGAATACATTTAAATTATAATAATCATGTATATTGCTTGTTATCCACATTTTGATAGTCAAGTGTTAGATTATTTCCTTTTGTGCCATCGTTCTCAGTCCCTCAATCGATGGTTGATTTCTGTCATCTAATGTTAGATTTCTTGTTAGTTTAGATATTAATTGAATAATAGAATCTGTGCCCTGATTTATCCTTGTTATATGCTGGGATTTACATAAAAAAAATCAACCTCTTTTTATTTGCTACTAATATGTAACCATCAAAATGCTCTATATTTGAAGTAAATCAAAGGCACCATAATATGTGTTTACTGTTAAAGTAACCCAGTATAAATTGTTTTTCCCAGATCTGGTCCTGTGGGCGTCAGTATCACACAGTGATCACAGTTCACACCTGCAGTGAAGCCCCTCCCACAACAATTCACCAATAAATACTGGGAATATTCCCATCATCCTACAAGAGAAGGACAAACTCCAGGAGTAGCAGCTGAAATCTGTGTGACTGTTAAAGATGGAGTTTATTAAAGAGGAGATTGAAGAGGAGATGGAGTTTATTAAAGTGAAAATTGAAGACATGACTGATCCAGAACCATCCAGAATAAAACAAGAAGATAGTGAGGAACAAATAGGTTGGTGTCCATTCTTGATTCTTTATTGTTGACTGCTTTCGTAGCTCTGAAAATATGGATTACAAATGACAGAGAAATGCATGTAAATGATCATAAGCCAGTTTTAATCGTTTTAACAAGAGAATGACAAAACTGACTTTTTAAAGATACTTTATACAGACAGGTGTCTTGTTTTCTGCTTGCTAAGTCAAGTGTGTTTAATTCTCTCATTTAACCTCATTGAACTGATTCTAACTGATTAATATGTTTATTTTAGACCAGCTGGAAGTGAAGGAGCAAAGACAGAAACTAAATGACGTGAAGAAACACTGCGACTTCAAAACTCAAGGAATAGAAGCCAAAAAGCTGCACTCCTGCTCTCAGTGTGGAAAGAGTTTTTCTAAAGCATCCGGTCTCAGTGTTCATCTGCTCCATCACTCTGGAGAAAAACCATTTAACTGTGATCAGTGTGGGAAATATTTTATTTCGTCATCAAATCTAAACCGACACATGAGAGTTCATTCAGATGAGAGGCCTTATGTGTGTTCTCTCTGTGGAAAGAGTTTTTCACGACTGAATAGTTTTAAACATCACCAGAAAATACATAATGAAGTGAGAAATCATGTGTGTTGTGAATGTGGGAGGAGCTTTACTGCAGCTGACAATCTGAAACAGCACCAAATAATTCATACTGGAGAAAAACCTTACAAGTGCTCAGTTTGTAATAAGAGTTTTGCTCGGTCCGGACACCTGAAAGAACACGGGAGAGTTCATACTAGAGAGAGGCCGCACTACTGTACTCAGTGTGAGAAGACTTTCAAAGATGCAAAAAGTTTAAAATATCATCTCCGCGTTCACTCTGGAGAAAAGCCATTTATCTGTGATCAGTGTGGTAAAAAGTTTATTTTGTCAAGACATCTGAAAAGTCACTTAATCGTTCATTCAGACGAGAAGCCTTATGTGTGTTCTCTCTGTGGAAAAAGTTTTTCACGACTGTTCAGTTTTAAACTGCACCAGAAAACACACAATGAAGTGAAAGATCATGTGTGTTGTGACTGTGGGAAGAGCTTTATCAGAGCTGACTATCTGAAACGGCACCAAAAAACTCATACTGGAGAAAGACCTTACAAGTGCTCATATTGTGACAAAAGTTTCGCTTTACCTGGAACTCTGAAAGTACACGAGCGACTTCATACCGGAGAGAAGCCGTACCACTGTACTCAATGTGAGAAGACTTTTAAACATTTAGCAAGCCTTCACATACATATGAAAAAATGTTTCAAGTGAGCAACATTTGTTTTCATGTCAAATTCAATAAAGTAAATTGAGATAAAATATGGAGTTTTTCATAAAAGCACTATATCAAATAGATAGATTAGGTTATTTTGATGAAAAGATTGGTTAAATAGAAAGATTTAAAGGGTTACTCAAGCCAATAATTAAAATTCTGTCATTAATTACTGACCCTCATGTCGTTCCAAACCTGTAAGACAAAACACAAATGAAGATCTTTACAGCCTAGCTGTAATAATTAGTGAAACCTGTCAACAGGCTGAGGCAACCACCATAGTATTATGGAGAAAACTGATCCTAGACCAGCAGTGATTAAAAACCACAGCACACACACACACATCTCCTATAAATTATTTACCTTTGTGTTTTATTCTTATTCCGTTTACTGACTATTTTATTTTCTGACTAATTATGTTTTAATGAATTTGATGGCTGACAATAAATCACATTTAACATTGAGGTCCAACTTAATTTACCAAGATCCGCTCACTTTAAAGTCCCCGTGAACCGGAAGTTGCAAACGATTTTTCTCCAGTGCTTTGACGTATTTCCAAGTGAAACGGTACATTGAACAGAGGGCAGGGTTTTACTCTAGCGCTCCTCCTCTCCATCGTTAGCAAACTAACGGTTTGAGGGGAGTGGTTAAGCGTTTCCCCACCCAAACTGTGAAACCTACGTCATCAGAAAAAGAAACTGTTCCAGACCGGAAGTAACTTTTAAGATTTTGATTAAAGATTACTAAGGTAAAACATTTTTTAAATATATATTCACTTGCACGGATTAATTGTTCACCACAAGACTAGTAATATGCGCTAACAAAGTAAATAGGTTCAATTTTGATTTCACGGGGACTTTAAAGTTTCTGGCCTTGCCCCTGCTGTAGATATCTATTCATGGATTTAAAAGAAAACCCTATAATTAGGCTGCAATGACATAAGACATGTTATGGACCAAATCCACTATTATAATAATTGATAATAGATTCAGCTTGACTCGATTACTGTCACAGTATTGTTTTTACAGTGCGGAGATGTGACTTAGTGAATGCGTCCCCTTTAAGAAATATGACACCGCGCGCACTGAGCATGCGCAAAAGAGAGAATTGCGATAGCCTCTCTGAGTTTTGTTTTCTTTCTTCTCTCCCTCTCTTTTTGTTGTTTCCTTTGACGCTATTATAAATATAACACGTGTTGCAATAAAAAAGAGAAAAGAGACGATCGAGCGCTGAAACTTTAACCATTTGAAGCTGAAAGTGACGCGGTTAACGATCATGAATGAAGAGCAAATGCGAAATATTTCTTTCAGATGCCGCATTTTTCCAGTCTGCAGGTCAGATATGTTATTTATCATGTAAGAATTGATGTTTGTGTTGCTTAAATTTCACAGAGACCTTTTCATTATCATTAGTTCTGATTAGCAAATGTATAGGAATATCGTGTATGATTTATGTTATGTTTGTAAGATTCCTGTTTATTTGATATATTAATTAAATAATTTAATATGTGACTCGTTTTCATCCTTATAAAATCTGGAGTCACAAATATATAACCGTATCAAAATGATCGATATTTCTTAAATCAAGAACATTATGGTCATTTTATTTATTATTATTAAACTATTTCATCTGGTGTTCCTCAGAACAATTCAAAAATTAAGAAAGCTTTAGTTGCAATTGCAATATATGATACATTTAACTAAATAATGAGAAATATATGATTAATTATTCTGAAAAAAAACTCTTGAATTATCATAATATTGTAAAGTACTTGTTATCCACATTTTGATGGTCAAGTGTTAAATTATTTCCTTTTGTGGCATCATTCTCAGTCCTTTAATCAGTGGTTGATTTATGTTGTCTTATATTATATTTCTGATTAGTTTAGCTATTACTTGAATAATAGAATCTGTGCCCTGTTTCATCCTTATTATATGCTGGGATTTACATACAAATGATCAACCTAATTTTTTTTTTCTGCTAATATTTAACCAATCGCAATGCTCTATATCTGAACTAAAACAAAGGCACCATATGTGTTTACTGTTAAAGTATTCCAGTATAAATTCAGTATCTTATCTCTGATTTTCCCAGATCTGGTCCTGTGGGCGTCAGTATCACACAGTGATCACAGTTCACACCTGCAGTGAAGCCCCTCCCACAACAATTCACCAATAAATACTGGGAATATTCCCATCATCCTACAAGAGAAGGACAAACTCCAGGAGTAGCAGCTGAAATCTGTGTGACTGTTAAAGATGGAGTTTATTAAAGAGGAGATTAAAGAGGAGATGGAGTTTATTCAAGTGAAAATTGAAGACATGACTGATCCAGAACCATCCAGAATAAAACGTGAAGATACTGAGGAACAAATAGGTTGGTGTCCATTCTTGATTCTTCATTGTTGACTGCTTTCGTAGCTCTGAAAATATGGATGAGAAATTCATCTAAACGATCATAAGCCAGTTTTAATCGCATTAACAAGTGAATGACAAAACTGATTTCATATCAAATATACTTGATAGTTTATACAGACAGGTGTAGGGGTGTGACGGTTATTATATAACGTGAGACTGATGGTTATAGATGAACGCCATCATTAGAGCTCTATAACCGCCAAAACTGTATTATTAAAATATCTTGCAGATAAGGTTTTATAGGCTACTAATGTCACTGTTGGGGAGTAACAGTGCCGCATCTTGTTGAGTAAACTCGACCGTGGCACCTAGAGGGTTAATAAACAATTAAAATGTCTCCTTGCTATATTTGACATATTCATAATCATTACTTTTGCCGGTTCTTTGTGACAGCTTTTAGGTGCTTTATTGGCAGAGCCACTCTTACATGTTACATGAACATGCAAACCGCATCACTGCGCCCACCAGAATAGACCTGTCTTTTATTTGATTTTTTTTTTAAGGATTTGTTTACTGTGTGTCATTCAATTAATGGAAAACACATCCACTGCTAGTTTTCTAAGTAAGTTGTCCTATAACAGACGAACGTCGCAACGCCCCTCCCCCGACAACGGTTATGTTACGGACCATCACATTTGACTCACTTCATAACCGTCATCACCAATTCTGAAACCGGCACACCCCTAAAGAAGTGTCTTGTTTTCTGCTTGCTAAGTGTTTTTAATTCTCACATTTAACCTCATTGAATTGATTCTAACTGATTAATATGTTAATTTTAGACCAGCTGGAAGTGAAGGAGCAAAGACAGAAACTAAATGACGAAAAGAAACACTGCGACTTCAAAACTCAAGAAACAAAAGCCAAAAAGCTGCACTCCTGCTCTCAGTGTGGAAAGAGGTTTTCTAAAGCATCCGGTCTCAGTGTTCATCTGCTCCATCACTCTGGAGAAAAACCATTCAACTGTGATCAGTGTGGGAAATATTTTGTTTCGTCATCAAATCTAAACCGACACATGAGAGTTCATTCAGATGAGAGGCCTCATGTGTGTTCTCTCTGTGGAAAGAGTTTTTCACAACTGAATAGTTTTAAACATCACCAGAAAACACATGATGAAGTGAGAGATCATGTGTGTTGTGACTGTGGGAAGAGCTTTACTAGATCTGTTTATCTGAAACAGCACCAAATAATTCATACTGGAGAAAAACCTTACAAGTGCTCAGTTTGTAATAAGAGTTTTGCTCAATCCGGACACCTGAAAGAACACGGGAGAGTTCATACTAGAGAGAGGCCGCACTACTGTACTCAGTGTGAGAAGACTTTCAAAGCTGCAAAAAGTTTAAAATGTCATCTCCGCGTTCACTCTGGAGAAAAACCATTTAACTGTGATCAGTGTGGGAAAAAGTTCATTTTGTCAAGACATCTGAAAAGTCACATGATCGTTCATTCAGATGAGAGGCCTCATGTGTGTTCTCTCTGTGGAAAGAGTTTTTCACGACTGTTCAGTTTTAAACTGCACCAGAAAATACACAATGAAGTGAAAGATCATGTGTGTTGTGACTGTGGGAAGAGATTTACCAGAGCTGACTATCTGAAACAGCACCAAAGAACTCATATTGAAGAAAAACCTTACAAGTGCTCAGATTGTGACAAGAGTTTCGCTTTGCCAGGATCTCTGAAAGTACACGAGCGACTTCATACCGGAGAGAAGCCGTACCACTGTACTCAGTGTGAGAAGACTTTTAACCATTTAGCAAGCCTTTACAATCATAGGAAAAAATGTTTCAAGTGACCAACATTTGTTTTCATGTCAAATGCAATAAAGTAAATTGAGATAAAATATGGAGTTTTTCATAAAAGCACTATATCAAATAGATAGATTTGGTTAATTTAAAGAAAAGATTGGTTAACTAGAAAGATTTAAAGGGTTACTCAAGCCAATAATTAAAATTCTGTCATTAATTACTGACCCTCATGTCGTTCCAAACCTGTAAGACAAAACACAAATGAAGATCTTTACAGCCTAGCTGTCATAATTTTCATGGCGCTGCTCTGAATAAGGTCTAGTTCCCTGTTTTCACCTCATTAATAATGGTGAAGTCATTAGTGTCAACAGGCTGAGGCAACCACCAATGCTATTATTATGGAGAAAACTGATCCTAGACCAGCAGCAATCAAAAGCCACAGCAGGCAGTGGTTTGAGTTAGAAATATTGTCCAGCCTTACACACACACACACACACACACACAAATTATTTACCTTTGTGTTTTTTTTTCTTGTTCTGTTTACTGACTTTTATTTTTTGACTAATTATGTTTTAATGAAACTGATGGCTGACAATAAATCACATTTAACATTGAGGTCCAACTTAATTTACCAAGATCCGCTCACTTTAAAGTTTCTGGCCTTGCAACTGTTGTAGATATCTATTCATGTAGGCTATTCAAAAGAAACCCCTATAATTAGGCTGCAATAACATAATAAGGGAGACATGTAAAAACAACACTGAAACTGTAATCGATTCAAGCTGAATCTATTATAAATTATTATTATAATAGTGGATTTGGTCCATAACTGTGCGAAGATGTAATTTACTGAATGCGGCTCCTTTAAGAAATATGACACCGCGCGCACTGAGCATGCGCAGAAGAAAGAATTGCGATAGCCTCTCTATTATAGTTTTGTTTTCTTTCTTCTCTCCCTCTCTTTTTGTTGTTTCCTTTAACGCTATTATGAATATAACACTTGCTGCATTAAAGAAGAGAAAAGAGACGATCGAGCGCTGAAACTTTAACCATTTGAAGCTGAAAGTGACGCGTTAACGATCATGAATGAAGAGCAAATGTGAAATATTTTTTTCCAAATGCCGCATTTTTCCAGTCTGCAGGTCAGATATGTTATTTATGATGTAAGAATTGATGTTTGTGTTGCTTAAATTTCTCAGAGACTTTTTCATTATCATTAGTTCTGATTAGCAAATGTATAGGAATATTGTGTATGATTTATGTTATGTTTGTAAGATTCCTGTTTATTTGATATATTAATTAAATAATTTAATATGTGGCTCGTTTTATCCTTATAAAATCTGGAGTCTCAAATATATAACCATATCAAAATGATCGATATTTCTTAAATCAAGAAATAGCGGCTGAAATCTGTGAGACTGTTAAAGATGGAGTTTATTAAAGAGGAGATTGAAGACATGACTGATCCAGAACCATCCAGAATAAAACATGAAGATACTGAGGAACAAATAGGTTGGTGTCCATTCTTGATTCTTCATTGTTGACTGCTTTCGTTGCTCTGAAATATGGATTACAAATGATAGTGAAATGCATCTAAATGATCATAAACCACTTTTTATCGCTTTAACATGTGAATGAAAGAACCGAACTTTGCTCATTAAAGATACTTTATACAGACAGGTGTCTTGTTTTCTGCTTGCTAACTGTTTTTAATTCTCACTTTTAACCAATATGTTTATTTTAGACCAGCTGGAAGTGACGGAACAAAGACAGAAACTAAATTACGTAAAGAAACACTGTGACTTCAAAACTCAAGAAACAAAAGCCAAAAAGCTGCACTCCTGCTCTCAGTGTGGAAAGAGTTTCCAAAAGAAAGGAAACCTTAAGAGACACATGAGAATTCACACTGGAGAGAAACCGTATCCATGCACTCAGTGTGAGAGGAGTTTTTCTCAAGCATCAACTCTCAGTAAACATCTGCGCCGTCACTCTGGAGAAAAACCATTCAACTGTGATCAGTGTGGAAAAGATTTTAATTTGTCATCAAATCTTAAAAAACACCTGATCGTTCATTCAGATGAGAAGCCTTATGTGTGTTCTCTCTGTGGAAAGAGTTTTTCACGACTGTACAGTTTTAAACTGCACCAGAAAACACATGATCAAGTGAGAGATCATGTGTGTTGTGACTGTGGGAAGAGCTTTACTGCATCTGCTGAACTGAAACAGCACCAAAGAATTCATACTGGAGAAAAACCTTTTAAGTGCAAATATTGTGGCAAGAGTTTCACTCAGTTGGGAACACTGACTTCACATGCACGAATTCATACTGGAGAAAAACCTTACAAGTGCTCATATTGTGACAAGAATTTCACTCAGTCTGGAAACCTGAAACTACATGAGCGAGTTCACACTGGAGAGAAGCCGTATCACTGTACTACGTGCGAAAAGAGTTTTAAATGTTTATCAACCCTTCACACACATATGAAAAAATGTTTCAAGTGATCAACATTAGGTCTCTTACGAGAGATTCTCTCGTACTGTGTACTGTTTTATTTCCTCATCAAAACTAAAACAACACCTGATAGTTCATTCAGATGAGAAGCCTTATGTGTGTTCTCTCTGTGGAAAGAGTTTTTCATGGCTGAACAGTTTTAAACAACTCACTTGTAAACTGCACCAGAAAACACACGATGAAGTGAGAGATCATGTGTGTTGTGACTGTGGGAAGAGCTTTACATTTACCCATCTGAAACAGCACCAAAGAATACTCAATTGTATTTGTTAATGTACCAAAAGCAGTTTCTGAGATCTTTTTAATTTTTCTTACTTGAAGTTACTCAGTTCATATGTGATATGTAATTGATTTCATTGCGTTAAACATATAAAATGTAAAAAAAGGATTTTTTTTTTTCATTTAGCTGACACTTTTATCCAAAGCGACTTACAATTGCTATATATGTCAGAGGTCGCACGCCTCTGGAGCAACTAGGGGTTAAGTGCACTGTAACAAATTTAACGTAAAATCAACAGTAAATTACTGGCTACAAATATCCAGCAAGCTTCAGTATTTTATTTCATGGTAAAATTGTTGTAAATCTTACTACAGTAGGGCACATCATACTGTATAATAACTCACAGTGTATTTATACTGTAAAACTAATTACAGTATTAGTTTTTGCAATGTATTTTAAAATACTGTAAAGTTACTATGCAGTATAATTGATTATGGTGGTTTTTATATTCACATTATACTCACAACATATTACACGCTTACAGAAATAATGAAATATAAAGGCTTGCATGCAAATTTCACAGTTAAATAATGATTATTAGATTCACGTCAATTATGAGAACACTCAGAAGTCAGTTTAAAAACATTTCTTAAAACTGAATTCATTAAACTGTAAAAACACTCTTGGCAGGCAGATTGTTGCTGCCTAAAGAGAATAAAACACAAAAATGGAGTTGCATTACAGCTTGACAGACATCAACATGATAAACAGGTTTCATTTAATTTACAATATGTGGAACCACAATACATTCAACCAGGAGATGCGCCAATACTTAATACTTTTAAATGAATATTCAACTATGTGAGGGTCAGTACATTTTGGGGTTTACTATCCCTTTAAACCTAATTATAAGATCCCGATCTCCTTGATCCATGTTACAAAGCTAAAACAGCTCTCATTCTATGAAAAATGGCTTGTGGGTGAGTAAATAATGGGCTAATTTTCATTTTTCATTCATCCCTTCAATGTTTATTTTAGACCAAATGGAAGCGAAGGAGCAAAGAGAGAAACAAACTGATGTAACAACAGTAAAGAAACACTGTGACTTTAAAAAGTTTTTGTCTCAGTGTTCATCTGCTCCGTCACTCTAGAGAAAAAAAAACATTCAATTGTGATCAGTGAGGTAGAGATATTATTTTGTCATTAGATCTAAAACTACACATGACATTTCATTCAGATGAGAAGCCTTATGAGTGTTCTCTCTGTGGAAAGAGTTTTTCACACTGATCGTTTGTAAACATCACCAGAAAAACTCCCATTTGCCTAAAGCCATCATGCATTCTAAAATACATTCTAAAATGAATTTCATGTCATTAAGCAAACTTAATTTAGTTATCTAGTTTTATAATATGTATACTTATTTTGTATCATTTATTATGATTTGATTATATTGTATTTGCTTCATAACACCGCGGATATATACTGGATGCGGCCCCTTTAAAAACAATGAGTGCGCGCACTGGGCATGCGCAGAGGAGGATGCGTGAGAGCAGAGCCCTCTTTTTTCGTCTGTCTTTTTTCTTTTTGTTTCTATTGACTTTCTCTACTAACGTTAGTTGATTACATTATGATAATGTAATTGTATCTTAATTGTTCCTGTTGAAACTTTAATCAGTTGAAGCTGAAAGTGACTTTGTTTACGACCGTGAACGAAGGACAATGTGGAATATTTCCTCCGGATCTCGTAAATTTCCAGTCTGCAGGTCAGATATGTTATATTTATAATGTAAGAATTTATGTTTTTGTTGTCTAAATGTACGTTGTTTGTAGTGAAACGTACGGAGAATTAAAAAGTCATTAATAGCCTCTTCAGTCTGTACTTAATGTGATATGTTTAACCTGTGTCTTGTTTTGTTTCATCCTTATTAAATCTGGAGTACCATATAAATAAACAACCTTCCTATAGAGCCAAATACTATGCTACTATAACCATATCAAAATTATATATTTTCAAAATCAAACCATGAATTTAATTTAGGAAGTGTATTAGTGTAATTATTAAAGTATTTCAATATAATCTCAGTAACCCTGAATTTGGTAGATCTGGGATCATCTGAACCTCGAAGTTGCACTATTCTCTCTGTGTGGAAAAAGTTTCACATACAGATCTCAATAATCATCGGCACTTTCACTCTGGAGAAAAGCCATTCAGCTGTGATCAGTGTGGTAAAACGTTTTTTTCCCAAAATTTTTACCCAAAATTGTTGAATGCTTAACTCTGTAATTTGTTTCATTCATACGTAAATGTCATGGATGCCTATATTTAGAGAGTAATTCACTATTTTGGACTGGGGTTTTTTTTAACCTAAGATTTGCAGCCAGATTACAGGGGTATAAAAATGACTTTAGAAAGATGGCTGCATCATGTTTTTTTTTGTTTTGTTTTTTTTTTTACACACAGATTGGTGGGTCTATTACTAAAATCTATTGACTTTAGGCATCTTTGTTGGGTTATATGACAACGTGACAGTTCAAAAATGGGAAAAAGCACTTCTTGTGATTTCTGCCCAGTTTGCATGTCGTTAACTCAAGAATTATTAAAGATATCTTAAATGGCACAAATTATGCTAAATTCATTGAACATATGTGTGTGTTGGCATTGTGTGTACACAACCATCCTATAGGGCAGGCTAATGATAAAAATCCACCCAGTGCTTTTTTCTTTTTTCTTTTTTTTTAATCCCCATAAATCATAAGCACTGTCTCACAACTCGTTCTTAGATTAAGGGCCATGTGTGAGTATCCCTTTAAGGCACCATATGTGTTTTCTGTTAAAGTAATCCAGTATACATTTTTTTTATCTTTTGTTTTTTTCCAGATCTGGTCCTGTGGGCGTCAGTATCACACAGTGATCACAGTTCACACCTGCAGTGAAGCCCCTCCCACAACAATTCACCAATAAACACTGGGAATATTCCCATCATCCTACAAGAGAAGGACAAACTCCAGGAGTAGCAGCTGAAACCTGTGTGACTGTTAAAGATGGAGTTCATTAAAGAGGAGATTAAAGACATGACTGATCCAGAACCATCCAGAATAAAACATGAAGATACTGAGGAACAAATAGGTTGGTGTCCATTCTTGATTCTTCATTGTTGACTGCTTTGGTGGCTGGGAAGTAATAAGTAGGCTAGTATATGGATGTTAAATGATAGAGAAATGCATCTGAATTACCATAACCAGTGGTGGACAAAGTACACAAATCACAAATATAGCAAGGTATTTAAAAATAAGGAACAATATAGCTGCAACCAGCGATGCAGGGCTGGAATAATAAAAACAGCAGAAATGTAATGTACATGATGAACAGAAAGGTTTAGATGTACAGGTAGGATGAACTCAAAATTAACTTATGAGTATGAACACAGAATGAACAAAAATACACTTGTGGAGGAAGAAAGATCAGTACAATGCTTACCCGGGTGAGAACAGATTTGAAATAGCACAGCATCACACACATTTTTATCTCATTGCACCACTTTAAAGACATGATCACACAGATGCACTTAGTTCCATAGTTCAAGTAAGAACCAACTCAATTAAGATTTAGTAAATGCACAGCATGTTATAATATACTGTACATCAAATACGCTCTTCATGGAGCAATTACGCAAATGCACATGTTTGAAAGCAGGCGTCCGGTCCGTTGATAGATGACCCTACTTGTGCTTTCAAAACACTTCAAACACTTCCCTGTGCTTTCAAACGTTCCTGTGCATTGATCATTAAAGCCAATCACAGACTTATGCGATGAGCATGTGAACACAATGGCCAATCAGGTGTTTACTATTCTGCTCAACACCGCTCAAAGCATCACATTTTTTTAAATTTCAGTACAGACTTGGAATTGAAATTGGTACTTTTGACAACACTCGCATAGACCCTCAGATTATTGTTTCGAAGTAGTGTACCAAATTTAGTTTTGATTGATACCGCCTCTTAACTAATTTTGGGTCGACCTAAAATTAATACAAGTAAATTCATAACTTTTTTTTTTCACCATTAGGTCATAAAATTCCATTCAGTTTAAAAATGTACCGATTACAATTTTCTAGGCCGATCCCGATTTCCGATTTTTCCTTGAGTTTGACCTGCCGATACCGATTTTAGCCGATTCCGATTACATTTTTTTAAACCACTTTACACAAATATTTTTTTTTCTATCTTCTCTTTAATAGAACACTTTGTATAGAAACATTTTTGAACAGATAATGGCTATGAAACCAAACTATATAAATTAGTCCTGGTATGGGAAATTCACACACATCTAAAGTGCAGTGTTCCTTTTTTAATATATTTATCAAACTAAACTTTTGTATGAAAACAGGTAATTGAAATAAAATAATATATAAATAACAAAATAAAATAAAATAAATATAGCCTTTGCACTGAAACTGTCTTTTGGACCTTGAACCGTTTGGTTACCAGTAAAGTGCATTATATGGAGAAAAATCCTGGAATGTTTTCATCAAAAACCTTAATTTCTTTTCGACTGAAGAAAGAATGACATGGACATCTTGGATGACATGGAGGTGAGTAAATTATCAGCAAAAGTTTTTTTTAAAAGTGAACTACTCCTTTAAAGAGAATGACCTGTTTAGTTGGCTCAAATTTCATTAAAACAACTATTTCAAAAGCTGATCTGATTTTCTTTTTTATATTATGCTAAGAATATGTATAACTCAATGTTTTAAATAATCCAAAAATCTGAATAATCATTCCAAATCTACTGATTAATTGGTGAAATAATCGACGATTAACTGTTCTAATAATCGTTAGATTAATCGATTATCAAAATAATCGTTTGTTGCAGCCCTAATGTACTTAAGTACTGTAACAAAGTAAAATACTTTTTTTGCTGTCCACCACTGATGTGAATCACAAAACCAACCTTTGCACATCAAAGATACTTTATACTGAGAGGTGTCTTCTTTTCTGCTAAGTGATTTTGATTTGAACATTTAACATCATTGAACTGATTCTAACTGATTTATATGTTTATTTTAGACCAGCTGGAAGTGAAGGAGCAAATACTGAAACTAAATGACGCAAAGAAACACTGTAACTTCAAATTTCAAGAAAGAAAAGCCAAAAAGCTGCACTCCTGCTCTCAGTGTGGAAAGAGTTTCCAAACTAAATCAAATCTTAACGCACACATGAGAATTCACACTGGAGAGAAACCGTATCCATGCACTCAGTGTGAGAAGAGTTTTACTCAAGCATCAGGTCTCGGTGTTCATCTGCTCCGTCACTCTGGAGAAAAACTATTTAACTGTGATCAGTGTGGTAAAGATTTTATTTCATCATCAAATCTAAAACAACACCTAAAACTTCATTCAGATGAGAAGCCTTATGTGTGTTCTCTCTGTGGAAAGAGTTTTTTAAGGCTGGACAATTGTAAACATCACCAGAAAACACATGATGAAGTGAAAGATCATGTGTGTTGTGACTGTGGGAAGAGCTTTACATTTACCCAACTGAAACTGCACCAAAAAATTCATTTGGCAGAAAACCAATGTACTCAGTGTGGAAAGAGTTTCACAAATAAAGGAGACCTTAACAGACACACAAGAATTCACACTGGAGAGAAACCGTTTATGTGCACTCATTGTGGGAAGAGTTTCACAAATAAAGGAGACCTTGACAAACACGCAAGGATTCACACTGGAGAGAAACCGTATCCATGCTCTCAGTGTGGAAAGAGTTTTTCTCGAGCATCAACTCTCAGTAATCATCTGCGGATTCACTCTGCAGAAAAAACATTTAACTGTGATCAGTGTGGGAAAGGTTTTATTTCATCACCACAACTAAAACAACACCTGAAAGTTCATTCAGATGAGAAGCCTTATGTGTGTTCTCTCTGTGGAAAGGGTTTTGTAAGGCTAGACAATTGTAGACATCACCAGAAAACACATGATGAAGTGAGAGATCATGTGTGTGAGTGTGGGAAGAGCTTTACTAGAGATGACCATCTGAAACAGCACCAAAGAATTCATACTGGAGAAAAACCTTACAAGTGCTCATACTGTGATAAGAGATTCGCTCTGTCTGGAAACCTGAAATCACACGAGCGACTTCACACTGGAGAGAAGCCGTACGACTGTACTCTGTGTGGGAAGAGTTTCAAACATTTATCAAGCCTTTACAATCATAGGAAAAAACGTTGCACATGAGCAACAAGCTTTTTAATGCCAAATACTTAAAAAAATAAAAAGAGTGAAAAGCTTGGGAAACTAGAGAGGCTTGAGATTTGAAGCTTCACCAGTCAACAACTCTTACGGTGTAAAATACTTTTTATTTCTGTCCAGATTTATTGTTTGCTAAATGTCTTTATTAAAATTAATAGATTCATGTTATTTTCTTATTTTCTAAATGTACTAAATTGTCTTCTGATAGTACGTCTAATTATAAGAAATATAAGCAGAACAAACATCTTGTCTTGAAAGATCTATTTAAATGACCATCACAGATAATGAGTTATATAGTTTTAACAACATTAAGGGGACAATGTGTACTTTTTAATGTATTTTATTATTTAAAATCAATATTTTTATTCATAAATATGTCCTCAATGGTGTACAAATACCTCTACCAATTATCTGACTTATCCTCGTAAACCAAGAATCTATTATCTTTATATACATGCATGGGACGGGTAGGTCCACAGAGGCTTCCATGTAGTTCCGCCATCTTGAAAAACTATAATAGCAGAGAGGGACAAAAAGTTCTTGGCCAACGCGTTTCCACAATGTAGATATCTATGTATCAGTGGTGTGTGGTTGTTTTTAAAAAAAATACTGTTAGGGATTGAAGGTAAATAGACACATGATTTGATTATTAGTATATTTTGCTTCATAGTGTGGAGATTTACTGAATGCGGCCCCTTTAAGAAACCTAACGCGCGCAGCCGCGCACTGAGCATGCGCAGAAAAGGATGCGCGAGAGCCCTTTATTGATTTTATTTCGTCTCTCTCTTGTTTCTTCTTTGACGATTATTATGATATCCTGTAAGTCTAGGCTATGTTATTGTAATGTTAAGTTAATGTTCTTGTTGAAACTTTAACCAGTTAAGCTAAAAGTGACACTGTTAACGATCGTGAATGAAGGAAGGCTTAATGTGGAATATTATTTTCTCTGGATGTCGTATATTTCCAGTCTGGAGGTTTGAGATGTTTTATTTATAATGTAAGAATTGATGTTTGTCTTGCCTACATGATCGTATATTGGTCGTAGTGTAACAGTCAGTTGTGTAACGTTATGATTTTGTTATCTTTGTGAGATTTTTGTTTAAGTCATATTATTTGATTTTTTTTACCCGTGACTTATTTCATCCTTACTAAATCTGGATTCCCATAAAAATGAACAACCATAGCCTATATTCTACTAATATAGCCATATCAAGATGCTCTGTATTTTCAAAATCAAACACATGTGTTGTCATTTAATTTAATAAGTGTAATTATTAAAGTATTTCAATATAATCTCGGTAACCCTGAATTTGGCAGATCTGGGATCATCTGAACTTCAAAGCTGCACACATTATTCTCTCTGTGTGGAAAAAGTTTAACGTACAGATCTCAATAATCATCGGCACTTTCACTCTGGAGCCATTCAGCTGTGATCAGTGTGGTAAAAGGTTTTTTATTTTTTTAATTTTTTAATTTTTATCAAATCTAAAATGTCACATGAAAACAATGTGTGTTATAAATGTGCAAGGAGCTTTACTGCAGCTAAACAACTGAAACAGCACCAAAACATTTATAGAAAAACCAAATGCTCATATTGTGACAAAGGTTTGTCTGCTCTAAAATAAGCGGCTTTATACTGGAGGGAAACCATACCTCCAATAGTGTACTCATTCAGATAAAAACTTATTGATTAGCATACTTCAAATATCTTTAGTGAAGAATATTTTTGTTGCATTTTTACCCAAAATAGGGTAATTTTGGCATTATAGAATAACGATCACGTCTACTACAAGCCATTTTAGTTATTTTCGTAAGGATATTATTCAATGCAATGCTAATCAACATAGCCTTTATCACTGTATATAATACTAGATCTTCTTCTAGTGTTGTCAAAAGTACCAAGTTGGAACTGGTATTTTTAAAAGTTGTGCTTTGAGCGCTGTTGAGCAGAATCGTAAACACCAGTGATTGGCCATTGTTCTCACGCTCTCATCAAATATGTCTGTGATTGGCTACAATGATCAGTGCTTTAAAAACATGTTGTAAATATACATGAATGGCGCTTTTCAGCAACCGCTTACACCAATACACACGGGAGCGTTTGAGCTGCTTGTGCTCAAATGCTCCAGCTTTCAAAACACTTGCATTGATCATTGTAGCCAATCACAGACATATCCGATGAGCTCGTGAACACAATGTCCAATCACAGGAGTTTATGATTCCGCTTAACTGCATTCAAAGCGTCACATTTTTAAAATTTCAGTTCTTGGTACTACTTAAATATTCCCTTCACCTTCCTAATATTGTGTTGGCCCCCCTTTTGCTGCCTGTCAAGGTATGTACTCCACTTGACCCCTGAAGGTGTACTGTCGTATCTGGTACCAAGATATTAGCAGCAGATTTTTGAAGTCCTGTAAGTTGCGAAGTGGGGCCTCCATGGATCAGACTTGTTTGTTCAGCACATCCCACAGATGCTCGATTGGACTGAGAGGACAAGTCAACACCTCATTGTGCTCCTCAAACCATTCCTGAACCATTTTTGCTTTATGACAGGGCACATTGTCCTGTTGAAAGAGGCCAATACCGTTTCCATGAAAGGGTGTTACATAATATGTAACCTTTAAAATGCTCTATATTTGAACTAAACATATTTGAAGCACCCTGTTAAAATAATCCAGTAACTATCAATTCAGTAACTTGTCTTTGATTTTTTTCCAGATCTGGTCCTGTGGGCGTCAGTATCACACAGTGATCACAGTTCACACCTGCAGTGAAGCCCCTCCCACAACAATTCACCAATAAATACTGGGAATATTCCCATCATCCTACAAGAGAAGGACAAACTCCAGGAGTAGCAGCTGAAATCTGTGTGACTGTTAAAGATGGAGTTTATTAAAGAGGAGATTGAAGACATGAGTGATCCAGAACCATCCAGAATAAAACATGAAGATACCGAGGAACAAACAGGTTGGTGTCCATTCTTGATTCTTCATTGTTGACTGTTTTGGTGGCTGTGAAATAATATCCAGTAAAATGATTATAAATGATTGAGAAATGCATCTGAATGATCATAACCAGTGGTGGACAAAGTACACAAATCGAGTACTTGAATAAAAGTACAGACTATTACAATATTACTCCAGTAAAACAGGGTTGCCGCGGATCCTTAAAAAGTCTTAAAGGGATACTCCACTTTTTTTGGAAATACGCTCATTTTACAGCTCCCCCAGAGTTAAACTGTTGAGTTTTACCTTTTTTGAATCCATTCAGCCGATCTCCGGTTCTGGCGGCACCACTTTTAGCATAGCTTAGCATACATCACTGAAGTGCACAAGACCAGTAGCATTTCTCTCAAAAAAATTACCAAAGTGTTTCGATATTTTTCCTATTTAAAACTTGACTCTTCTATAGTTACATCGTGCACTTAGACAGACGGAAAATGTAAAGTTGCGATTTTCTAGACTGATATGACTAGGAACTATACTCTCATTCCTGCGTAATAATCAGGAAACTTCCCTGTCGTACCATGAGTGCAGAATGCGTAATGTTATGACGCAGCGCCTGAAAATAGTCCCCGGCTTCTAACGTGACCGGGACTACTGTAAGTTTGTGTAGTCTTCGCGCCTGCTGCACTCGTGGTATTCACACACTGCACACCTTCCCGATTATTATTTGTTTCTTTGACGAAAAACGACGGTATTCCCTCGCCCTAATCCTCCTTCTCTTCTTGAGGATTGCCTCCTCCTTGTTAAATGTATCTGGTCCGTTGATAGCATAGGGTTGATAGACGCTGGCTTATTCTTTAGCTCCGACTTCGCATGCAGGCGCCGCGGCCGCGCACGAGCGCAAAAACAAACAACACCCGCCCCTGTCGGTGATTGGTTAGAACACTGTTTATTTTGATTTTGAGTGGTGGTTGTTCCCATTTGTTTTTGTGTGCAGATAAATTTTTTTGAGAGCCTGTTTATGGGGCGGGCAGCTAGTGGATCGTTAGGAAAGATTAGATGAATGTGATCATTTTTGTTTGGGCCTAAAATTGGTGATACAACCTTTAACCTCATTGAACTGATTCTAACTGATTAATATGTTTTTAGACCAGATTAAAGTGGAGCAAAGACAGAAACTAAATGACATGAAGAATAACTGCAACTTCAAATCTCAAGGAACAAAACCCAATAAGCTGCACTCCTGCTCTCAATGTGGAAAGAGTTTCCAAATAAAAGCAAGTCTTCACAGACACATGCGAATTCACACTGGAGAGAAACCGTATCCATGCACTCAGTGTGAGAAGAGTTTTTCTCAAGCATCAGATCTCAGTATTCATCAACTCCGTCACTCAGGAGAAAAACTATTTAAATGTGATCAGTGTGGTAAAGATTTTATTTCATCATCAAATCTAAATCAACACCTGATCGTTCATTCAGACGAGAGGCCTTATGTGTGTTCTGTCTGTGGAAAGAGTTTTTCACGACTGGACAGTTTTAAACAACACCAGAAAACACATGATGAAGTGAGAGATCATGTGTGTTGTGACTGTGGGAAGAGCTTTACTAGAACTGCCCATTTGAAACAGCACCAAAGAATTCATACTGGAGAAAAACCTTACCACTGTACTCAGTGTGGAAAGAGTTTCACAAATAAAGGATACCTTATCAAACACGCAAGAATTCACACCGGAGAGAAACCGTATACATGCACTCGGTGTGGAAAGGCTTTTTCTCGAGCGTCAACTCTCAGTAATCATCTGCAAATTCACTCTGGAGAAAAACCATTTAACTGTGATCAATGTGGGAAAGGTTTTATTTCATCATCAAGTCTAAAACAACACCAGAAAGTTCATTCAGATGAGAAGCCTCACATGTGTTCTCTCTGTGGAAAGAGTTTTTCACGGCTGGATCATTTGAAAGTGCACCAAAAAACACACAATGAAGTGAGAGATCATGTGTGTTGTGACTGTGGGAAGAGCTTCACTACAAATTGCCATCTGAAACAGCACCAAAGAATTCATACCGGAGAAAGACCTTACAAGTGCTCATACTGTGACAAGAGTTTCACTCATTCTGGAAACCTTAATTCACACGAGCGACTTCATACTGGATAGAAGCTGTTCCACTGGACTCAGTGTGAGAAGAGTTTCAAACATTTATCAAGCCTTCTCACTCATATGAAAAAATGTTGCACATGAGCAATTGTTTTCATGTCAAATACTTAAAAAAGAAATGTAATGAAAAAAGAGTGTAATTTAAAAAACTAAAAAAGACTTGAGATGTGAAGCTTCACCAGTCAACAACTCTTACAGTGTAAATAAAATTATTGTAGTTTATTTCTGTCTGGATTTATCATGTGCTAAATATATCTTTATTGAATTGGATATATTCATGTAATTTGTTTACTAAGTTTATGAAACTTCTGAAAGTACATGCAAAAAATAAAACAGAAACAACATCTTGTGTTGATTGATCTATTTAATGAACACAGATCATGAGTTATATAGTTTTAATCACATAAATGAGTTTAAACATTCTATATTGTACAGTATTATTGTCAACCAAATGATCAGGTCTTGTTTCATACAAAGAGGTTAAAGTTCATTTTTATCTTTTATTATGGACTGCTGAAGAAACATGAAGTGCCATAGCTTCAGTTCACCAGATTAAATAATAAACAAACTGATCATTTGTATTATTTAAAGGTGGTGTTAAGTATCCCAGTGCTGCAGTAAGTTTAAAATATAAATTACAGGCTTCCATAAATATACAGAATAAGTCAAAGTCAAGTTAGTTTTGATTGATTCACTCTTTTTGCAGAGATCATTAACTATGTGAAGTTTGTGGCAGCCTGAGCAGACTCAAATGTGCTCCACTACAACAACTAGTCCTTAAAAAGCAATTTCTGTCATATCTGTTACATCAGATGTTTATTTTTTATGCTTAATAAGCAACATTACACACTAACTAAAGTTAAAAAAGTGAAATCATAATCAACCACCCCTTTAACTTTCTCCACTCTAGCGACGGCCCTGTATGTAATTATGTTCATCCGGAATATGCGGCCCCTTTAAGAAAAATTACACCGCGCGTTGTGAGCATGCGCAGAAGAATGTACGGCGAGAAGAGCAGCGCATTCAGTCGAGGCTGTTTTGTTAGAAGAAAGAAAAAGGGTAGGCTATTTGGTTGCTTCTTACCTGAGCGATGTTTTTATGTGTAAAATATATACGAAGCCAAAGCAACTGTCTTCATCTTGTGTATGGCGATTTTGTCTCGATTATAAACCAGGATTTTAGTGAAGAGCAGCTGCTTCAAGAAACTGCTGGTTAACATGTATGGGTCTCGTTTCAGTCACTATTTATATTCTTCCCGTTGTCTGAAAACAGAAACATACAATTACATAGATAAAAACGTGTTTATTTTAAAAGGCTGACAGCCAGCACAATGTAAATACGACGTAATGACGTCATCGATATATGCCGATCGTTATCTTGCGACCGTGACAAACGTGAATTATTTTCTTCGGATGTCTTATCGTCTTCATTTTGTCTATGTATTGTCTTCAGGTGAGAGATGTTTTTCGGATTATAGAGTTTAACATTAAACAGCTCCAGAGTTTATGTGTTTCAGCTAATGTAATGAAATGCGTTGTGTTCCTGGTTTATAACTTTGAGTATTATGTTGGAAGAGAGTTTTTCCACAGACTCTGTTTGACTGAATAAGGTGTGTGTAGATAGGGAATAACTTTTGGAGACAAAGATGATTGATGGCTCTGTTATTTCTGTCAGACTTTGGACAACAATTAAACAAACCTTGCTTTATATATCCAATTGATATCTAACTTTATCTAAACAATTCTCTATCAGAAAACATACATGTTCAATTAATTTAAAAATAATTCAGTAACTTCTCTTTGAATTTAGCAGATCAGGTGTCCATCCCACAATTCACCAATAAATACTGGGAATATTCCCATCATCCTACAAGAGAAGGACAAACTCCAGGAGTAGCAGCTGAAATCTGTGTGAATGTTAAAGATGGAGTTTATTAAAGAGGAGATTGAAGACATGACTGATCCAGAACCATCCAGAATAAAACATGAAGATACTGAGGAACAAATAGGTTGGTGTCCATTCTTGATTCTTCATTGTTGAATGTTGAGAAACAAATTTACCAGATTAAAGATATAGAATTGTATCTAAATTATCATGATCTTGCATAGCTGTTGTCATCCAAAAATGTTCACATAAACTGATCTTAAACCACTTGATTTTTATTTTTTTTATTTTAGACTGGGTGGAAGTGAAGGTGGGACATAAACTGGATGAAGGCGAGGAAGATGATTGTACACAGTACATCTGCTCTCAATGTGGAAGGAGTTTTTCTCAAACATCAGGTCTCAGTAATCATCTGTGCATTCACCCCGTAGAAAACCCATATAACTGTGATCAGTGTGGTAAAAAGTTTAATTCATCATCACAGCTTAAAAAACACCTGAAAGTTCATTCAGATGAGAAGCCTTATGAGTGTTCTCTCTGTGGAAAGAGTTTTTCACGACTGGATCATTTTAAACAGCATCAGAAAACACATGATGAAGTGAAAGATCATGTGTGTTGTGACTGTGGGAAGAGCTTTACTAGAGATGACTATCTTATACGGCACCAAAGAACTCATACTGGAGAAAGACCTTACAAGTGCTCATACTGTGACAAGAGTTTCACTCAGTCTGGACACCTGAAAGTGCACGAGCGACTTCACACTGGAGAGAAGCCGCACCAGTGTACTCTGTGTGGAGAGAGTTTCAAAAATTCAACAGGTCTCAGCAATCATTTGTTCATTCATTCTGGAGAAAAACCATTTAACTGTCTTCAGTGTGGGAAAGATTTTCATTCATCATCCAATCTTAAAAAACACCTGAAAGTTCATTTAGATGAGAGGCCTTATATGTGTTCTGTTTGTGGAAAGAGTTTTTCAAGAAAGGAAAATTGCAAACGGCACCAGAAAACGCACAATGAAGTGAGAGATCATGTGTGTTGAGATTCACTACAGCTGATCATCTGAAACGGCACCAAATAATTCATACTGGAGAAGAACCTCTCAAGTGTTTATATTGTGAGAAAAGTTTCACTCAGTCTGGAAACCTGAAAACACACGAGCGAGTTCATACTGGAGAGAAGCCGTACTACTGCACTCAGTGTGAGAAGAGTGTTTTAGACATTCACCAAACTTTCTCACAGATATGAAAAAAAAAAAAAAAAACTGCGAGCCTGCCAAAGACTTCATAAGTACAGTGTGAGAAAATATAGTTTTTGCTTAATTTTGGAAATTTGGTGAAAAGATTGGAAAATCTCTATAAACTCTTAGTGTAAATAAAATAATTTAAAAAGATTTTTCTGACAGGGAGAATTGTTTGCTAAATGTGTCTTTCTTGAATTGATATTGTATTAGATTGTGTTCGAATAATTCAGGTAATATGATAAATAAAACAGAAACATCATCTTGTCTTGATTGATCTATTTAATGAACACAGTTGACATACTGTAAGAGGTCATTGATCCTCCTTTCAGCCCTCTTGATGAATAGTAACTGAATAGTAACATTGAAACTGCACAATGATTCGTGTTTTACTTCTCAGTCTAAGTCACAAAATCGCGTCTGGGGTGCCTCAGGGCTCAGTGCTTGGACCACTTCTGTTCTCCATCGACATGACATCACTAGGATCTATCATTCAGAAACAAATTTTCCTATAATTGTTATGCTTATGATACACAACTATACCTCTCATTCCAGCATGATGATCCGACGGTAGATGCCGGTATCTCAGCCTACCTGACAGACATTTGTTGCTGTATGAAGGACCACCTTCGACTCAATCTGAGGATTAATAGACGCTTTGCAATGCCAAGTTGTGAAATAAAACGGTCTTTGCAATTCTAACAAGAAGAAAGCTTGGATGAACTTTATTCTAATTAAGTAAGACACAGTTCATTTATTCACTTCATTTTACCCCACCCCCGTAAGTAACGCTGTTTTTACCATGTGTCACTACTGCTTTGTTGGATACAGATTGTTTGACATGAAATAAGGTACCACAAATCAGTGAATTTGAATTTACAGCAGGTATGTCATCAGTGTTTTAGTAGTCATGCAATTTATTATTGTGACCATTTAAAAAAAATAAATCAGGCATTTATATCAATGCGATTTAGAATAAAGGCCGTACAACTAATGTTTTCCACTAGAGGGAGCCACAGGACAGTAAAACCTCAGTTTAAAGACCAAAAAGTTTTCAATAAATAAGTATAATGAGTGTATTTGAGTAAAACCTCCATTTTGTTGTCTTCGTTTTAATCCTAATAATACTGACAACATCATATTTTATTTAGAAAGAGACATATTCATTGTAGAACTGGTATCTACACAAGCCATTGAGCTTGTGATGATCGTCTCAAGTTGAACAGCATTGTTTAGGATTGATCTAGGAGCTTTATAATGCTTTTTTCAGTGGATGCCATTGAAAACACTGCCTAAAACATTCTATCCCTCTCAGCCTCACTTTCATACCAGTCATGGCGCTGCTCTGAATAAGGTCTACTTCCCTGTTTTCACCTCGTTAATTATGTAAGGTCATTAGTGTCAACAGGCTGAAACAATCACCAGTATGCTATTATTGCGGAGAAAACTGATTCTAGACCAAGAGTTATGAACAGTTTTTCTCTCTAAAAGCAATCAAACAGTGTTACCTTCGTAATTTGTTCTTATTCTGTGCATCGGGCTATTATATTTATAAATCGATTTTTTTTTTTTTTACGAAACTGTTGGCTGACAAAACTGACAAAAAACATTTAATATTGAGGTCTAACCTATTTCAACAAGATCCTCTCACTTTCTGGCCTCGCCACCCACCTATATTTAGGCTTATGCATGTGACACATGATGTAGAAAAAATATACTGTAACTGTTATGGAGTGAAGGTAAACAGAATGTTGAATCTATATATTGTATTGTGCATTATTATGATAGCATGTATATGCTTCAAAACAGTGAGGAGATGTGATTTACGGGATGCGGCCCCTTTAAGAAAAATTACACCGCGCGCAATGAGCATGCGCAGAAGAGAGAATAGCTAGAGTTTTGTTTTATCTCTCTCTTTTTTTCTTTTTGTTGTTTCCTTTGACCCTATTATGAACGTATTAGTAGAATACACCGTGTTTCCCTGTAAGTGTATGTTGTGCTAATGTTCTTATTAATGCAAAACAAAAGATAGAAGCGCGAGAGACGAGACGAGCGCTAAAACTTTAACCATTTGAAGCTGAAAGTGACGCTGTTAACGATCATGAATGAAGAACAAATGTGAAATATTTTTTTTCCGTATGTCGTATTTCCAATCTGCAGGTCAGATATGTTCTATTCATAATATAAGAATTTATTTATGTATTTGCCTTCGCTGTTATTCTATAGCTTCTTATTCATTAAAACTGACATTCAACAAAAAAACAACATTTAATTTGATTTTACAGTGAAGATTATCAGAGTACATGTGCACATATTGCCTGAACTACATATTAATGAGGCAAGGTTGTGTTTTCTATGATGTTTTTCGTTATGAATATACTATGCAGCAGTAAAGATAATCAATGTACGTGTTGTCTGAACTACATTTGTGTGGCTATAATATGCTCAAGATTTTTAAAATGAAGACGAAAAATGGCAGAGTGGTGTTTTATAACATATTTCGTTTAATTGCTGTATACATAAATATACATAAAGAGATAACCGGAGTAGTCAGAGCGAGCTGAGTTTTACAATATGAAAAAAAAAATGTTTCAAAATATCCAAAAATCACTTGCACTGCACAGTGCAGTTATATACAGTGCTAGTCAGAATTATTCGCCCCCTTTGTAAATACAGACAGCTGAAAGTAATCCAGTATACATTTTTTTTTTATCATTTGTTTTTTGACAGATATGGTCCTGTGGGCATCAGTATCACACAGTGATCACAGTTCACACCTGCAGTGAAGCCCCTCCCACAACAATTCACCAATAAATACTGGGAATATTCCCATCATCCTACAAGAGAAGGACAAACTCCAGGAGTAGCAGCTGAAATCTGTGTGACTGTTAAAGATGGAGTTTATTAAAGAGGAGATTGAAGACATGACTGATCCAGAACCATCCAGAATAAAACAAGAAGATACTGAGGAACAAATAGGTTGGTGTCCATTCTTAATACTTTATTGTTGACTGCTTTCGTAGCTCTGAAATAATAAACTGTATATGGATGATACATATTAGAAAAATGCAACTAAATGATCATAACCCAGTTTTAATTGTATTAACTATTAACTGACCTTTACACATCAAATATACTTTGGTAACATTTTACAAGTTCTTATGTGTGACATTACCTAATGTATAAGCTAACATGAAATAACAATGAGCAATGCATTTTTATTAATACATTTATCTTTGTTAATGTTGGTTAATAAAATATAATAAATAAATAAAAAATGTTTATTATTTCATGTTAACCAAATTAGTTAACTAGTGTGTTTTGTCTAATAAGTGTTATTAATTTTCTAGTTGTATCTCAGTGAACTGATTCTAACTGCTTAATACATTTATTTTAGACCAGAAAAAAGTGGAGGAGCAAAGACAGAAACTAAATCACGTAATGAAACACTGCAACTTCAAAACTCAAGGAACCAAAGCCAAAAAGCTGCACTCCTGCTCTCAGTGTGGAAAGAGTTTCCCAAAAAAAGGAAACCTTAACAGACACATGAGAATTCACACTGGAGAGAAACCGTATACATGCGCTCCGTGTGAGAAGAGTTTTTCTCGAGCATCAGGTCTCAGTAAACATCTGCGCCTTCACTCTGGAGAAAAACCATTCAACTGTGATCAGTGTGGTAAAGATTTTAATTTGTCATCAGATCTAAAAAAACACCTGAAAATCCATGCAGATGAGAAGCCTCATGTGTGTTCTCTCTGTGGAAAGAGTTTTCCCAGGCTGGACAGTTTTAAACAGCACCAGAAAATGCATACAGGTGTGAGAGATCATGTGTGCTTTGACTGTGGGAAGAGCTTTACTACGCCTGGTCATCTGAAACGACACCAAAGAACTCACACTGGAGAGAAACCGTATCCATGCACTCAGTGTGGAAAGAGTTTTTCTCAAGCATCCGGTCTCAGTGTTCATCTGCTCCGTCACTCTGGAGAAAAACCATTCAACTGTGATGAGTGTGGGAAATATTTTACCTTGTCATCAGATCTAAAAGACCACCAGAAAGTTCATTCAGATGAGAAGCCTTATGTGTGTTCTCTCTGTGGAAAGAGTTTATCACGGCTGAAGAGTTTTAAAGTGCACCAGAAAACACATGATGAAGTGAGAGATCATGTGTGTTGTGACTGTGGGAAGAGCTTTACTAGAGATGACTGTCTGAAACGGCACCAAAGAACTCATACTGGAGAAAGACCTTACAAGTGCTCATACTGTGAAAAGAGTTTCACTCGATCAGAATCTCTGAAATCACATATGCAACTTCATACTGGAGAAAAGACGTAATTACTGTACACAGTGTGGGAAAAGTTTATGTAATTATGATAAATAAAACAGAAACATGCTGTCTTGATTTATTTAATGAACACAGAGAATTTGTTATATGTTTTAATCACATTAATGAGCTTTTTTTTACGAGTTTTAGTTTTTTTTATACATTTTATACATATTTGCAGTTTGTACTGAAAGTTTCTTTTGGAACTTGAACCGTTTGGTTCCCATTGAAGTCCATTATATGGAGAAAAATCCTGGAATGTTTTCATCAAAAATCTTGATTTCTTTTCGACTGAAGAAAGAATGACATGGATATCTTGGATGACATGGGGGTGAGTAAATTATCAGCAAAAGTTTTTTTCAAAAGTGAACAACTCCTTTAATGAGCAGGTGCTGAGGAGGAGAAGAACGAAGAGAAAGAAAGAAAAATGGGCTATTTTGGCCTTTCGCAGGTTTATGGCAGCAAATTCAATACAGAGGTCTGTGTGGATGCGTAGACGAAGCCAGGAGTGGTCTGTGTCTGTGTCTGTTGTGTCTAGTGCTTACTCGCCGGCGCATAATTGTGTCAAATGTCGATGTAGATTGACGTCTGCAGTGTGAACGGGGCCTTAGGTATGAATATGCGGTCCCTTTAAGAAGCATAACGCCGCGCATAGTGAGCATGCGCAGACGAATGTAGGTCGAGTGAGAGGAGCAGTGCATTCAGTAGAGGCTCTTTTGTTAGAACAAAGTAAATAAAGATCCGGTTGCTTTTTTTCCTGAGCGATGTTTTTTATATGTAACTATAGCTGAAGTCAAAGCAACTCTCTTCATCTTATGTATGGTGATTTTGTCAGACGACGTCTCGCATAATTAGGGATTAAAGTGAAGAGCTGCTTAGAAGAAACTGCTGGTTAACATGTAGCTATGGGTCTCGTTTCAGTCACTATTTCATATTATTCCCGTTGTCTGACAACATAAACAGGAAAATATTGAGTTTAAAACACGTTTAGTTTAAAAAGTCGGCAGAATTCAAATGCGCCGTAATAACGTCATTACGCATGACGTTATCTTCCGTTCGTGAATATTTGTTCGTGACAAACGTGGATTGTTTTCTTCTGATGAATAGCCTATTTCCAGTCTGCAGGTGAGAGATGTTTCTCGGATTATAGAGTTTGACATTAAAGACAGCTACAGAGTTTACGTGTGAATATTATACTTTATGTGCTTATCGTTACACTTTACAGTGATCTAGACATCACCATAATGAATGAGGTGAAAACAGGGAAAATTTATAGACAAAGATGGTTGACGGCTCTGTTGTTTCTGTCAGATTTTGTTTTAAATTTAACTTCTAATTGTATCAAAATATCCAAATTTCCAACAGAAAACATGTTCACTTAATTTAAATACAATTAGTGTTTCAGTTTGTCATTTCAGTTTGTTATTTAAGTAACTTTGTTATTTATTTATTTTTATTTTATTTTAATTGGGCAGATCTGTATTGATTCCCATCATCCAACAAGAGAAGCACAAACTCCAGGACTAGCTGCTGAAATCTGTGTGACTGTTATGGAGTTTATTAAAGAGAATATTGAAGACATGACGGATCCAGAACCATCCAGAATAAAACATAAAGAAGCTGAGCAACAAACAGGTTGGTGTCCATTCTTGATTCTTCAGCCCAGAATTAATGGGAAAACCCTGTGGTAACATTCATGCAAAATGATATTCTGTTGCATCGTGCATGTTTCGTAACAGTAGCGCAATTGAGTAGCGCAAAAGTGTGTTCAGTTTTATACTAAATAGATTAATTTGATTCTGGCAACATTTAATTATGTTGGTTTTTACACAGTACAGAATGGAAATATCCGGTAAGTGGCTCTGAAGGGTTAACGTCCATCGTGTTTTAAAATAGACTTACTGTACACATACACTAAACCCTAAACCTACCCGATGGTGTTAACAAAATCAAAGTTGACATGGCGCAGTTCAACATGACATCATGACTTTTGCGTAAACATACACGCAACTTTTAAGTCAAGTGGCGTGTTATCTATACGCATTTTCTGCTATCCGCGTGTGCGTGTATGTACACGCCGTTAAATGTCTGAGCGAAACGAAGCAAAATGTAGATCTACATCTGGGGAACGATATTTTTTGTTTCCCTAGGATGGTAGGGGAAGACTCATAAATGCTATTAACCCCAGTGACGGGTAGGTTTAGGGACGGGGTTGGGGTAGGCCATTTATTTAAATAAACAGTAATGTAACTTTAAGTCAACGGCGTTCATAAACACGCTGAAAAGCGATTATGCGTGTTGATAGCGTGCCAAATATGGAAATACGAATCGGCGTGTCATACATACGCCATTTCATGAGATCAGTCTGAAAAGTACTGGAACATGTTTTGCAGAAATTTTGCCCAGGAATGTTTTTCCAATGAGCCTGTGTTGCGATTCTTCTTCGCTGACTGCTGAGAAACATAAAAACTGAAGTTTAACAGATTTAAGATATAGAAGTGTATCTAAATGATGATGATCTTGCATAGATTTTGTCATGCATGTTTTGATTGTATTAATACACACAAGAATGACAGAACTAACCTTTGCCTAATCGAAGATTGGACATTTTATTATACAGATACCTGATCTCTATTGCCTTCTACTATTAAATCATGTTCACCTGAACTGATCTTAACCACAACATGTTTTGTTTTAGAACGGCTGGAAGTGAAGCAAGAAAATAAACTAGATGAGGTTAAGAAGGAACATTGTGATTTCAAAATTCAAAGAGAAAAAGCCAAAACACAACCCACCTGCTCTCAGTGTGGAAAGAGTTTTTCTCAAGTATCAAATCTCAAGAGTCATCTGCGCATTCACTCTGGAGAAAAACTATTCATCTGTGATCTGTGTGGTAAAGGTTTTTATTCATCATCAGATCTAAAAAAACACCTGAAAGTTCATTCAGGTGAAAAACCTCACACGTGTTCGGTCTGTGGAAAGAGTTTTTCAAGGCTGGATCATTTTAAACAACACCAGAAAACACACAATGAAGTGAAAGATCATGCATGTGACTGTGGGAAGAGATTTACTACAGCTGACAATCTAAAACGGCACCAAAAAGTTCATACTGGAGAAAAACCTTACAAGTGCATATACTGTGACAAGAGATTCACTCAGTCTGGACACCTGAAATCACACAAGCGAGTTCACACTGGAGAGAAGCCGTACTACTGTACTGAGTGTGAGAAAGGTTTCAAAGATGCAGCAGGTCTCAGTGTTCATCTGCTCGTTCACTCTGGAGAAAAACCATTTCACTGTGATCAGTGTGGGAAAGGTTTTAATTCATCATCATATCTCAAAAAACATCTGAAAGTTCATTCAGACGAGAAGCCTCACAAGTGTTCTGTCTGTGGAAAGAGTTTTTCAAGACTGGAAAGTTATAAACGGCACCAAAAAACACATGATGAAGTGAGAGATCATGTGTGTTGTGACTGTGGGAAGAGATTTGCTACATCTGGTGAACTGAAACGGCACGAAAGAATTCATACTGGAGAAAAACCTCACAAGTGCTCATACTGTGACAAGAGTTTCACTCAGTCTGGATCCCTGAAAACACACGAGCGAATTCACACTGGAGAGAAGCCGTACGACTGCAGTCAGTGTGAGAAGAGTTTTAGACATTTACCAAACTTTCTCACACATATGAAAAAATGTCATGAGCAGCATTTGTTTTCATGTTAAATGCCTCAGAAGTAAACATTGTGCGGTAAAATATTGTGTTTTCCTAAAAGTTAAACTTGTACCCCTTAACTGTCACCCCCACTTTTGGGCATTTACATGAAAAAACATATACAAACTTAAACAGCTGTGATTCATGAATGCTTTGGAATGCAGGTAAGGTTGGTCTTTTTTGAAAGAAGACACCTGGCAAAATATTGTTGATGTGGAATTATTAAAAAAAAAAAAATGTTTCTGAAAGTTTATTGTTATGAAATTTTGCTGTAATATTTGTTTTAGCCTAAAAATTAAAAGCTACAAATCTAACAGAATTGTGTTTAAATTTTCAGCTTCTGTGAGACTTTTAATTGACACCACAAATGGCCACTAGGAGACACCCTTGTTCATTGATGATTTTCAATCCAAAGGCACTTAGCCACTAATGCCAAAGTAGTCGGGTCGCTGTCACACTGAATGACTATCTTGGCCAGCATTCAGTCACTGCTGTGTTCACACTGCACAATGGATCGGTGACAGAAGGTTTCACATTGCATGAATTTACAATACAATCGCTGACAACTCTTGTCTAGCATGCTATGCGCAAACTACATACGTTTGGTTTCACAACAAACACACGCGAGATGTGACAAGGAAAACAATGCGAAATCACACGTGCAAGACCGGAGTTCTCACGTGAGACTTTTTCGACCCGGTTGTGGTATATCAGATGAAACGTCAAATTTTGACTAATTTTTCTTACATTTCTTGGGTCCAAATAGAAGAAGCCTTTTTTTGAAACAAATTAAGCATGCCAAATATCTCACGCCAACGGGCGTCGGCGACTCGTCTGCGATTCTCTCAGATCACGTCTTTGCTCATTCGCACTGCGTGATTGTCACTCACGTGAACGAGCACCGATTTGCCTGTGATTTCAAAACCTGTCGGCGACTCGGCATTAGTTGCTTGAAGTGACACCTAAACACACAGACACTCAGGCCCCGTCCACACGGAGACATGTTTAACTGTATACGTACAAATTTTTAGTCGTATTACCGTTTTGTCCAGACGATTCCGGCGTTTTGGCACACTGAAACCGCTATTTTTTGAAACCCAGGGTGGATAAATCTGAAAACGACACCCTTGCGTTTTCGTGTGAATGATGTCATCACCCCACGTGTCGACTAGTCAGTCACGTAACAGCAACAACTGCTGAACTGCTTGTATAATAATAATAATATAATGCGCCGACAGAAACTACTGAAACTCTTGTATTCCTTTATTATTTACTTGAATGTACTTTTAATTAATTTATTTAGTCCTATACTTTCTTTCGTAGCTATGCTTTGGTGCTCATTATTATGAGAAACTGTATCAATATAATGAGAAACTAAGTCATAATTATGATGAAGTTTCTCATTATTATGACTTACAGAATTATATTTTTTTAACTGTGGGAGAAAGGGTCTTCCATAGTGCACCTCAGAGAATGTAAAAATGCAGTTCATGGCAGTAGCACCTCAATGCAGAACATGAGATCCACGGGGAGGAGTCGGATCACGATCCAAGGGGTGGAGATGGGTAGGATTAGGGCTGGGTTTAGGGATTGGGGGGCGGAGTTGGTTAGGTTTAGGTGTATGTAAGGTGGCAGGAGTTGGATCTGGATCCGACTCCTCCCCATGGATTTCATGTTCCGCAGTGAGGACCATCTCGTTCATGGCGCGCTAAAAATGCGACCTCTTTAAGAAGAATAACCGGGTTAAAAAGGTTGCAGGTTCAACTAGATCTAGACATGAGGAAGTGGTATCGTCCAGGTTGAGAATTGGGCATACCAGACTTAATAGTACATTATTTTTAATGGAAAAAAAAAAAACTGTGGGCATTGTATAAGACCTACCCCTGAAACAGTGGAGCATGTTTTGATTCATTCATATTATCAAGATAGGCAGAGGCTTATTGCTCAAGTAGAAGCCAATGAAATTATATTTGAATTTTTTGTTTTTGTTTTTAAAAAGTACAGGGCTTTTAAAAAGAATTTAATTATGTAGAAAATACATATCTCCTGCTATACACTCCAGTGCAGCGGTGGCGGTAATACAATTGATTGTTGTCAACCGCCATTTAAACTGAAGAAGAAGAAGAAGAAGAATAACCGGGTTTACTGAGCATGCGCAGAAGAGAGCTAGGCTGAGGGAGCGTGCATTCAGTTGAGTCGAAGCTGTAAAGAAGAAAAAAAGTAGATAATCTGTTGCTACTTAATTTACATTAGCGATAAATTACTTGCTGGTCAACATCTATAGGTCTCCTTCAGTCACTATTTCATATTCGTCCCGTTGTCTGACAACACAGAAAAATACAGCGATGAAAGTTTATTTTTTTAGCGCAAGATGTTATCTTGCGATCGTGAATGAAGGACAAATGTGATATATTTTCTTCGGATGCCGTATAGGCCTTTCTCCAGTCTGCAGGTGAGAGATGTTACAAGATTACAGAGTTTACATTAACCAGATCCAGAGTTTACGTGTTTTAGTATTCATGTATTGAAATGCGTTGGTTGCCCTGGTTTAATTAGAGTGTAATAAAATGTTGGCAGAGTTTTTTCACAGACTCTGTTTAGCTTGTTGACACCAATAATATGAGCTTAATGCTCCACTTTAGAGAAGATCATCACAATAATGAATGAGGTGAAAACAGGGAACTATTGGAGACTAGGCTTTTCAGCAGCAGCTGCTGCACAACTTCCTGAACTTAAGCCAGCTTCTTGTTTCCTGTCTGCCATTATTGGCCAAATTAAGGCCAAATTAATTAATTCAGGTGTGCCTGACCTCAGTAGTCACGGGAACAATAATCAGACACACCTGAATTGATCAAGTTTGGCCAATAATGGCAGACAGGAAACAAGGAACTGGCTTAAGTTCAGGAAGTAGTGCAGCTGTGCATAAAGCCAATTAAACAGGATGGCTCAAACTTTGGATGAAAATGAAACAAATCTTTGTTTTAAATGCAATTAATATCTAACTGTATCAAACTACTTCATAATTCCAACAGAAACGATCACTTTAATTTAAATATATTTAGTAACTTCTTTTTTTTTTATTTGTTAGATCTGTTCTTACTGGGAATATTCCCATCATCCTGCAGTATAAGCACAAACTCCAGGAGTAGCAGCTGAAATCTGTGTGACTGAAAAATATGGAGTTTATTAAAGAGGAGAAGGAAGACATGAGTTATCCAGAACCATCCAGAGTAAAACATAAAGATGCTGAGCAACAAACAGGTTGGTGACCATTCTTGATTCTTCAGCTCAGGATCATTGGAAAAACGTATCTGTGCAACAACAACAAAAACATTTCTGCAAAATTATATTACGTTGCATCATGGGCGTTTTGCGATTTATCTGAAAGACATTAACGCTATTCTTGCAACGTTTTATTATGTTGGTGTTTGTACGTATCACAGCAGTTTTGAATTGAATGTCCGGTGATTGGCGGTAAAAGGAAAATGTCCATCACGTTTTAAAATAACGTAAACCTGCATTAAACCCTAAACCTACCCGATAGTGTTAAAAAAAAACGCAACTTTGCCATTTTAGCTTCTTTCTAGTCATATTTTAGGTCTTTTGTCATAACTCGTGTTTGATTGGATTCGTACTCAAGATCTCGGCATCACAAGTACAATTCTGTATCGCCTCTGAACAAGCTTATCATCTCAGAAAGGTCAAACGTGTTATGTGACGCAAACTCCAAAATGTATTCGTTCACAAATTATGCACTGCGGTAAAAAGTGTTTTCAGGTCATTAAATAATATTTTTCAAGGAACTGGGTGACATTAAGTCTATATTAATCCATAATTTGCCCCATATATATCTTTTGGACAGCTGTCAGATCCGCAGTCTTCCCCATGATTGTGTCAGAACTAGACTAAAAGAGACCATTTAAAGGCCTTTGGAGGTGTTTTGAGTTAATTAGCTGATTACATAACATAACAACAGATTTAAGATATAGAAGTGTATCTAAGTGATGATGATCTTGCACAGCTTTTGTCATGCATGTTTTGATTGTATTAATACACACAAGAATGACAGAACTAACCTTTGACTAATCGAAGATTGGACACTTTATTATACAGATACCTGATCTCTATCGCCTTCTACTATTAAATCATGTTCACCTGAACTGATCTTAACCACAACATTTTTTGTTTTAGAACGGCTGGAAGTGAAGCAAGAAAATGAAGTTAAAGAGGAACATTGTGATTTCAAAATTCTAAGAGAAAAAGCCAAAACACAACCCACCTGCTCTCAGTGTGGAAAGAGTTTTTCTCAAGCATCAAATCTCAAGAGTCATCTGCGCATTCACTCTGGAGAAAAACTATTCATCTGTGATCTGTGTCGTAAAGGTTTTTATTCATCATCAGATCTAAAAAAACACCTGAAAGTTCATTCAGGTGAAAAACCTCACACGTGTTCGGTCTGTGGAAAGAGTTTTTCAAGGCTGGATCATTTTAAACAACACCAGAAAACACACAATGAAGTGCGAGATCATGCATGTGACTGTGGGAAGAGATTTACTACATCTGAATATCTAAGACTGCACCAAAAAATTCATACTGGAGAAAAACCTCACAAGTGCTCATACTGTGAGAAGAGTTTCACTCATTCTGGAAACCTGAAAGTGCATGAGCGAGTTCATACTGGAGAGAAGCCGTACCAGTGTACTAAGTGTAAGAAGAGTTTTAAAGATGCATCCGGTCTCAGTGTTCATCTGCTCGTTCACTCTGAAGAAAAGCCATTTAACTGTGATCAGTGTGGGAAAGATTTTAATTCATCATCATATCTCAAAAAACATCTGAAAGTTCATTCAGATGAGAAGCCTCACAAGTGTTCTCTCTGTGGAAAGAGTTTTTCAAGACTGGAAAGTTATAAACGGCACCAGAAAACACATGATGAAGTGAGAGATCATGTGTGTTGTGACTGTGGGAAGAGATTTGCTACATCTGGTGAACTGAAACGGCACGAAAGAATTCATACAGGAGAAAAACCTCACAAGTGCTCATACTGTGACAAGAGTTTCACTCAGTCTGGATCCCTGAAAACACACGAGCGAATTCACACTGGAGAGAAGCCGTATGACTGCAGTCAGTGTGAGAAGAGTTTTAGACATTTACCAAGCTTTCTCACACATATGAAAAAATGTCATGAACACCATTTGTTTTCATCTAAAATCCCTCAGAAGTAAACATTGTGTGATTAAAATATGGTGGTTTTCCTAAAAGTTAAACTTGTTTAACGTGTTGTTTTGTGAGTTTGGTGAAACTAGATTGGCTTAAGAGGTGAAATTCACAAGTGAAAAACTCTTAGTGTAAATAAAATCTTATTTTAACTAAATATATCCATGTAATTAATATTGTTTACTAAGTGTAATGCATGGTGTTATGATAGTTAATGCAATTATTTGAAACAATATCTTTTGTCCATTGATCTATATAATGAGTTATATAGTTTTAATCACATTAATGATCTTTTCATCATTCAATCTTAATACTGTGATAAATATGTTTGGGGATTGTTGAGTGCTCTCCGCCTGTGTTAATGATCTGAACGTGCTCCACCCGAACTTTGTTAAAATAACATAAAAATTTGTGATTTATCCCTTTTTAAAAAAAAAAAAAAAAAAAAAAAACATTTTCACTGTTTCAAAATTATGAATAACCTCAAAATGATGTTATCCTGTCAACTATAACTGGTAACTCAACTTTATTTGCCACAATATGTAATACGCATATTTGTTTCACATTGTTTGCAAATGTTTTAACTATGTAACAAGATATTTCAGAAGTTTTCAAATAAAGTCTATATGTGTTATGGGGTGGATGTTGAACATATTTTAATATGCAAAACTGTTACCCAATCATAGCCAATTACTTCCAAGCAGTGGTGGAATGTAACGAAGTACAAATACTTCGTTACTTTACTTAAGTACATTTTTCACGTATCTTTACTTTACTTAAGTAGAATACATAGTGCATACTTTTTACTTTTACTTCGTTACATTTTGCAGCAATTATTATACTTTCTACTCCACTACATTTCTACAACTTCTGTTACATTTTCTGATCAGTTTTTCCCCTGCCAAAACGTAATCTGACAGTCCGTTCGTTGCACGTTTGTCTCACCAGTGACGTTTGGTTGCCATAGATACATCAACTAACTGCGTCTCGCATGCAGTGTGTTTATCGTGCAATTTATACGCGAAAATTTGTTTTTACGTGCATAGGAAACACACCGTGTTTAATATACGTTTGGGATTATGGCAAGCCAAGAGGTTCAGAATTACACCATAAATTAATCGCGTTTACTGCCAAACATAGTTATTAACATATAGTACTAAGGATATGGCTTATATTGGCTAATTGCAAGCTTGTTTCAGAAATGGTGACATTTTTTTTCCCATCATTATTGAACATCATTATAGGAGTATTAGGTTGAATGAGTTAGAATTAAATGTTTTATTTATCATTAGAAAATAGTCATTAAGAGAATCAATTATTATGCAAGTACTTTTACTTTTAATACTTAAAGTACCTTTAAAATCAGGTACTTTTTACTTAAGTATGGTTGTCATTGTGTTACTTCTACTTTTACTAAAGTAAATATTTATCTGGTTATTTGTACTTTTACTTAAGTACTGAGATTCAGTACTTCCTCCACCACTGCTTCCAAGTCTTAAATGTGGCACACACATGAAAACGTTGTTTGAAATGGGGTTTAAAAACTGGATAGAAAATATTACTTCTAAATTAAGATTTTTGTCATGTAAAAATTTTGATAACATTATAAGAGGACCTCAGAGAATGCAAAAAAAAAAAATGCACTTCATGGCGTCCTATTAATATGCTGCCCCTTTAAGAAGAATGACCGGGCTTACTGAGCATGGGCAGAAGAGAGTCGAGTTGTCAGCTGTCAGAAGAAAGAAAATAGATAATCTGTAGACCTACATGAGTCATCATTACTTACCGGTCAACATCTATGGTTTCGTTTCAATCACTATTTCATATTCGTCCCGTTGTCTGACAACAGAAACAGAAAAATATAGATGAAAACAAATGTATTTTTAAGGGCTGGCAGTCGGCTGAATTCAAAATACGATGTAGGCTAAGCAAAATGCAAATTAGCGTAAGACGTTATCTTGCGATCGTGAATGAAGGACAAATGTGATATATTTTCTTCTGATGCCCAGTCTGCAGGTGAGAGATGATGAAAGATTGCAGAGTTTACGTTAACCAGCTCCAGATTTTGCGTGTTTTAGTGTGTATTGAAATGCGTTGGTTGTCCTGATTTAATTAGAGTGTCAGTGTAATAATATGTTGGCATGCAAAGAGTTTTTCAAGAGGCTTTTCAGCATTTTTAAATATCTAATTAATATCAAACTGCTTTATAATTCCAACAGAAACGATCACTTCATTTAAATATATTTAGTAACTTTTTTTTTTATTTGTTAGATCTGTTATTACAAGGAATATTCCCATCATCCTACAAGATGGACAAACTCCAGGAGTAGCAGCTGAAATCTGTGTGACTGTTAAAGATGGAGTTTATTAAAGAGAAGATTGATGATATGACTGATCCAGAACCATCCAGAGTAAAACATAAAGATGCTGAGGAACAAACAGGTTGGTGTCCATTCTTGATTCTTCAGCTCAGGATCACTGGAAAAACGTATCTGTGCAAAAAAAAAAAAAAAAATCTGCAAAAGTGTACTATGTTGCATCGATTTATCTGAAAGACATTAACGCTATTCTTGCAACGTTGGTGTTTGTACGTATCACAACAGTTTTGAATTGATTGTCCGGTGAGTGGTGGTAGAAGGTTTTAAAATAACGTAAACCTGCATTAAACCCTAAACCTATCCGATAGTGTTAAAAAAGTAAATGTGATATTATATAAACGCAAACTATGCCATTTTAGCTTCTTTCTCGTTGTTGAGCTCTTTTGTCGTAACTTGTGCTTGATTGGATTCGTATTCAAGATCTCGGCATCACAAGTACAATTCTGTATTATTTGAGCCTCCGAACAAGCTTATCATCTCAGAAAAGTCGAACACATGGAGCTGTTTATGTGATGCAAAAAAAAAAATTCGTTGACAAATTATGTACTGCGGTATAAAGTGTTTTTCAGGTCAATAAATAATATTTAGCAAGGAGCCGTGTGAAATTAAGTCTTCATTAATGCATAATGTGCCTTTTAAAGGATTAAAAGTGTTTGCTGTTTTATTGCCTCTAGTTTTAATTTTTGTTGGAAACTACAGCATTATGTAGCCTATGTATTTGAACATGTTTTGCAGAAATGTTGCCCCAGGAACGTTTTTCCAATTGCGATTCTTCCTCATTGACTTCTGAGAAACATAAAAACTAAAGTTTAACAGATTTAAGATATAGAAGTGTATCTAAATGATGATGATCTTGCATAGATTTTGTCATGCATGTTTTGATTGCATTAATACACACAAGAATGACAGAACTAACCTTTGCCTAATCGAAAATTTGACACTTTATTATACAGATACCTGATCTCTATTGCCTTCGACTATTAAATCATGTTCACCTGAACTGATCTTAACCACAACATGTTTTGTTTTAGAACGGCTGGAAGTGAAGCAAGAAAATAAACTAGATGAGGTTAAGAAGGAACATTGTGATTTCAAAACTCAGAGAGAAAAAGCCAAAACACAACCCACCTGCTCTCAGTGTGGAAAGAGTTTTTCTCAAGTATCAAATCTCAAGAGTCATCTGCGCATTCACTCTGGAGAAAAACTATTCATCTGTGATCTGTGTGGTAAAGGTTTTTATTCATCATCACATCTCACAAAACACCTGAAAGTTCATTCTGGTGAAAAACCTCACACGTGTTCTGTCTGTGGAAAGAGTTTTTCAAGGCTGGATCATTTTAAACAGCACCAGAAAACACACAATGAAGTGAGAGATCATGTGTGTTGTGACTGTGGGAAGAGCTTTACTACATCTGAATACCTGAAACTGCACCAAAAAATTCATACAGGAGAAAAACCTCACAAGTGCTCATACTGTGACAAGAGATTCACTCAGTCTGGGAGCCTGAAAGTGCATGAGCGAGTTCACACTGGAGAGAAGCCGTACCAGTGTACTCAGTGTGAGAAGAGTTTCAAAGATTCATCCGGTCTCAGTGTTCATCTGCTCGTTCACTCTGAAGAAAAACCATTCAACTGTGATCAGTGTGGGATGGATTTTAATTCATCACCGTATCTCAAAAAACATCTGAAAGTTCATTCAGACGAGAAGCCTCACAAGTGTTCTCTCTGTGGAAAGAGTTTTTCAAGACTGGAAAGTTGTAAACGACACCAGAAAACACATGATGAAGTGAGAGATCATGTGTGTTGTGACTGTGGGAAGAGATTTGCCACATCTGGTGAACTGAAACGGCACCAAATAATTCATTCTGGTGTAAAACCTCACAAGTGCTCATACTGTGACAAGAGTTTCACTCAGTCTGGAAACCTGAAAACACACGAGCGAATTCATACTGGAGAGAAGCCGTACTACTGTACTGAGTGTGAGAAGAGTTTTAGACATTTACCAAGCTTTCTCACACATATGAAAAAATGTCATGAACACCATTTGTTTTCATGACAAATCCCTCAGAAGTAAACCGTGTGTGAGAAAATATGGTGTTTTTCCTAAAAGTTAAACTTGTTTAATTTTGTGAGTTTGGTGAAAAGTAGAAAGACTTAAGAGTTGAAGCTTCACCAGTGAACAACTCTTAGTGTAAATAAAATAATTTTATTTGGTTTTTCTTGTTCTGTCAGGGTAAATTTTGTGCTAAATAGATCTTATGTTAATTAAATATATTTATGTAATTTAATTATTTACTAAGTGTAATATATTGTGTTCTGATTGTTCATGCAATAATTAGAAATAAAACAGAAACATCATCTTGTGTTGATTGATCTATTTTTATGAACACAGATAATGAGTTATATAGTTTTAACCACATTAATGATCATTCTATCTTAAAATATGTTTTGGATGAACAGTTTTATTGTCTACCAAATGATCAGGTCTTGTATCATACAAAGAGGCAAAAATACAAACAATTCTTTCAGGTTTTTAGTTCAAAAGCATTTTGAAAAATATTGATACATTTTGTGTGTTTGTCACATTTATTTATTAGGATTGATCATTTAAATTAACTTTCCACTAAAATAGTGTAAGTTATGTCCACTACTCTTACTGTGTCCTGTCACATAGGGGCAAAAATATCATAAAAATACCAAAAATGCCATCATAATTCAAGATATAAGGTAAAAAAACAAAACAAAAAATGAAATGAGTTTTTCCTGTTTTCTTATATTTTTATGATGTAGGATGGCCCAATACAAAAAAGAGTGTTGAGTAGACAGTAATGTGAACAAAGCTTTAATTCAATTAAATTAAAATTTGTTATATTTTTGGAATAAATGTTGAAAAAAAATTCAACATTCAATTAAAATGATTTAAAAAACAAATAAAAAACCATTGATATATTTCAATTGAACTATAATGTTGAGTGGCTATAATTAATTTTTCATTGAGACATCAGCTGTTTTAGTATCAGTGATACGGGCTAATTTTTTGAATTTTGTTTTTTGAAAGTTTTCAAAACAATTCCACATGTGTAATGGCTGGATTTTGAAAACTATTTTAATATGCAAAACTGTTACCCAATCATAGCAGTGTCTTGAATGCCCATCAAAACACGTGTTTGAAAGAGAGGGTTAGAAACGGGATAGGAAATATTACATCTAAATTAGGATGTCTTGATAATATTGTAAGTGGGTTATAGAAAATGTAAAAAAAAAAAAAAAAAAAAGATTATGCAGTTCATGACAGCCTAATAATATGCGGCCCCTTTAAGAAGAATGCCCGCGCGTACTGAGCATGCGCAGAAGAGAGTAGAGAGATGAGGCTGACTGGAGTAGATATTCAGTCGAGGCTGTCAGAGGAAAGAAAATAGATATTCTTTTGCTTTTTACCTGAGCAATATATAGCATAAAATCAAAGCAACTGTTTTTATCTTATGTCGATAGTGATTTTGTCAGACAACGTCTCTAAGATTTCGGTAAGAGCAGCTGCTTAGAAGTGACTTCTGTATGGGTCTCCTTTCAATCACTATTTCGTATTCTTACCGTTGCCTCACAACATAAACAGAAAAATATACAGATGAAAACAAGTTTTGAAGGATCTAACAGTCGGCAGAATGCAAATACTACGTAATGACGCAATCGGTATGCTAATTAGCATTTGACGCTATCAGGCTAGCTACTTTCCAATGAAAATAGTTAGCAACAGTGGCTTAATATTTCACCAGGTATTTTACGGAGTGGTGTTAATGAATGAAGGAAAAAATTTGAATCTTTTTTGGGATGCTGGATATTTCCAGTCTGCCGGTTAGAGATTTTCCCAGATTATAAGTTACTCCAAAGTGTTTAAGCCTAACGTAATGTGTTGTTTGTCCTGGTTGCTTGATGGCTCTGCTATTTCTATTAGACTTTGGACAACAAATAAACAAACCTTGTTTTAAATTCAATTAATATCTAATTGTGTTGGATTACTCCATATTTCCAACCGAAAACCTTTAATTTATTATACATTTAATATAAAGTATGCATTTTGCAGATCTGGTGTCCCTCCCACAACAATTCACCAATAAATACTGGGAATATTCCCATCATCCTACAAGAGAAGGACAAACTCCAGAAGCAGCAGCTGAAATCTGTGAGACTGTTAAAGATGGAGTTTATTAAAGAGGAGATTGAAGACATGACTGATCCAGAACCATCCAGAATAAAACATGAAGATACTGAGGAACAAATAGGTTAGTGTCCATTCTTTGTTCTTTACTGTTGACTGCTGAGAAACATTAAAATGTAAATTCAACAGATTTATGATACACATCTGCATGATCTTGTATGTTTTGACTGTATTGATTTGAGTGTACCGTTGATATTACTGACATATCCACTGCTATTAAATGTAGTTCTCTGGGATTGATTTTAACCTCATACTATTTTATTTTAGACTGGATGGAAGTGAAGCACATACATAAACTGAATGAAACTGAAGAGGAACATTGTAACTTAAAAACTCAAACAGAAAAACGCAAAAAGCTGCACACCTGCTCTCAGTGTGGAAAGAGTTTTTTTCATTCATCAAGTCTGAGTTATCATTTGCGTGTTCACTCTGGAGAAAAGCCATTCAACTGTGATAAGTGTGGTAAAAAGTTTACTTCATCGTCACATCTAAATCATCACCTGAAAGTTCATTCAGTTGAGAGGCCTCATGTGTGTTCTCTCTGTGGAAAGAGTTTTTCACGGCTGAACAGTTTTAAACAACACCAGAAAACACATGATGAAGTGAGAGATCATGTGTGTTGTGACTGTGGGAAGAGCTTTACTAGACCTAGTCATCTGAAACAACATCGACGAATTCATACTGGAGAAAAACCTTACAAGTGCTCATACTGTGACAAGAGTTTCACTCAGTTGGGACAACTGAAATCACACGAGCGAGTTCACACTGGAGAGACGCCGTATCACTGTACTCAGTGTGAGAAGAGTTTCAAACATTCACCAGGTTTCAGAAATCATCTGCGTGTTCACTCTGGAGAAAAGCCATTTAACTGTGATCAGTGTGGGAAACATTTTCATTTGTCATCAAGTCTTCAAAAACATCTAAAAATTCATACAAACGAAAGGCCTCATGTGTGTTCTTATTGTGGAAAAGGTTTTTTACACATGACTCATTATAGACAGCACCAGAAAACACACACCGGTGTGAGAGATCATGTGTGTTTGGATTGTGGGAAGAGTTATATTGCATCTGTACATCTGAAACAGCACCAAAGAATTCATACTGGAGAAAAACCTTACAAGTGCTCATACTGTGACAAGAGATTCACTCGGTTGGAGCACCTGAAATCACACGAGCGAATTCATACTGGAGAGAAGCCGTACTACTGTACTGAGTGTGGAGACAGTTTTAGACATTTATCAAGCCTTCAAACACATTTGAAAAAATGTCAGAAGTCATCACAGTGAACATTTATTTCCATGTCAAATACATTATATAGACTAAATATGTTGCTTCCAAAAGCAAAATGTCATTTAGTTGAATGCCATGAAATTTGTTGAAATGCTTAAGAGTTAAAAGCTTTTTCAGTCAGCAACGCTTATAACGTAAATTAAATATTGTTTTATGTGCACTAATTGTGCATGAAATTATTAGGAAATGCAACCTCTTGTCTTGATTTCTCTATGATTGATTGAGACAGTATTTAATTTAATGACATTATAAGTGGATTTAAACAGTAATACTGAAGTAGATGATCAGGGTCTTATATCTTATAAACAGGTTGTTGTCCAGTGTCATTCTTAATTATTATATTTATTAAACTGTGTGGCAAACAATGTGGTAACACCTTAGGTTTTACAAGGTAAAATGAGCTGAAAACTACTAAACAATGAAGAAGAAAAAAATATTCAATCAACTTTCCAGTAAAAAACATCTGCATTAAATTGTGAACAGATATGGATGTACAGGACAAAACAATTTATTAGTTTAATTTCATTTTACTTTTAACATCTCCAAATGTTCAATAACTTGAAAAAACATGACTGTCCCAATGAGGAGGGCTGTAACATGACTTTCTTTCGGATAGGCCAACAACACTCAATTGTAATTTAAGTCGCTTTGGATAAAAGCCTCAAAATATTAGAATATCGTGCAAGAGTTTGTTTATTTAACTAATTCAATTTAAAAGGTGAAACTAATATATATAGACTCATTTCATGCAAAGTGAAATATTTCAAGCCTTTTTTTATATATATAATTTAGATGATTATGGCTTACAGCTTATGAAAACCCCAAATTTAAAATTTTAATATTGTGAAAATGTTTTCATAAGCTGTAAGCCATAATCATCAAAATTATAAAATAAATAAAAGCTTCTTGAAATATATCACTTTGCATGTAATGAGTCTATATATTAGTTTCACTTTTAAGTTGAATTACTGAAATAAACTTTTGTACAATATTTTAATTTTTCGAGTTTCACATGTAAAAGTACATTTGCCACAGTTGAGTGACACACATTTAAATTGTAATTTATATTAAAAAATACGGTGACTCCCCTGATTTGGGCTCTCATGCATAATGCATAAAAAGGTGAACGGTGTGATTCAAAATTTAAACCAAAATCACCAGGCCAGAATGACGGGATTTGCGGCTTTATTCCGTTCTTCCATACGCAGTATTTTCTCTGCACTCCACTAGGTGGCGCAAACGCACCTTAAATGTAGTAGAAAATGGAAATGGAGATTGAATGTTGTGGTAGAGAATAAAGAGGTAAATAAAATAAAACCCACATACGTCCCTACTATACAGGATAGGCAAAACGCAAAAGTATGTGACAATAGTGTCTGAATTCACATAAAATGTGTAGACAAAAAGTACTCGGATCGCAAGATTCTGAAGTGTGCGTATGATGGAAGTGAAGCCGAATGGAAATCAACATGCCGAATGTAGTAGATCAAGATTACATTCATATTACACATAATCATAATATTTATAACATACTTTTCTAGCAGCTGGTATATGTCAGATAATACGACTGCATTGAACCCATTTAAAATAACTGAAGATCTTAAAGATTGTATTATTGTATTTGATCACAGAATGTTTGGAATTACACCACTAAATACATTTAGTGTAATGTATCTCCACCGTCTCGTACTGTTGCTGTTTCCTGTCATACTGGGGCAGAAATGTCATAAAAATAACAAAAGTGACCCGAAAATTCAAGGTGTATGGTGGGAAGAAAAAAACCCGAACTGAACTGTCTTTCTAATTATATTATATAGGATCAAGTCATGCACGTATCATAAAATCAATCAACATATGAAAGCAAATATGCTGTATATATATTTGCAATATATATCTCTGCAGGACAGTGGCCCTCGAATACTGGAGTTGCCCATCCCTGATCGCATTTTTTACATAATAATATAATCCCTATTTTCACCTCATTCATTATATGCTCATGAAAAAACAAAAAAAAACTACGTTATTAATAATAAATAAAAATTGTTTTATTTATATGTTAATCACCTATCAATGTGTTTTTTATGTTTTACCCCTCAGTTTAAAGCAGCTAGAGTGACGTCACTCACATTGCGCATGCTCAGTTGGATGCCCCGCCTTCAGAGAAAATATCGAGGAGATTCCTGAGCTGCTCCAGGATTTACTGACGAAAAACTGTTTTTGAGGTATGAAAGTATATTTTTCTTGAGTTTTTTTTTTTTTTTTAAACTTGTCACTATTTTTGTGATTGAGTTAAAACTTATATGGTTTAAATGAGTGATATGGTAACTTTAAGTTAGTATGGTTACCATGGAGGTAGCCTTGTTTAGCTAGCACATGAGGTTTTATACACGAACGGGAAAGGTTGCAAAAACTGTTGCAACTGTTCATATACAATGCATAAATAAATAAATAAACAGACCACATAGCAGTATTTTCAACAAAAAATAAATAAATAAATAAATAAAATATCTATGTAATCTATCTGATCACATCTGAAATCTGTGTGACTGTTAAAGATGGAGTTTATTAAAGAGGAGATTGAAGACACGACTGATCCAGAACCATCCAGAATAAAACATGAAGAAACTGAGGAACAAATAGGTTGGTGAACATTCTTGATTCTTCAATAATTCTGTGAATTAAAGCAGTATATGGATGATACATGCATACAAACGTTCACAACCTTTTTATTAAGCAGTTTTAATTATATAAACATGAGCGTCATATAATCATATAAACATGATCATAATAAACTGACCGTTGAACATCAATGATCTGGGGTGAGCTGGAGTGTCTTTTTGGTCACTTTTAGAGTGAAAATCTAAAGAAAATTATATAGATATGTGTTTAGAAAGATATATACAGATATGGTTCTGTTTGGTAAGAGCCCTAAAACAGGGACATTTTTTGAATATGATATTGAATACGTAAAATAACAATGAACATTATAAATTCAAATTATAACATGTTATAGTGACCTCAATCAACCAAAAAATAACCAAAACAAATGTGTTAAATTTTTATATTTCTTCTGTTTTATTATACAACTAAAAGAGCCTGGGTCAAATTGACCCCAAGGAACACAGATGCTACAAAATGTGTACGGGACTTTGTAAACATAAAATTAACCTGGTAATATTTTTTCAGAGTTGTCTCCATTAAATTAGGAAAAGTCATTAAATCTGACGCAAAAAAAAAGATGTTTTTACAGACGTTAAACATTCAATGGGGTCAAATTGGAGGGTTAAATAAATGAAAGAAGGATTTACTATGTTTTGCTTCTGATATAAACATTTAGATTAACCATGCCATTCTCATTAATAGAGTTAAACAGACTACATGAAATTACTGAGAAGTTACAATATATATATATATATATATATATATATATTCAGTAAATAGAAATGCATATTTGTTGTGGATGCAATGCTTTTGAACACTTTCCCTCTGGCATGCTGTGTTTTAATGTTTTAACTTGCTAATCATGATAATAGCAGATTGTCTGAGAAAATAGTTGCATGCAAAAAATACACAACCATGTCTATCTGTTTCCATTAAAATATCAATTAATTAAAAATACTATTTGGCCAGTGGAAAAGATTGAGAAAATCTTTCTGTGAAATGTATTTTACACTATTTGATTTATTCGTTCAAAAACAAGGCAAGGATATAGGCTACTAAAAATAATAATAATCATTTGTTGTGACACGGCACATCTGCATTTCATATTTTCCTAACGTCTTGTACCTTAACATGGTATCACACGAATATGCAAATGATATGCAGATGAGGATATGCATATTTACACTAGGCGTTGTAATCTCCATATATGGTTATTTCGGGGAGGAGACGCATGTGCGCACAATCTCCGGCTGACTGGGATCTATAAAGTGAATTTTGCGCAGGTTCTGGCGTACGAACGGTTTTATAAATGTGAATATTTTTGGGCGTACGCCATTTTTGGCTTTCGGACGCATGTACACTTTTAGTAAGGATCCTACGCACAGTTTTATAAATGAGACCCCTGATACTTTATACTCGCACAGACAGAAACCTGAAGTCTTGATTTCTGTTAAATGTTCACTCCTGTAAATGTATTCTCCTTAAACAAATTCTTAATGTTTATTTCAGAGAAAGTGGAAGTGAGACACAAACTAAATGAAGTAAAGAAACACTGTGACTTCAAAACTGAAGGAACAAAAGTCAAAAAGCGGCACTCCTGCTCACAGTGTGGAAAGAGTTTCAGACAAAAAGGAGACCTTAACAGACACATAAGAATTCACACTGGAGAAAAACCATTCAACTGTGATCAGTGTGGTAAAGATTTTATTTCTTCATCAAGTCTAAAATCACACCTGTTAGTTCATTCAGATGAGAAGCCTTATGTGTGTTCTCTCTGTGGAAAGAGTTTTCCTCGACTTAACAGTTTTAAACTACACCAGAAAACACACAATGAAGTGAGAGATCATGTGTGTGACTGTGGGAAGAGCTTTACTAGATCTGCCCAACTGAAACAGCACCAAATAATTCATTATGGAGAAAAACCTTACAAGTGCTCATACTGTGACAAGAGTTTCACTCGGTCTGGAACCCTGAAATCACACGAGCGAATTCACACTGGAGAGAAGCCGTATCAGTGTCCTCAGTGTGAGAAGAGTTTCAAAGATCCGAAAGGTTTGATTCATCATCTGCGCATTCATTCTGGAGAAAAACCATTCAACTGTGATCAGTGCTGGAAAGGTTTTATTTCATCATCACAACTAAATAGTCACCTAATAGTTCATTCAGATGAGAAGCCTTATGTGTGTTCTGTCTGTGGAAAGAGTTTTTCACGACTCGTATGTTGTAAACTGCACCAGAAAACACATGATGAAGTGAGAGATTATATGTGTGACTGTGGGAAGAGCTTTACTACATCTGCCTTTCTGAAAAAGCACCAAAGAATTCATACTGTAGAAAACCCTTACAAGTGCTCATACTGTGACAAGAGTTTCACTCAGTCTGAATCTCTGAAAAATCATGAGCGAATTCACACTGGAGAGAAGCCGTACCACTGTACTCAGTGTGACAAGAGTTTCACTCGGTCTGGATACCTGATATATCACAAGCGAACTCATACTGGAGAAAAACCTTACAAGTGCTCATATTGTGACGAGAGTTTCACTCATTCTGGACACCTGAAATATCATGAGCGAATTCACACTGGAGAGAAGCCGTACCACTGTACTCAGTGTGAGAAGAGTTTCAGAAGTTCATCAAACCTTTATGCTCATGTGAAAAAATGTTGCAAGTGAGCAAAAATAGTTTTCATGTCAAATGCATTTGTGTAAATTCTCAAGTTTATACTGAAAGCAGAGTATTGTGTTGTACTATTATCTCATTGTAATATTCGGACCAATCAGTGTTCTGCAGTGGCCTGACTTCGTCATACTCATATTCTAGTGAGAATTAGTCTGAAACTCCTCTGTATGGCTTTGATTATGAGACGTGTCGTAACCGAACCAGGAAAAAAACAAACTCTGCACTCAATTGGATAGTCGGTAAACCTACAACCAATCAGAGCAACGCAGTAAGTCAGCTACTTTGCATAGCGCAGTTTTCAACTACAGAACTTATTTATTTTAGAAGTTAAATAACGAGTGTCACTTCTTTTACTTGGTCCTCCATGAGTGCCACCAAAGGAGAAACCACAACGACCACAGGCTTTTCATTACGTCCCATCTTCTTAGCGACCGTAAGAGCCAGCTGAAGTTACACTTTTCCCGAATCATGTTGGAAGGACGCCAAAAATATGTTTCCGATCGACAAATGCCTTGATTGCAGTTCTCTGTTTGTCTATTGAAATGAATGCGCTGTCGTTTTATTTTACAACAGACGCGACAGCGGAATCTATACATCTCAATTCCCCAGCTACAGTCATCTTTGACACGCGCTCTTTGATAACGTGATGATTACATCCCTGCAGATCACCTGTCCATCATCGTTTAAAGCCCGCCCTGGCAATTTGTTTGGCCCGATCATTTTTTGACTGATCATAATTTCTCCTCAATCGATCGAGTCCAGACCGAACTTCCCGACCAAAAAAATGTTGTGGGCGGAGTTCGGACTGGCATCCAGGCTAGTTCTATTTCGTTCTTACTGACCGCCAGAGGCAGTGCTTCCCACTGAATATTATCTCTCTTGCTCATGCTCAGGTCGAGTCTAATAACAACAAAGTCATCACATGACCAGGTACGTCATGGGGATCCCCTCTACTTAACCCCGTGACATCCTGCAACCTGCCTCTTTAATCTTCTCGCATACGTGCAGATTGCAGGTCGAAGAGAAAAATACTTTAATTCAGAATACTTGGATTCCGTCTTTCACAGCCTCGTAACAAGCAGTATTGTTGGAGCCGCGCGTTGTGCGTCCTCCAGAGGCTGCGGCGGATTGAAGACAAACTTACCTTGCTGGAAACTACTGTTTATTCCGGTCGCTGCCAGAGCGCGGTAAGTTGTTTATAAACACCGGATATTGTTTCTGGATGAAACGGGTATCTAAAAGTGGCATCTCAGAGTGGTTTCGCTCCAAAGAAAAGCCATATAGTGATTAATTATTTATCACGAGCAATAAGAGTGTGTGCGCTCCAGGAACAACAATATATAGACTATATATATATTGTTTTTTCATTACAGACCAACAGCGTTCTCTGCAGTTGGTTGTAGTCATATTGAGCATTCAATTAGGTAAGTAGTTTTTAGATCACAAAGTCTTACAATTGCACATATAGCATGTAGCTATAACATATATGTACATACAGTTCATTGGTTTTTGTTTTTTGTTTCTTATATAGGTGTATTTCAAGCAGTTGCGTTAAATACGAGTGTTTTCGCTCTGTTTTCTGTACTGCTACCTACCTGTCCTAAAAAAAAAAAAAAAAAAAAAAAAAAAAAAAAAAAATTTCGGTATCTTGCCATTATAGAATTGTTGTGGCTCACAGAGTGTTCTCGCTCGGCCTTGAATAAAGCACTGCGGTGGCAGTATGGAACAGCTTAGCCTGACGTGCACTGTGTGCAGGGCCACTTTACAGCAGGACGATGGACATGACTGCTGTCCATCCTGTTTAGGCTTGGAACATTTGAAGCAGGGCCTCACTGAGGATGCCTGTATGAATTGTAGCACCATGTCCTGGGAGTGGAGAACTTCCAGACTAGGTGCAGTAGAGGCACTCTTGACCTCAGAGGCCCCTCGGCAGGGGAAAGTGTCGGCTAAACGGAAAAGGGTGGAAACGGTGAGTGTCTCCACCAGTAAGAGACATAGAGAGGATGCTTTAACCAATAGAGTGGAGGTGTTGACCTCAGAGTTTGCCCAGATTAAATCTTTGATTCTAAATCTGCAACCAAGAGAGGCACCATCACCGATGTTGAGAAATTCAAGTAGCGGACTGCCTGTTCCTGAGGAGGATAGGCTGTCCACGGCAGCCTCTCAAAACCAGTTTAGGGAGGAGGTAAATGAGGAGTTCTTGTCAGGAAGACATTCTAACTTCTCTCATGATGACTCTCAGAACACGACACAGGGTTCAGCTGAAGGGGTAGAACCGGATCAGGATGTGGTGAGACAAGCCCTCCAGATTGCGTTGGCACGCTTGAGCCTGGACACTGCCCCTACAGTGGTAGCTCCCTCCAGTGCCTTTTTCAGAGGAACGGCAAAACCTTCTGCTCTTAGCATTCCCCCATCCAAAGATTATATCGAGGAACTACAGAAGTGCTGGGCTAATCCCAAGTCACTTACTCATCATACCACAGCAAGCAGAGCCTTGGCAGCAATGCACGAACCAGACTCTTATGGCCTGGGTCAGATGCCAAAAGTGGATCCATTTATCGCCTCTTTTATCATATCACCAGAGGAGGCTTGGAGACCGAATGCTCGCTGCCCACGACCTCAGTGCAGAATCACGGACGACCTTCTTAGTCAAGCGTACAATACTGCAGCACGCATGGGTCGCATAGGGAATTCACTCTCTCATCTTATGCTGGCATTATCCCAGTCTCTCCAACCTATTGGGGGTGATCCATCAGTCCAAATACTAAGCGATGCATCATTGCAAGCATTTGCATTCATGTCAAGAGAGTTGGGTAGACTCATGTCAACACTCACTCAGGCACGCCGGCAAGTATGGCTGGCACAGTCCCCATTGTCAGAGGCCTGTAGGAGAACACTTCGTGACCTCCCTGTAGTCCCAGGACAACTGTTTGGACCAGCGGCACAGCAAACTCTGGAACAGAGTATTCAGACGAATAAGACTAGACAGCAGCTGGCAGACCTAAGAGGAACTCCACCATCGCAAATTAGACAAGGGTATGGGGGACGGTATCCTACTCGCTCTCAACCTTTAGTTCGTTCTGGTGCTGTTCAGAGGAGCCAGCCAAGGCAACTAGATCAGCATGTGCAGTACCCCAGAGCACGAGGACAACAATTATTTCGAGCTCCAAGGGGCAGGACGCCGGGTCAGCGCCCCCCCAGAGACAATAAAGCCCAGGCTCGCAGGGCATGAAGTCCTGGGGCCAACCGTCGGACATTTTTCACGCCAGCAGCTCAATTTCTGGAAAGAAAACACCTCAGACCCTTGGGTGATAGCAACGCTATCGCAAGGGTACAGGCTGCAATTCCGACGGCGGGCCCCTGCTTTCAATGGGGTCAAGATGACGACTGTCAAAGACTCCAACAGCTCACTGGCATTGTCAAGACAAGTAGCCGAACTACTGGAAAAGGACGCCATAGAACCAGTAAAGTGGTTAGCACGGCTAAATGGGTTTTACTCAGTGTACTACATAATCCCGAAAAAAGATGGCGGCGTAAGGCCCATTCTCGACCTTCGTGGCCTCAATCAGTACCTCAAGGTTTTACCATTCCACATGCTATGCACAACGGAAGTCCTTCAGGCGGTAAGACCACTACAATGGTTCACCACAATAGATCTGAAGGATGCTTATTTTCATATTCCAATTGCACCGCAACACAGACCCTTTCTCCGCTTTGCATTTCAAGGCCAGGTCTATCAGTTCCGAGTCCTACCATTTGGACTGTCCCTGTCCCCTCGGGTGTTCACCAGGTGCGTAGCAGCAGCGCTGTCTCCAATACAAGCCAGGGGGGTACAGGTGCTTCCCTACCTGGACGACTGGCTCATCTGTGCTCCATCTCGAGAGCAGGCAACAGAACACTCCAATCTGCTGATTGCCCATGTCACTCAGTTGGGTCTCAGGGTGAATTTCAGCAAGAGTCAGCTGATACCATGTCAGTCGGTGAAATTCATAGGCATCACTCTAGACTCGAGATCAATGAAGGCATTCCCATCACCTCAGAGGGTGGACAGCATATTGCTCTTACTCCGGCGTTTTCGGAAACAGATCAAGCTGCCATTCAGAACGGTCCTCAGATTGATGGGCATGCTAGCGGCAGCAGCTGCCTTGATACCACTGGGCCTACTTTCCTTGCGCCCTTATCAGAGATGGGTAAACAGTCTTCACTTGAACCCCACATGGCACAGGAGCCGACTGGTCAAAGTTACAGAACGATGCCTCCTTACCTTGATACAATGGAAAAAGAGGTCATTCCTGACGAAAGGGGTAGCTCTGGGTGTGATTCCCTCTCGCCGGGAGATAATACAGACAGATGCTTCACTGAGTGGCTGGGGGGCAGTGTGGCAGCACAGGATGATCAGGGGGTTATGGAAGCCCGAGCAAGCCACAAGAGACATAAATACCCTGGAGCTCCAGGCAGTGCAATTAGCTCTGAAACATTTTGCGCCGGCCCTAAAGAATCGCCATATTCTCATCAGAACAGACAATACATCGGTGGTATATCATATCAACCATCAAGGCGGCACGAGGTCCAGTCAGTCTTTGAGAGTGGCACAAGACCTCCTGACATGGGCCTTCCCTCGATTCGCAAGCGTCAGGGCAATGCATATACCAGGAGTGTCGAATGTGGTGGCAGACTTCTTGTCTCGCCACAAACCTTTGCCAGGAGAATGGAGACTCAATCCAGAAGTTGTTCAGATGATTTGGCGACAATTTGGCAAAGCACAGGTGGATCTGTTTGCCTCAGAAACCTCAACCCACTGCCCCCTGTGGTTCTCCTGGACAGAAAAGTCCAGCCCGTTGGGTCAGGATGCGTTAGCACATGCCTGGCCAAGTCTTCTACTCTATGCCTTTCCTCCGAACCCCTTAATTCTGCCAACTCTCCACAGAATTCTTCAAGGGAACCACAGAATGCTCCTAGTGGCACCGAACTGGCCAGGGAGACATTGGTTTCCAATGTTATGCCAGCTTCTCAATGGGGAGCCCTGGAGCCTACCCAGGAGGCAGGACCTGCTCCTTCAGTTGCAGGGGCAGATTTGGCACCCAAACCCAGATCGGTTACATCTCTGTGTCTGGCCGCTGAAGAGCCAGAATTACTGTTGAAGTCTTGCGATGTTAAGGTGCAAAACACAATCCTGAATTCTAGAGCACCTTCCACCAGGAATATCTATGCTTGCAGGTGGAAGATTTTCACTGATTGGTGTGCACCAAGGAGTTTGGTCCCAGACCACTGCCCAGTAACAATGGTATTGTGTTTTCTGCAGTCCCTGCTAGACAATAACAGGGCTCCCTCTACCCTAAAGGTATATGTGGCTGCAATTTTTGCCCAGCATGTAAAAGTAGATGGTCAGTCACTAGGGTCACATATTCTAATCACCCGCTTTCTGAAAGGTGCTCAGCGATTGCACCCTGCTCCATCGGTGAGAGTACCCGCATGGGACCTCAGTCTGGTTTTAAGATCACTTACACAACACCCATTTGAGCCAATGGAGCATTGTGACCTGAAGTGGCTTTCAATGAAGACTGTATTCCTTTTGGCGATAGCGTCAGCCAAACGTGTGGGTGAGCTCCACGCATTGTCAACTAATATGTCCTGTATGCGTTGGAATGCGGATGGGACAATGGTGACATTGTGGCCTAACCCCTCATTCCTACCCAAGAGGCTCCCAACATCATTTAGGAATCAACCAATTGAGTTGGTAGCACTTAATCGGTCGGTGTCTGACACACAAGAGCGCAATCCAGTGGAACAAGTATGTCCAGTGCGAGCCCTTTGGGGCTATCTGAGTGCCACAGAGAAACTGCGGCGGTCGGACCAACTCTTTCTCTGCTACGGCGGGCCAAGAAAAGGGCAGCCTCTGTCAAAGCAGAGGTTGTCACACTGGGTGGTGGAGGTCATTGAACAGGCATATAAGGAAAACGACTTGACTGTGCCAGCCGGCATAAAATGCCATTCGACAAGAAGTATCTCAACATCTTGGGCAGCATTAAAAGGTGTACCTCTAATGGACATTTGTGCAGCGGCTAATTGGTCATCTACTGATACCTTTTCCAGATACTACAGGGTTAATGTGGCAGCCCCGGGTGCTCTGGAAGCGGCAGTCCTCTTGGGACCTTCAACTTCAACTTAAGGTTAGGAGTAGCCTCCTCGTGACCTTGTTGTTATGAGTCATCCAGTGGGAAGCACTGCCTCTGGCGGTCAGTAAGAACGAAATAGAACGAGAGTTACGACTGTAACTACGGTTCTATGAGTTCTGGATGACCGCCAGAGCACCCTGTCACTCGGAGTCTCGCGAGAAGATTCTGTAGAGGCAGGTTGCAGGATGTCACGGGGTTAAGTAGAGGGGATCCCCATGACGTACCTGGTCATGTGATGACTTTGTTGTTATTAGACTCGACCTGAGCATGAGCAAGAGAGATAATATTCAGTGGGAAGCACTGCCTCTGGCGGTCATCCAGAACTCATAGAACCGTAGTTACAGTCGTAACTCTCGTTCTGCAGTGTTTACTCGTCACATTCTAGTATCGGTACGGATCGCTTGGAACCTTTTTCTGATTTCTAATAAATATGAGAAATGAAACGGAAATATCTTGCCTTGAGTAATCTGTTTAATGAACACAGAGAATGAGTTATATAGTTTTAATCACATTAACGAGTTTAAACATTAATCTTAATACTGTGATAAAAATGTGTGGCGGTATTATTGTCAACAAAATGATCAGGTCAAAGATTAAAATTTCATAAATAAAAAATCATTAATTCTTTGCTCAAGGTCAGGAGAAGAACTGTCTAAACTTGTTAAACCATCTAAATCAGCAACATGTCACAATTACCAGTTTATCATCCAGCTCTTCACTACATTTCCCAGCATCCTCCTTGACCCACACCTGCACCTCCTTCACAATCACCATCACCTGCATGTTATCAATCCCCATGGACACTTATGATCATCACAGAAGTTCCCTTCTGTTCAGTCAGTCTTTATCCGTTCTACTTATGCCCCGTTCACACCGCAAGTCTTAATACTCAATTCTGATTTTTTGCTCAGATCAGATTATTGGTTTGGCTGTTCACGCATACCTTTAAAAATATGGCCTATATGTGATTCCAATGTGAACTGTTTGCATGTTTCAAACTAACCCGCATGCGCAAAAGAATAATAACAATGACATCATACGCTGCAGGCGGTTGCATGAATGTTCATGTGGTTAATATGGAGGAAGTAATATTTACGCTTTTATTTCTAAATATCTGTGTAATGGAAGCTGTAAAATTAATGAGCAGGTGATGAGGAGGAGGAGGAGAAGAACGAAGAGAAAGAAAGCAAAATTGGCTATTTATTAATTAGCCCATATATTAATTAGGTCTAACACCTCACTCTCCCTCCATTGACTCACTCCATCACTGTTCTCCATATGTATTCGAGTTTTTAATGTTATTGTCTGTGTCTGTTGTTTCAGGTCAGTGCTTACTCGCCGGCGCGTAATTGTGTCAAATGTCGATGTAGATTAACGTCAGAGTCACATTAAATCCGCCTTGCCAGACTGATCTCATGAAGTCATGTTGGCCTTGCGTAATACTAAAAATGACTGTCCATTGAATGTAATTGTATGCGTTCTGCTGTGCCAAATTAATAAATTTAGGTCCAAATATCGCTTCTGTTACAAAACATGGAACCTTGAGACTCAGACCTTTCTGATAATGTGTTTGTCAAGACTAGAAAAGGTTTTGATCATAAATTATGATGGGCAATGAAAAAGTATGGCAAAGTATGTGTATGAATTCCGGTACCATTTATTACCATTGAGTGACATCTCAACCATTTGGTAGAGGCTGATATTTAACAAAAATTATGGGATGTGTTGGGGAAAAAAATACATTGCGTGTGGTTATAGCAACATAAGGAGATAAGAAATGCAGCAAAAAAAAAACAAAAAAAAAAACATTTCCATCACTTTTTTTCTTGGTACGGACTTCAAAGGGTTAACGTAGCTAGAGTGATCTCACTCACACTGCGCATGCTCAGTTGGATACCCCGCCTTCAGAGAAAATATCGAGGAGATTCCTGAGCTGCTGCAGGATTTATTGACGAAAAACTATTTTTAAGGTATGAAAGTATTTCTTTCTTTAAACTGTTTTTGTTAATCTGTTGTCACTGTTTTTGTGATTGAGCTCAACTTATATGGTTTAAATGAGTGATATGGTAACTTTAAGCTAGTATGGTTAGCATGTAGCAAGGTAGCCTTGTTTAGCTAGCACATGAGGTTTTATAAAACTGACACCAACGGGAACGGTTGCAAAAACTGTTGCAACTGTTCACGTACAATGCATAAATAAATAAACAGGCCGCGTAGTTAATTTTTTTTTTTACTTGAATATTAGGGCACGCTTTGGATACAGCCCAGAAAGTAACGTTACTGTGTAATTAAGAGTAATTTCTGTAATTCTAGCGTACTTATAGAGTACTTACATTTAAGTATTAGGGAGCAATATGTTACGTTTTGGGGAATAAATGGCTAGCAACCAGGAGAAGAATTAAAAAATAAATGTATACTCTAAGTAATTAAAGCACTAAGGGTACTTCACTATTATTCACTACTATTTCTACTATTACATTTTACATTTGGGAAATATTTAGTGATCAAATAATCTGTGTACCTTTTTGTAATAATTACTGTATCTTTTTTTAAAATGACAGGGTACATATCTATGCATTTCTTTAAAAAAATTATTATTATTATTTTAATAGCATAAGTGCAGATGTTTATGTTTGGGCTAACATGTTTTAAGGCAAGAAAAACTGGAAAACATAAAAACACTGGAAAATATATCTGGTTTCATGTGGTTCCAGAGTAAGTGGTGCTTATGTAATAAATAAAGGTTTCCGAGTCAGTGATATAAGGTTGTGTTTATGCATTTTTACCCAATAACTACATGGAACAAGAGGGTAACAAACACCACTTTAATTTACAGCCCGCAATGTCACACTTACCCTGTAACTATATGAAACAAGAGTGTAACAACAAGCACCACTACAAGAAACAAGAGCATCTTTTCCCAATATTTAAGCAAAAGTTGCAATAGTTTTTGTTTTCAGTGCACTTTTGTTAAAAGATTACTTTTTTTACTGTGTGTGTGTGTGTATATATATATGTACATGTATATGTGTGTGTGTGTGTGTGTGTGTGTGTGTGTGTGTGTGTGTGTGTGTGTGTGTGTGTACCCTGTACTGGTTCACCATTATTTTAAAAAGGTATGTTCTTGCTAAATTGCTCCCAAATGTAAGATTGTTATATCATAAACAGTAGAATAAGTACCCCTTAGTTCTATAATACTTACAGTATAAATATATTTTTTTAATTCTCCTGGTTAGGAGGGGTTGTTATTCCCCAAACTTACAAAAATATTGTTCCCTTATACTTATATTGTAAGTATGTTTTAGGTACACTATAAATACCGCAGGTTACGCTTTAAAAACGTTTTAATTGAGCAGTATTTTCTGGGCTGTAATCTAAAGCTATATAGTTCAATGCATAAATGAATAAAAAACAAACCACATAACAGTATTTTAACAGTATTTTAACAAGTTTTTACTGAAATATTATATGGTTCATTAAGTATTCCAGTATAAATTCAGTAACTTATCTCTGATTTTTCCAGATCTGGTCCTGTGGGCGTCAGTATCACACAGTGATCACAGTTCACTCCTGCAGTGAAGCCCCTCCCACAACAATTCACCAATAAATACTGGGAAAATTCCCATCATCCTACAAGAGAAGGACAAACTCCAGGAGTAGCAGCTGAAATCTGTGTGACTGTTAAAGATGGAGTTTATTAAAGAGGAGATTGAAGACACGACTGATCCAGAACCATCCAGAATAAAACATGAAGATACTGAGGAACAAATAGGTTGGTGTCCATTCTTGATTCTTTAATAATTCTGTGAATAATAAGCAGTATATGGATGATAAATGCATATAAATGTTCACAACCTTTTTATTAAGCAGTTTTAATCAAATAAACATGACAGAACTGGCCGTTGAACATCAATGAGCTGGAGTGTCTTTTTGGTCACTTTTAGAGCGAAAATATAAAGAATATACATAGATATAGAAAGATATATACAGATATGGTTATGTTTAGTAAGAGCCCTAAAACAGGGACATTTTTTGAGTTTAAGACTGGAAAACTGGTTAAAGAGAAAATATCTGACCAGTGCCCTCTAAAGACAAATGGCACTGCTTGCAAATTAACATTTGACACCCTACCCCCTTTTCTCTGAACATCTTATCTGCATCTTCGCTCTCTCTCTCAGTCAATAACACTGAAAACTCACTCAAGAATATGGTTTTAATGTGAATGTGATAATCTTTAAGGAGTGTTTTGAATCATTTTGATGGTCTCAGGGTGACTGGTAATAATGTCTCATTCCCAAAGAAGTAAATAAAAAGGTAATAAGGTTTTTAAGAAGTTTAGGAATAACTGTTACACAAAGGAGTGTGGTCTCTAGGGACTCCAAATGTGTAAATGCTAATTTCCACTGTTCTAAGCTCCTTCCCCCAGTAAACATGGCTGGGAATACAGTAAATTTCCACTGGAACTTGCATATGAAATGAGGTCTGGTTATAAAGGGAGATGTAACAAGAGTTTGGGGCTGCCTTTCTGTATTCAGATCAGCCCATGATGTTGTGTCTATGCTCAGCTCATGTAATATGTTGGGTAAAGTTCTTTGTTCTTTGAAACATTTAACGGTTTGCATTGATTATCTTGTGGAATTATAATAATACATTTACCTGACATAATAAATTGTTATATTTGGCTATTCTAACAGACTTTGACTTTATTTTCATTAGAGTTAAAAGGAATAGTCAAGCATTAACTACTAAATGATGCACAGATATCATTGATAAACCCTTTTCATTTTATGGAGTCGGATGAAACGAGTTAATACATAAGATTAAATGTATTGCATTTAATTAAACATCACTTTGTCATGGAAAAGACTTGAAACCTTCACCACGAATCGAACCCCGCCATCTGGCCCTTTTTACATGAGTATAATATTGTATATGTAAAATTACAATGAACATTATAAATTCAAATTATAACATGTTATAGTGACCTCAATCAACCAAAAAAATAACAAACAAATGTGTTAAATTTTTAATATTTCTTCTGTTTTATTATACAACTAAAAGAGCCTGGCTCAAATTGACCCCAAGGAACACAGATGCTACAAAATGTGTTCAGGACTTTGAAAAAATATTAGCAGGTTAATTTTATGTTTACAGAGTTGTCCCCATTAAATTAGGAAAAGTCATTAAATCTGAAGCAAAAAAATAATATGTTTTTACAGACATTAAACATTGAATGGGGTCAAATTGACCCCAAGGATAATAGGGGGGTTAAATAAATGAAAGATATAAACTATGTTTTGCTTCTGATCTAAACATTTAGGTTATACATGCCATTCTCATTAATAGAGTTAAACAGACTACATGAAATTACTGAGAAGTTACAATATATATATATATATATATTCAAAAAATAGAAATGCATATTTTTTTGTGGATGCAATGCTTTTGAACACTTTCCCTCTGGCATGCTGTGTTTTAATGTTTTAACTTGCTAATCATGATAATAGCACATTGTCTGAGAAAATAGTTCCATGCAAATAATACACAACCATGTCTATCTGTTTCCATTAAAATATCAATTAATTAAAAATACTATTTGGCCAGTGGAAAAGATTGAGAAAATCTTTCTGTGAAATGTATTTTACACTATTTGATTTATTCGTTCAAAAACAAGGCAAGGATATAGGCTACTAAAAAATAATAATAATCATTTGTTGTGACACGGCACATCTGTATTTCATATTTTCCTAACGTCTTGTACCGTAACATGGTATCACATGAATTAACCCTTTATGACCTGCCATAGAACAGTTCCACCAGAGTATATCTTTCTATTTTTACATGCTGTGCTGTCATTCTTTTGAGCATTTTCACATGCCATACATCAAAATAATCCTTACTTTCTCTACTTGAAGGCTATGTTTGTAATAAATCAATAGTACCTAGATAAATATCTCAAAAATGCAATAAACAAAAAGAAAAACAATTTTTTTGAAAAAAAATCTCCATATTTTATTCAATACAAAAAAATGATAAATGTAAACCTCAAACTTGTCAATGAGAAAAATGTGCATAAAACAGTTTAAAACTATACAGAATTGATTTGAACTGTTTACATCAATTAGTTTTTAAGATACACTCATTTAAAAAAGGGGAGTAAAATGCCATATGTAAAATATTCAATTACATTTGTGGTCAAACAGATAACATTTTGCTTTTGAACATTGATTGAACATTGAATTGGTTAGAATATAAATTAAATAGACCCTGTCAGAACAATTAATAATAAAATAAATATAAAATAAATAAATAAAGGCGATGAGCAGAAGGAATTCGGTGCGTCCGTGTACTTTCATTTTGACATAACATTGCGCGCATGCGCACACGTGTGTGTGTGTGTGTGTGGGGGGGGGGGATTGCGTGTGTGTGTGAATGTGCTTGTATTTGCGAGTGTATAAACGAGAAAGAAATGATAGAATGAAGCAATGGTAAAAAGACAATAATGATAAGAAGGAACATATAGCAGATGGGAGTCAAGTGCGAGTCAAACCTATTATATATTCAGTCAAACGCATGGCCAAAAGACGCTGCTTCTGACGTCACTACATGCGACACAAGCTGGGGTCAAAGTGCACAGGAAGTGATGTCGTGATCAGTCCATGGATCCGTCATCGGAAGACGCAACTACCAATTGCGGATCTATAGCACATGTGTGCAAAGACGTGCAATGCATTTTTGTGTGTTTTTTTGGAAACGCGCATTATTACAGACTCATTAGAGGGTGGAAACCGCGCAACATGAGCATGTTGAGGCTTGATCTGCCATGTGCACCGAACGTGATACCTCAATGCGCCATCGGAAGGCGTTACTATCAATCGCAGATCTACAGATCATGTGTGCAAAGACGTGCAATGCATTTTTGTGATTTTTTTGAGAAACGCATTTTGCGCATTTTGTACAGACTCATTAGAGGGTGAAAACAACGCAACATGCGCATGTTGGAGGCTTGATCTGACAATTTTACATCTCTGGTTTTGTATGCAAAAAGAATGATTGAGCTAGCTACTTGGTTTCAGTTTCTATAGGCTGTTAAACAGACACACGCAAACCGGAGCGCCGACGCTCCCGTCGGTCTTAAAGGGTTAATAATCATATGCAAATGAAATTAGAGCCCGACCGATAAAGGATTTTGAAGGCCGATACCGATACAAATATTTTTGGGTTTTAAAATCCGATATTCCGATATATCGGCCGATATTTTATTTATTTTTATTTTTTTAACTGGACAGTCACAAACTGATAGTCACAAATTTTGTCTTGCTTATTTGAGTTAACATAACTGATGGGGATGTTCTTTTAATTGTTATTCAAGCAATGTATGTATCGTGACCAACTCAACGAGTGTTGCCAACAGGGACAGTGTAGAGTGCCCTCTGGTGGACAAACTATACAACTCCAACACTCGTGACATGTTTCAAGCGTGTTTCGTCTGTTTTTATTTAATTTTTTAAATATTCATTTATCGGCCATTATAACTGCCGATACCGATAGTTTGGAAAATGCTTAATATCGGCCGATAATATCGGTCTGCCGATAATATCGGTCTGCCGATATATCGGTCTGGCTCTAAATGAAATGCAGATGAGGATATGCATGTTTAAACTAGGTGTAGTGGCAGTGGCACCTATTGTGCGTTTAATTCTTCTGAACCTTCTGTTTCTTCTGTTCTTCTGTCGTCTGTTCTCCACCTTTTGAAGTCAGTCAAATTGTAACCAGTATTTGAAACACGAGCAAACCACGATCTTCCTTTTAAATGTTTACTTCTAAAACATAATACAAAAGCTGTTACATGGTACGCACGGTCAAAAAACTGTGTTGCTTCCAACGTCTCTAACTTCAAACTGAAACACATCCAATCACTTGCGTTATGACAAGTGCGATCTGACTGGAAGCTCAAAATAATGAAATTTAATCAGATTAAATATATATAATATACTATATTATATACTATATAGATACTAAATATACATTTTAAATCCAAAAATAAGTAAAATAATAATTCTTATAAATCTTCATCAAATATTTTCTTGCTGTTTTTACTAAATTATTATATCAGATGAACTAATCCCTATGTGGCTCTTACACTAAGCGTTGTAAGCTCCATATACGGTTATTTCGGGGAGGAGACGCATGTGCGCACAATCTCCGGCTGACTGGGATCTATAAAGTGAATTCTGCGCAGGTTCTGGCGTACGAACGGTTTTATCAATCTGAATATTTTTGGGCGTACACCATTTTTGGCTTTTTTATAAATGAGACCCCTGATACTTTATACTCACACAGACAGAAACCTGAAGTCTTGATTTCTGTTAAATGTTCACTCCTGTAAATGTATTCTCCTTAAACAGATTCTTAATGTTTATTTCAGAGAAAGTGGAAGTGAGACACAAACTAAATGAAGTAAAGAAACACTGTGACTTCAAAACTCAAGGAACAAAAGTCAAAAAGCGGCACTCCTGCTCACAGTGTGGAAAGAGTTTCAGACAAAAAAGAAACCTGAACACACACATGAGAATTCACACTGGAGAGAAACTATTCAACTGTGATCAGTGTGGTAAAGATTTTATTTCATCATCACAACTAAAATCACACCTAACAGTTCATTCAGATGAGAAGCCTTATGTGTGTTCTTTCTGTGGAAAGAGTTTTTCATGGCTGGACAGTTTTAAACGGCACCAGAAAACACATGATGAAGTGAGAGATCATGTGTGTGACTGTGGGAAGAGCTTCACTACAGCTTCTGGTCTGAAAAAGCACCAAAGAATTCATACTGGAGAAAAACCTTACAAGTGCTCATACTGTGACAAGAGTTTCACTCGGTCTGGAAACCTGAAATATCACGAACGATTTCACACTGGAGAGAAGCCGTACTACTGTACTCAGTGTGGGAAGAGTTTCAGAGATTCAACAAGTTTGACATATCATCTGCGCATTCATTCTGGAGAAAAAACATTCAACTGTGATCAGTGTGGTAAAGATTTTATTTCATCATCAAATCTAACGAGACACCTGAAAGTTCATTCAGATGAGAAGCCTTATGTGTGTTCTCTCTGTGGAAAGAGTTTTTCATGGCTGAACAATTTTAAACGGCACCAGAAAACACATGATGAAGTGAAAGATCATGTGTGTGACTGTGGGAATAGATTTACTACATCTGCCTGTCTGAAACAGCACCAAAGAATTCATACTGGAGAAAAACCTTACAAGTGCTCATACTGTGACAAGAGTTTCAATCAGTCTGGATCTCTGAAATATCATGAGCGAGTTCATACTGGAGAGAAGCCGTACTACTGTAGTCAATGTGGGAAGAGTTTCAGAAGTTCATCAAACCTTTATACTCATGTGACAAAATGTTGCTCGTGAGAAATTAGTTTTCATGTCAAATGCATTCATGTAAATTTTCTGAGATAAAATATGGAGTTTATACTGAAAGCAGAGTGTTGTGTCGTACTATTATCTCATTGTAATATTCTGACCAATCAGTGTTCTGCAGTGTTTACTCGTCACATTCTAGTATCGGTACGGATCGCTTGGAACCTTTTTCTGATGATAAATATGAGAAATGAAACAGAAACATCTTGCCTTGAGTAATCTGTTTAATGAACACAGAGAATGAGTTATATAGTTTTAATCACATTAATGAGTTTAAACATTAATCTTAATACTGTGATAAGAATGTGTGCACTGTAAAATAATATTTTCAAGATTTGTTATCACAACATATTTTCTTTTGTCAAATCAACTTAAATAATTTATTTAGTTGAGATAACTTATTATTTTGAGTTTCTAATGATTCAATTAATTTCCTTCATTGTATTAACTCACTTTTTCCAGTTCAATGAACTTAACATTTTAAGGCAACCCAGGTTACTTACTTTTTTAAATTAAACCAACAATATTTTTTTACAAGTATTATTGTCAACAAAATGATCAGGTCTTACTTCTGCAGTAAGTTGTGCAAATATAAAGGATTTACAGGTCAAACATTAAATATTCATTAAAAAAAACTTTGAAAAAAAACATTAATTATTTGCTCAAGGTCAGGAGAAGAACTGTCTAAACTTGTTAAACCATCTAAATCAGAAACATGTCACAATTACAATTATCATCCAGCTCCTCACTACATTTCCCAGCATCCTCCTTGGCCCACACCTGCACCTCCTTCACAATCACCATCACCTGCATGTCATCAATCCCCATGGACACTTATGATCATCACAGAAGTTCCCTTCTATTCAGTCAGTCTTTGTCCGATCTACTTAGTATCCAGTGTATCCAACACTTCTTCTAACATGGATGTCAGAAACAAATAAATCACACCAGCCATGTGAACTGTTTTTGGTGAAATTTTGCAAGCAAAGCATAATTTTTTTACATAGTACACTGTAAGAGCCTTAACTTTACAAAATTATGTTACTTGGTGCTATGAAAAAACTAAAATATGTTTTTAATAATTTTTCAAAAACATGCTCAACCAAATGGTTGATTTGGCACATAATGGTTAATTGCCCCCCCCCCCCCCCTTTTTGAGAATTACATTACAATACATTATTAAAACATGGTTGTAATTCAAGTATGCTTTGGAATAAAGACCTTAGTTTAGTCTTGTTGTAAAGAAAACACTCAGCAAATTATTGCTGAAGTAAAAGCACTTCAAAAAATAAAAGTATGTAAAAGTTATGGAAGTTTAAAATTTACATTAAATCAAATATATTGTACTAAATATTTTTATATAAAATATATATTTTACAAAATATTTTTTTTCTTATAAAAATACTATAAAATCAAAGCCATATATCTAACCAAGTTGTGTTCCAAATTTGAAGTTGATATCACAAAAATTGAAGTTCTCATGAGATTTTGTTTAGGTGTAATACCAAAAATGACATTCCATTTAATGTAATTGTATGCGTTCTGCTGTAACAAATTAATATATTTCTGTCCAAATATCACTTCACTTCTGTTACAAAATATGGAACCTTGAGACTTAGACCTGTCATGATAATGTGTTTGTCAAGACTAGAAAGGTTTTGGTCATAAATTATGATGGGCAATGAAAAAGTATGGCAAAGTATGTGTATGAATTCCGGTACCATTTATTACCATTAAGTGACATCTCAACCATTTGGTAGAGGCTGATATTTTAAAAGTTATGGGATGTGTTAAAAAAATACATTGAGTGTGGTTACTAGCAACATAAGGAGATAAGAAATGCAAAAAAAAAAAAAAAAAAAAAAAATCACTTTTTTTCTTGGTACGGACTTCAAAGGGTTAAAGTAGCTAGAGTGATGTCACTCACACTGCGCATGCTCAGTTGGATGCCCCGCCTTCAGAGAAAATATCGAGGAGATTCCTGAGCTGCTGCAGGATTTATTGACGAAAAACTATTTATGAGGTATGAAAGTATTTTTTTTCTTTAAACTGTTTTTGTTAAACTGTTGTCACTGTTTTTGTGATTGAGCTCAAACTTATATGGTTTAAATGAGTGATATGGTAATAGTAGTATGGTTAGCATGTAGCAAGGTAGCCTTGTTTAGCTAGCACATGAGGTTTTATAAAACTGACACGAACGGGAAAGGTTGCAAAAACTGTTGCAACTGTTCACGTACAATGCATAAATAAATAAACAGGCCACATAGTTAAAAAAAAAAATTAATACGTTTTTACTTGAATATTAGGTAACACTTTGGATACAGCCCAGAAAGTACTGTGTAATTAAGAGGAGTTTCTGTAATTCTAGTGTACCTATAAAGTACTTACATTTAAGTATTAGGGAGCAATAGCCTATGTAACGTTTGGGGGAATAAATGGCTAACAACCAGGAGAATAATTAAAAAATAAATGTATACTGTAAGTAATTAAATTATTCACTATTATTTCTACTATTACATCTTACTTTTGGGAAATATTTAGTGATAAAATAATCTGTGTACCTTTTTGTAATAATTACTGTATCTTTTTTTAAATGACAGGGTACATATCTATGCATTTCTTTTAAAAAAATATTTTTTTTTTTTCAATAGCATAAGTGCAGATGTTTATGTTTGGGCTAACATGTTTAAGGCAAGAAAAGCTGGAAAACATAAAAACATACACTGGAAAATATATCTGGTTTCATGTGGTTACAGGGTAAGTGATGCTTGTGTAATAAATAAAGGTTTCCGAGTCAGTGATATAAGGTTGTGTGTGTATGCATTTTTACCCAATAACTACATGGAACAAGAGGGTAACAAACACCACTTTAATTTACAGCCCGCAATGTCACACTTCCCTGTAACTATATGAAACAAGAGCGTAACAAGCACCACTACAAGAAACAAGAGGATCTTTTCTCAATATTTAAGCAAAAGTTGCAATAGTTTTTGTTTGAAGTACACTTTTGTTAAAAGATTACTTTTTTTACTAAATGTGTGTATGTGTGTGTACCCTGTACTGGTTCACCATTATTTAAAAAAGGTATGTTCTTGCTAAATTGCTCCCAAATATAAGATTGTTTTATCATAAATAGTAGAATAAGTACCCCTTAGTTCTATAATACTTACAGTATAATTTTTTTTTAATTATCCTGGTTGTTACCCCTTTATTCCCCAAACTTACAAAAATATTGTTCCCTTATACACTTATATTGTAAGTATGTTTTGGGTACACTATAAATACCGAAGGTTACGCTTTAAAAACGTTTTAATTACGCAGTATTTTCCGGGCTGTAATCTAAAGCTATATAGTTCAATGCATAAATGAATAAAAAACAAACCACATAACAGTATTTTAAACATTTTTTGAATACGTTTTTACTGAAATATTATATAGTTCATTAAGTATTCCAGTGTAAATTCAGTAACTTATCTTTGATTTTTCCAGATCTGGTCCTGTGGGCGTCAGTATCACACAGTGGGCGTCAGTATCACACAGTGATCACAGTTCACACCTGCAGTGAAGCCCCTCCCACAACAATTCACCAATAAACACTGGGAATATTCCCATCATCCTACAAGAGAAGGACAAACTCCAGGAGTAGCAGCTGAAATCTGTGTGACTGTTAAAGATGGAGTTTATTATTAAAGAGGAGATTGAAGACATGAGTGATCCAGAACCATCCAGAATAAAACATGAAGAAACTGAGGAACAAATAGGTTGGTGAACATTCTTGATTCAATCTTCAATAATTCTGTGAATTAAAGCAGTATATGGATGATACATGCATACAAATGTTCACAACCTTTTTATTAAGCAGTTTTAATTATATAAACATGAGCGTCATATAATCATATAAACATGATCATAATAAACTGACCGTTGAACATCAATGATCTGGGGTGAGCTGGAGTGTCTTTTTGGTCACTTTTAGAGCGAAAATCTAAAGAAAATTATATATATATAGATATGTGTTTTGAAAGATATATACAGATATGGTTATGTTTGGTAAGAGCCCTAAAACGGACATTTTTTGAGTATAATATTGAATATGTAAAATTACAATGAACATTCAAATTCAAATTATAACATGTTATAGTGACCTCAATCAACCAAAAAATAACCAAAACAAATGTGTTAAATTTTAATTTTTCTTCTGTTTTATTATACAACTAAAAGAGCCTGGGTCAAATTGACCCCAAGGAACATAGATGCTACAAAATGTGTTCAGGACTTTGAAAAAAATATTAGCAGGTTAATTTTATGTTTATAGAGTTGTCCCCATTAAATTAGGAAAAGTCATTAAATCTGAAGCAAAAAAATAATATGTTATTACAGACGTTAAACATTGAATGGGGTCAAATTGACCCCAAGGATAATAGGAGGGTTAAATAAATGAAAGATATAAACTATGTTTTGCTTCTGATATAAACATTTAGGTTATACATGCCATTCTCATTAATGGAGTTAAACGAACTACATGAAATTACTGAGAAGTTACAATATAAATATATATATATATATATTCAATAAATAGAAATGCATATTTTTTTGTGGATGCAATGCTTTTGAACACTTTCCCTCTGGCATGCTGTGTTTTAATGTTTTAACTTGCTAATCATGATAATAGCAGATTGTCTGAGAAAATAGTTCCATGCAAATAATACACAACCATGTCTATCTGTTTCCATTAAAAATATCAATTTACTAAAAATACTATTTGGCCAGTGGAAAAGATTGAGAAAATCTTTCTGTGAAATGTATTTTACACTATTTGATTTATTCGTTCAAAAACAAGGCAAGGATATAGGCTACTAAAAAATAATAATAATCATTTGTTGTGACACGGCACATCTGTATTTCATATTTTCCTAACGTCTAGTACCTTAACATGGTATCACATGAATTAATAATCATATGCAAATGATATGCAGATGAGGATATGCATATTTAAACTAGGCGTTGTAAGCTCCGTATACGGTTATTTCGGGGAGGAGACGCATGTGCGCACAATCTCCGGCTGACTGGGATCTATAAAGTGAATTCTGCGCAGGTTCTGGCGTACGAACGGTTTTATAAATCGGAATATTTTTGGGCGTACGCCATTTTTGGCTTTCGGACGCTTGTACACTTTTAGTAAGGATCCTACGCACTGTTTTATAAATGAGACCCCTGATACTTTATACTCACACAGACGTCTTGATTTCTGTTAAATGTTCACTCCTGTAAAATCCTGAAACAGATTCTCAATGTTTATTTCAGAGACAGTGGAAGTGAGACACAAACTAAATGAAGTCAAGAAACACTGTGACTTCAAAACTGAAGGAACAAAAGTCAAAAAGCGGCACTCCTGCTCACAGTGTGGAAAGAGTTTCTCACAGAAAGGAAACCTTAACACACACATGAGAATTCACACTGGAGAAAAACCATTCAACTGTGATCAGTGTGGTAAAGATTTTACTTCATCATCAGATCTAAAACAACACCTGCTCGTTCATTCAGATGAGAAGCCTTATGTGTGTTCTCTCTGTGGAAAGAGGTTTTCAGGGCTGAAGACTTTTAAACGGCACCAGAAAATGCATGAAGTGAGAGATCATGTGTGTTGTGACTGTGGGAAGAGCTTTATTACATCTTGTCATCTGAAACAGCACCAAAGAACTCATACTGGAGAAAAACCTTACAAGTGCTTATACTGTGACAAAAGATTCAGTCATTCTGAAACCCTGAAATATCATGAGCGAATTCACACTGGAGAAAAACCATTTAACTGTGATCAGTGTGGTAAAGATTTTATTTCATCATCACATTTAAATAGTCACCTAATAGTTCATTCAGATGAGAGGCCTTATGTGTGTTCTCTCTGTGGAAAGAGTTATTCACGAATGGAATGTTTTAAACTGCACCAGAAAACACACACCGGTGTGAAAGATCATGTGTGTTGTGACTGTGGGAAGAGCTTTATTGCAGCTGCCTGTCTGAAAAAGCACCAAAGAATTCATACTGGAGAAAAACCTTACAAGTGCTCATACTGTGACAAGAGTTTCACTTATTCTGAATCTCTGAAATATCATGAGCGAATTCACACTGGAGAGAAGCCGTACGAATGTATTCAGTGTGAGAAGACTTTCAGAAGTTCATCAAGCCTTTATGCTCATGTGAAAAAATGTTGCAAGTGAGCAAAAATAGTTTTCATGTCAAATACATTCGTGTAAATTCTCAAGTTTGTACTGAAAGCAGAGTATTGTGTCGTACTATTATCTCATTGTAATATTCGGACCAATCAGTGTTCTGCAGTGTTTACACATCGTAAGTTATGACCATAACTATGGATCTATGAGACCGAACAACGGTCTTACCTTGAATGACGCCATTCTACTAGCTCTCCTCGAGACCTAATGTAAACAATGTCAGATGACTGATCCCAAGTGGTTGGTTCCCTATAAAACATCCGGATGAACCGAACACTTCCTCTTTGCCTGGAACGTCCCAGTTCATCCCAAGTGACCCCTGATCGGTTGTTGTCTTTGCGTTAATGTAAACTTGAATTTTCACATTTACTCTACTTGGACTCATGTTTATGTTTATTTTAGACCAGATTGAAGTGATGGAGCAAAAACACAAACTGAATGAAGTGGAGGAGAAACATCAAGGAACAAAAGCCAAAAAGCTGCACTCCTGCTCTCAGTGTGGAAAGAGTTTCCAAAATCAACGAAACCTTAACAGACACATGATAATTCACACTGGAGTGAAACCGTATCCATGCACTCAGTGTGGAAAGAGTTATGCTGGTGAATCAGGTCTCAAATATCATCTACGCATTCACTCTGTAGAAAAACCATTTAACTGTGATCAGTGTGGAAAACATTTTATTTCATCGTCAAATCTAAAAACTCATCTGAAACTTCATTCAGATGAGAGGCCTTATGTGTGTTCTCTCTGTGGAAAGAGTTTTTCAAGACTGGATTATTTTAAACTGCACCAGAAAACACACTCTGAAGTAAAAGATCATGTGTGTGACTGTGGGAAGAGCTATACAACACCTGACAATCTGAAACAACACCAACGAATTCATACTGGAGAAAAACCTTACAAGTGCTCATACTGTGACAAGAGATTCACTCTATCTGGACACCTGAAATCACACGAGCGACTTCACACTGGAGAGAAGCCATACATTTATCTAGCCTTCACGCTCATATGAAAATATATATATATATAAAAAATACATTAAAGTAAATTTTGTGAGGAAAAAATACAGAGTTACTTAGTCCTAAAAGAGATGGGGAATGTCCGTCCAGGAGGGCCGCTGACCTGCAGTGATTAGCTCAGACCAACTAAAAAAATTGTATGAGTTTTGGCCGTTCATTTATATGGCATTTTGGGTGCCTGAAAGCGCAAACCAAACGGGTTTCGAAGTGTATGTTTTTTAAAAATGGTCTCTTTGTAAATGACAGAAACGCCAATCTCTGAAGACAATGACCTCACACGTGTATTACCACTCTCAATCCATCAGAATACAGGGTTTTAGTAGTTTTCGTGGATCCATGTGGATAATGGTGTCATCTGAATGCAGAAAACTCAAAGGAAAACTTCTCCCTTTTAAGCATATCGTTGTCATGTAAATGATCCTGAAGACATTGATAAAGATTGGAACTAAACTGTGCAGGACAGCGGCCCTCCAGGACTGATGGTTAGGCAATTGTTTTTTCAATAAACACTCTTCTGGTTGAAACTCCTGATAGAAATCAATAATAGAAGTGCTCCAAGTATCTGCAATGTCATGCATCTCACGCCAAGTCATAGCCGTAATTACAAAATGGCAACCGGCAACTTTCTACCCGAACGCTTTGGAGACACTCTGAAGGGAGGGTGGGATCTCATACTTTCAAAGCATACTTTTTTTTTTTTTGGTCTTGAATTCTTTCTTTTTTTGGGGGTTGGTGTTTCCATAGCAACACTAATTGTTCAGCTCACAGTCTGATTGCTTTCACCTTTTACTTATTACCTGCTTACTATGTTTATTCCTCTGTTTATCTTGTCTTTTGTCAGATTTTTCATGCAGTACTGGTTTGCAGAGGTGGAAAGAGTACTGAAAATTTGTACTCAAGTACAAGTACAAGTAGTTGCTAAAATAATACTCGATTACAAGCAAAAGTACTGGTGTTAAAAATGTACTTAAGTAAAAGTACAAAGTACCTCTCTCAAAAACTACTCAAGTACTAATTACTAATTACTTTTAGCCTATGATATTTATTTACTTTTATGGAAACCAAGTTATAAAAATGGTCTAATATGATTATTATTATTAATTAATTATAATGCAAAATAAATAAGCTTATTGGGTTATTTTATTTATAAACTTCTTTTTTTTTCCTTTTTTTTTTTACAATAAAGATTTCCAAAAGTGCCCTACTAATATTTCAAAAGTTATCAGCATTTAGCACTGACACAAATGTGCCATCTAGACAGACTGACAATCAGTGCAGTTACACTGGTATGCCAGTGGGTCATGGCCGGCAAGATACTGTTTTTATGAAAGAGTCATTATTAAACTCTTCATTCTAAGCTTAAAACACGGATTCAATATGAATAAAACAGTGTGTTGACAATGACATACAATATAACTTTTTAATCTAAGTTTACAATGCTAAATCTTTATTACGGTATATGTGCTTGTGACCTGAGTAACGCTGAAGCTCATGTTTCAAGTAATGTTTTTAGACAAATTATCGTGAGGTCTACCCAACTTTAAAAACAAAAACAACTGAACTATCACATATCACTGCAGAAACAAAGTTTCTATAAAACGTCTCCTTTCCTTCCTCTGCCAACTCCTCCATGTGGGGTCATGGGCATTCGTCATCCGGTATTTCTTCTGAATTTTCAATGAATTCAGTGTCTCGAATGTCCATGTCCATTACGGCAAAGTTCTTTGATAAAACTAAAATACAAACTGAAGGACGTGTGAGGACGAATATAGCTCTCCAGGAACCGGGCTTTTTTCCCGCTCCAAATACAAGGGTTTTTATTGGCCCGCCCATGATCAGTTATTTCCATTGGATACCCAAATGCTGGTCAAAGATTTGAATATTTGTTGAATTCAAATTGTACAAGTACTTTGTAATTAATGGGATTTTTAAAGTAGTGAAGTACATTACTTAACTTAATTTGTACTCAAGTACAAGGAAAATTACAGACTTAAAAATGTACTCATAAAAGTACAAGTACACGAAAAAACTACTTAATTACAGTAATCTGAGTAGTTGTAATTCGTTACTTCCACCTCTGCAGGTTTGTTACGACTCTCTCTGCCAGGATTATGTTCTGTTGCCAACCTTTTTCTATTATTTTCTATTTTTATTTATTTTTTACTGTTTCTCAGTAAAAGTTTTTTGTCTTTTGGATTTTCCTGTTTTGGGATTTTTCTGTGGATTCTGGCTCTGGCACCTCTGGCAGTCCATGGGCCTGTACCATGATGGTAGTTGAACAAAGTTAGGGTTGCAGGGATTAGTTTCCATTTGATAAAACCAAAAATTGTACATGTGAGATTGTTTAAGGGTATAATAATTACATAATTCATTATTCTAAATAAGCATTACTAAAAGCCATATGATTTTGTCTTTAAAAATCATTTGCTATGTAGTGACCTTTAATTTTGAGTAGAAACAGGTGGATTGACTGTATTGCTTCAGACATGTGTCACTTTGCTCACTGCTGATTGGTCCAAGTTCGTTTTGGAAAGAGAACATGAGCCCTGTTTAGTTTAAAAGAGAACATTTACAAAAAAGTGAGAATGATAATTTAGAAGGCTATTTGAAACTATTTAGTTTCTGCCAAACTAATTTATTCAAAAAATGGCAAAATTCAAGTCTAATTTATCTCTATCATGTTTCAACCTGTAAGATGAAGGGACCAAAAAATGTCTGTAAAAACAAGCAACATTTACAAGCAAAACAAGTGCTGTTTTCTCATCTATGAGCATGATAGCATTATGAAATTAATTTTATGTTAAACAAGTTTTTATTGGGTAACTTTTTAATTTTAGGCACAAAAAATTATTTCTGTTGATAATAATAAGGTTTGATTAACCCAGTTCAGGTATCCGTATGTGAAATGTGATTTGCGGCCCCTTTAAGAAACATGACACTCTGCGCACAGAGGATGCGCAGAATATGAAGAACAACTGCACCATAAGCACTCGCGGTCTTCTTCTGAGTCCGCATTTTCGTCACTAACGACACTTTGATTGTCAAGAAGAAGTCAAGGCAAAAGTGCGCATCGCACTATTCTGAGACTTAAAAAGAGACTTTAAAAGGGACAATACGGACAAGCGGCAGCCATTGTAAGTCCACAAGACCGAACATGAAGCATAGATGAGTGGGACAGGACCAGAGACGAGCTGAAGATTTCACCAGTTAAGGCTGAAATTGACTCTGTTAACGATCGTGAATGAAGGAGAAATGTGGAATATTTTCTTCGGATGCCGTATTTCCAGTCTGCAGGTGAGAGATGTTACCAGGACAACACAAGGCGCATTGTGTGTTCTGGTTTATTTTTAATTCGAGTGTACTATTATGTTGGTAGAGAGCTTATATCCATACTCGGTAATAGACTGGTTTCACCATAAACAGTTAAAAAAAAGTCTTTCACGACGCGTCATCAATCCCGGAAGTCGGTCATTTTGGAGGCTCTGAACATAAACAATGCCACTGAACTGAACGGACTCGCAAATTTGGTTGATTATTTCTGCTGGAAAGGTCGAGTTTTGGTTTGTACTAATCGGTCGCATCGGGAAATAACATTTCGAGTTCTCTAAACATTTCGAGTGCATAAAGTTAAAGATAAGAGACTAAAAGAGTGCAAAAACTGATGATAGAAAGCGTTTGTGGTTGAGAGGATAACGTCAATTTACATATGTAAATGAAGCGTTGACTATGGCTAAAATGTTGAAGTATTAATTAAGTAGGGCTACATTCACACTGTCAGTTCAAATTTGATTATCTTTGTATCTGATCTAAAATGATGTCCACACTGTATCGCAACTGTTCAGATCCGATTTGTGTGTCCATGCAGTTCTTGGGCAGTATGGCACTGACATTGCGTTGATGGAGGTGTTTGCATTTGCAATAGATGTTGTTTTATTTAAATTGTACAACATAGAAATGTGTAGCTGCAGCCCTGGACTATACTGCGTAATGAGCTGCAGAACTGTAGGAGGCTGGTACACTGTAAAAAAAAAATATATATTTTCAAGATTTGTTACCACAACATTTTTTCTTTTTTCAAATCAACTTAAATAATTTATTTAGTTGAGATAACTTATTATTTTGAGTTTCTCGTGATTAAATCAATCTCCTTCATTGTATTAACTCACTTTTTCCAGTTCAATCAACTTAAAATTCTAAGTCAACCAGGTTACTTACTTTAAGTTAAACCAACAATATTTTTTTTTTAAGTGTAATGTGTTCAGTAGTACATAAACGGTGCAGTCCATGCTGTTGTTTACCTCCCGAGTGCCTCCCCAGATAGCAAACTGACATTGAATCAACGTGGAAATATGACATCGAAACAACGTTGATCTGACGAATTAACGTTGAACCAACGTCAGACGCGTCATTCTTTCAAAACTAACGGAAAATCAACTTGAAATCAACGCGTTGTTTCAACGTTATGAAAGCAAACCAATTTTCGATTTTAATTTAGCTTTGAAGAATACCGCATCTGACGTTGGTTCAACGTTAATTCGATGAGCAAAATCAACGTTGTTTCAATGTCATGAGAGACGTCGTTTCCACGTTGATTCAATGTCAGTTTGCTGTCTGGGTCCGAACTGGCCGCGCATCCGAGTTCTGGGGGAACGTGACGTCAGTGAAACCTCCATAGTCTGTTGAATTTGAGACCAATAAATGAGCTTAATGTGCAGAAGATCTCTTTACAGAAGATCTCAGACATCACCATAATGAATTAGTTGAAAACAGGGATCTATTGGAGACAAAGAGGCTTTTCAGCAGCTTAGTTAAACATGATAGTCCTGTTGTTTCTCTGTCTTTGGACAATTAAACATACTTTGTTTTAAATGCAACTGCATCCAATTATAATAATTATAACTAGAAAACAGACATGTTAAATTAATTTGAATAAGTGAAGTAATTCATTCTCTTTGAATTTGGCAGCTAGCTGATGTCCATCCCACAATTCACCAATAAATACTGGGAATATTCCCATCATCCTACAAGAGAAGGACAAACTCCAGGAGTAGCAGCTGAAATCTGCGTGACTGTTAAAGATGGAGTTTATTAAAGAGGAGATTGAAGACATGAGTTATCCAGAACCTTCAAGAATAAAACAAGAAGATACTGAGGAACCAACAGGTTGGTGTCAATTCTTGATTCGTTGATAATTTTGAGAAATGCACCTAAACATTCATAACCTTCATATATCCCAAACATTTCCAACAATGTCTAAATCCAGATATAGCAGCTATTTTAATTTTCGATTATGAAAATTTTGGCAGTTACGACAATATATATATATATACAGCGGCCATATCACCCTGTAGCCCAATACTGGTTGCCCACTGAAGCTAAGCAGGGCTCATTCATTGGGCGTTCTGGCGCAATGTGGTTGCCGTCGCATCATCTAGGTGGATGCTGCACATTGGTGATGGTTGAGCAGATTCCCCTCTTCCATATGTGAAGCACTTTGAGGTCCCAGAAAATGTCTGTGAGTCAAGTATCCAATACGCTGAGTTTCGGTTAATTTGTGACTCGCTCCAGTTCTCGCTTTCGAAGACGGATAAACGTTCTACTTTAAATTGGATTCTGTGCGCTTTTAAGTGCCTGGCAGCATTTATCTTGTCGAAAATATTGCATTGTGTGCATCTCGCATTGAGTGTGGTGCATAGAAAGTTACCCTTTTCACCTTTTCCACATATTTTCTATCCATCTATCTGGGTTGGGAGTTGAGACGCACACACACACATACACTACAGCCTCACGTGTGGCGAGCCACGTCTCTGGGCAATCGCGTAAACTAACGTAAGTGTTTTTCCGCCACAGCCAATAATGCTGCTATTTGCTTCACTGACGTTGACTTTATTAACCCCTTAGGTATCGAAATTTGGTACCGAAATACGAGACATGTTTCGAGACCCTGTAGAATCAAGGCAGTTGCAGTTCGATCGGTACCTAAAAAGTATCGTACTCGATACCCAGCCCTAGTGTGGGATGGACAGGGCAAGCTTGCTTCATTATGCGCTGTGTTAGCCAAATTCAAATCCATAGCCATTATTTCAGTGAGTTTATTCTGCCCTGTATCAAAAATCTGCATGATCTGTAGTAGGGATGGGCAACGATTAATCGCATCCAAAATAAAAGTTTGTGTTTACATGATATATGTGTGTGTGGTGTGTATAATTATTTTGTATATATAAATACTAACACATGCATGTATATATTTAAGAAAAATGTGTTCTTAATATATCAAATATTTATATTTATACATAATATTAATTGCGTATAAATATATATATAAAGTATATACATGCAAATATTTCTTAAATATATACATGCATGTGTGTGTATTTATATATACAAAATAATTATACACACCACACACACATATATTACATAAACACAAACTTTTATTTTGGATGCGATTAATCGTGATTAATCGTTGCCCATCCCTAATCTGTAGAGAAAAACAAACGTTGAGGCTATTGTCCGATAGTAAAGTACACTTAGTTTCTTTTGTCTGCTGTGCTGCCACAGCTGCCCTGGCGTTTCCTCTTGAAACAGTCCTGCAATTTTGTTATTAGTGTGTGCGGCACACTTACAGACAGCAATTTTGTTATGGACAAGAATGGCTTCTTGCTGATTAAGCCCATGTCATCCCAACATGTATTGTCCCACCTGTGCAATGGCTTTCAGCAAATGTGAACCACTTTGTTACGGGCTTAAAAATGTTTAAATGGGATGACTGCGTAACACTTAAATGAGATGCCCTTAAAGTAGGGATGGGACGGTATGAAAATTTCATATCACGATTATAGTGTCCAAAATAATCGTGATTATCAATATTATCACGGTTTTGTTAAAAATTTATGAAAGTGCTCAAAAAGAACTGAAAACATTTCAACAAGTTTTATAATTGAAAATCAACAAACAACAAATAAAACAAGCCTCTCTATGCAGTTTTTTTAAGCAAGATTCTATGGCATTTGCTTCTTTATAATGCCCGTCGTCAATAGCAACACATTATTACACAGCGCACATCCATATCACAACGGACGCGCGCTCTTGTTTCATTCAAATACAACTTGCCGTCTTGCGTCTCCGGTTTTTGATCGTAAGCAATAAATCAACTCTGATTTCATTTTTGCAATACAGAGTTTGATAATATTGGTGAGATATATCTTGTCTGGAGTCTCTGGACTATTATTTTACAAAATGAATTCATAAATAGGTAGGATTTAAAACATTAGCTAATCTCATTATCAATTCAATATGCCCCCGTAATTATGTGGTAAAAATAAAATCGGTTTAATACGTGATGTATCTATACTTTACTATCCCTTAAAATATCACTCTTAATAATAGTCTTGTTTGAAGTTGTTCGTTCGTCTTTAGCTCAAATCCACTTGCTACGAACTTTTCTTCGCGGAAGCTTCACGTCTATTTCAAGTGAGTGACATAAAATGTTTCAACTCAAAACAACATTTTGTGCCCAATTGTTTCCCAGACGTAGTTTTGGTATTAAGGTCAAAGTTAACTTGCCTTGCGTTCGGGTGATGATCACACAAGACGACTCGGCAGATTTGAAGTGTTTCTATTGCAGTGACTTTTTGTTCGGCAGACAGGGTGACTATCCTCGATCAAGTTTCCCTCAGGACTTTTGTAAAACCCAAAATATGACCACACCTCAGATTTGGTCCTCTTAAAAGGCTGAAAAATCTCCCGAGCACGGTCACTGCCTTCCGCCATTCCTTCTCGAATAGTAATTAAAAAAAAATATTGCGTGCTGCGAACCTGCGTCAGACTGGCCGACAGGATTCAGTGAGTTATTAAAATCGCGATAATCAAACACGGTTTTAATGATAATTAAATTTTAAACGATAATACTAACCGTCAGTACATTTTATCACGGTTTATCGTGAAACCGGTTATCGTCCCATCCCTACCTTAAAGGATTAGTTCACTTTTGAAAAAAACTTTTGCTGATAATTTACTCACCCCCATCTCATCCAAGATGTCCATGTCTTTCTTTCCTCAGTCGAAAAGAAATTAAGGTTTTTGATGAAAACATTCCAGGATTTTTCTCCATATAATGGACTTCAATGGGAACCAGACGGTTCAAGGTCCAAAAGACGGTTAATAACAGTTTCAGATGCAGCTTCAAATGTCTTTAAACGACACCAGGCGATGAATAAGGGTCTTATCATGCGAAACGATCGGTTATTTCAAAACTTATTCCAAAAATGTAACTTTTCTAAGGACAAATGCTAGCCTTGCTCTATTCTGTGAGTCGCGTTTGTAACGTCACATAATACGTAATTACGTTCAAAAGTTCACGGGCGACGTAGCCGGAAGTACAGAGTCAGTGTTTAAAGGTTGAACGTGCAAACGAACTCAAACGCCGTTTAAAAAAAAGGAATTAAAAGGTAAAACAACGATGTCGGATGATTTTGATTCTGTACTTCCGGCTACGTCGCCCGTGACCTTTTTGAACGCATTATAAGACCCTTATTCATCGTCTAGTGTCATTTAAAGACATTTGAAGCTGCATCTGAAACTGTTATTAACCGTCTTTTGGACCTTGGACCGTCTGGTTCCCATTGAAGTCCATTATATGGAGAAAAATCCTGGAATGTTTTCATCAAAAACCTTAATTTCTTTTCGACTGAGGAAAGAAAGACATGGACATCTTGGATGACATGGGGGTGAGTAAATTATCAGCAAAAGTTTTTTCAAAAGTGAACTAATCCTTTAACGCTATGTGTGACATGGCAAGAACAACCAGAACATCACAAAAGTAACAATCAAGTTGCTTTTATTGGTGCAGACGGACAAGGTTACAGCAAAAGTAAAGTATTAAAGATAAACAAAGAAACAAAACAGGAATGCCGCCAAATCAATGAAATGAAATTAGTAAAAGCAAAAATCCCATAACTTTGGCCATAGGCTACTGGAAGGATCATTGCAGTCTCTTTATGGTTCTCATATATCAACAACATGTGTGGTTGTGATACAAACAGATGCAGTGACACAAAGCACGTTACCCGAGCGATTTGCTACAATGCGGTGCGTCAGCATGTAACATAACCGTCCCCAGCCGTTTATGCCGGCTACTAGTGTTGCCAAAATATTCGGTACTTCGGTACCAAGTCGGTACTAAAAAAATGTAAACGTCACGGTACCAAGTGCGACGTTTGCTCGAAGGGCGTGAAGTTGCGTCCTCTTCATGAAAGCGTTGTTGCAAAATATGCGGGGTTTGCATAATTTCATAATCCTCGCATTTTCGTTGCAAAAAAAGTCACATGTATCTTAGCAGAAAGTTGAAAAATGTTGCGTTTGCTTCACATAAGAGCAGCCATTTCCCCGTTTCCATGGGAACGTTATGAAGTGACGCAAGCCAGACAGACTCACGGAGGCGATCGACATCTCACAAATCGAACTCGTATAACTGTCTGTCGAAGTAGTAGTACACAAGTAGTAGCATCAAACAGAAATTACCCGCACACATGGGGTGTTCGACAGTTCAACAGGGAGCGCGCAGCTCTTAAAGGGGCCACACCTTATTTACACTCTTACACTCTGAAATAAAACAAGATGAGAAATTAAATATTCCCAGCACTTTCTATGATGTAGTATGCTTGTTTATCAAAGGAAGTAATAAGAAATGACTCTTATATTAACAGGATGTTGGGGGAATCACTTTTTTTCTTTTTCATCAAACCGCAATTTTTGCAAGTTCCCTCAATTTTTGTAAATTCCAGCAATTTCATCGCATAAAATTGCATAAATATCCCACATATTCCATCGCATTTTTAAAGAAAACTGGCCGCATAATCAATCAATTTTTGCCCGCAACAATCACAAAAAAAACTCCGTGTTTTTCTGGAAGGACTGAATACTATTATGGTAAATGTTAAATATTAATCGCAAATTTTTTCACAAATTTTTGGAAATTACCACCACAAAATCAGTCATTTTGATCGCAAAAATCACAAAAAAAAATCGTGAAATCCTGGAGGGACTGGTAAACTAATGAAGACGGAGAATGTGAGTGAGCGCCGTGTGATCGCAGGCGCTGTGTTCTCTTCTCAGGCGCTGGTGTTTCAGTGCCGCCCGTCAAAATAAAAGTCCCGCTTCCAAAACCTCAGCCAATCAGAAAAATGTATCGGCCGATGCCTATATTGTAAAAATGCAAAATATTGGCCGATTCATCGGTCGACCACTAGTGAAGACGACAACTCCCATGATCCCGCGCTCATTCACCCGTCATCAAGCCACATCTTTGTTCTTGTTTTGAATTAGTGACTTCTAGTGGTGAATACTGCTGTTAAAACTGATTTTTGACTACATAATCTGTTTATTTCAGACCAGATGGAAGTGAAACAAGTATTATATGAAGTAAAGAAACACTGTGACTTCAAAACTCAAGAATCAAATCCCAAAAAGCTGCACTCCTGCTCAATGTGTGGAAAGAGTTTCCTATATGTATCTGGACTCAGAAATCATCTGCGTGTTCACTCTGGAGAAAAACTATTTAACTGTATTGAGTGTGGAAAGAGTTTCACACAAAAAGGAAATCTTAAAAGACACATGAGACTTCACACTGGAGAAAAAAAGTATTCATGCACTCAATGTGGAAAGAGTTTTTCTCAAGCATTGAGTCTCAGTATTCATCTGCTCCATCACTCTGGAGAAAAACCATTTAACTGTGATCAGTGTGGGAAAGACTTTATTTCATCATCAAATCTACAACAACACCTGAAAGTTCATTCAGTTGAGAGGCCCTATGTGTGTGCTCTCTGTGGAAAGAGTTTTGCATGGCTGAACAGTTTTAAACAGCACCAAAAAATACATAGTAATGTGAGAGATCATGTGTGTTGTGACTGTGGGAAGAGCTTTACTAGAGTTGAGCATCTGAAACAGCACCAGAGGATTCACAATGGAGAAAGACCTTACAAGTGCTCATACTGTCTTAAGAGTTTCACTCAGTCCGGACACCTGAAATTACACGAGCGAATTCATACTGGAGAGAAGCCGTACCACTGTACTCAGTGTGAGAAGAGTTTTACGTCATCTAGTCGTTTGAAATGGCACAAAACAATTCATACTGGGGAATGATCTTACAAGTGCTCATATTGTGACGAGTTTCACTTGTTCAGGAAATCTGAAATCACACGAGCGACTTCATACTGGAGAGAAACTGTACTTCTTTTTTCAGTATAAGAAGAGTTTTAGACCTTCATTAAGCCTTCAAACACATGAAAAATTGTTGCAAGTGAGCAGTAATGGTTTTTACGTAAATTAAATTTAATTCTCTGAGATAAAATACGTGTAGGTGCAGGTGAGAAGCAGGAGGCTCAAGTAAAAGTCTACATTTGATGTTGAAGTAACCGAAGCTTCAGATAACAAGTGTAAATAATTATTGTTTCTTTCCTAGTGTTTAGTTTGCAAAAAAAAAAAAAAAAAAAAAACTGTAAGGATTGGTCGTGTGCTAAATGTCTCTGATTTGAATTTGATGTATTCATGTAATTTACTTATTTACTAATTTTGTTCTAAAAGTATATGCAATTAGAAATAAACAGAAAAAATGTTTAAAAAAATTAAGCGTTTGTAACATTTCTTTAGTAAGTGATGGTAAGTAGAAGTTTCTTGTAAAGTACTGTTACTTGTCACACTGGGGTAGAAATGCCATTAAAAGTGCAAAGATTTCCCTGTTATTCAACTTTCCCTTTTTTCTATTGGTGTGATGTAGGAACAATACAAGCAAGTTATATGCAATCTGGCAACATGCCCAGTCAAAAAATGTGATAATTACTGCAGTAATTATTATGTTTGTAGCATGTTATGTTTGGCAACAGTTCTTCTAACCCTAACTGATATAGGCAGACACATCATGGCCTAATTGTTTTCATTTCAGTAATTGTATTTATACGCATAAACACAACAGAAGTTGACCATTGTGCTTAACAAAATAAATAAATAAATCAGCAAGCCGATATTAGGCATTTTCCAAAATAATTGCCGATAAATTAATATTTCAAAAATAAAATAAAAACAAACGAAACACGCTTCGACCATGTCATGAGTGTTGGAGTTGTATAGTTTGTCCACCAGAGGGCACTCTACACCGTTCCTGTTGGCAACACTCGTCGAGTTGGTCACGAGACATAACTTGAATAACAATTAAAAGAACATCCCCATCAGTTCTCTTAACTCAAATAAGCATGACAAAATTTGTGACTATCATGTCCAGTTTTGCTGCTGTTAAATAAGCCGAGAGTGAAGCGGAATTAGCTAGTAATAGTTTCGTTGTTTCAGTGTAGTTGACTGACTGTCCTTTTAACTTTTGACAATGTTACCGAAGTATTTCTTTAATTGCGCGTGACGGTTATAGCAATGAGACGTATCATCTCTCCTTGGCATATGGAAAATGGCTCATCATAGACTAGCTAACCACAAAGCTAGCTAATGACACTATCATCAGTCTGTTCTGTTGTGACAATAAAAGAAACAAGTTTCTTTTTTAAAATGCATTATCATATTATTTTCGTTAAAACTCATAAATAACTACAACGTTTTGTTGCGCGTTTCTGGAAAAAAATAAAATATCAGCCGATAATCGGCCTTCATAATCCTTTATCGGTCGGGCTCTAGTTAGCACACACGACGGCTGCAACTACAGTGTGGTCTCCCCAGTGGACCAGCACAACAACCGTGTGTATTGAGTAGGCAACATGACATCATGACTTTTGCGTAAACATACACACCAATTTTGAGTCAAGTGGCGTGTAATCTCGACGCATTTTGAGCTATCTGTGTGTATGCGTGTATGTCTACGCCATTGACGTCTGCGTCATTCCGCGTGTCCGTACACGTCATATATTTATATATACAGTAATGTAACGTTAAGTCAACGGCGTTCATAAACACGCTGAATAGCGATTATGCGTCTTGATAGCACGGCAAAAATGAAAATACGAATTGGCGTGTCATACACACGCTACTTCATAAGATCAGTCTGGGAGTAGGGGACATCTCTAGGGTCTTCAAGTGGGCACAGTGTTTCGTCGACTAGCCCACGACACCTCAAGATGGCTCTACAGTGACTCAGGCATCCCAGAGTCAGCTCCTTTATCGTAGTTCACATGTGACCTAACCACAATCTCTCCGCAAGCAAACCATATACGCCAACCCGTTTGACTAAGGCTGTCGAGCTGTGGCAACGATTACGTATGACATACCACCTACCGGAAAATACAATATCTGCCCAAACACCACCCGTCTTTCACGCAATATACACAGGAACGTAATGATTGTAATTAAATGTCCTATTTAAACTGAGGCTTAATCTATAGCCCTGTCTGTGAAACCAGGCCCGTATTTTGTAAATAAAACCCATTTTGTTTGGATCTAATCAGGTGTCATCATCTTCCGCCGGGGACAGAGGATTAAAGTGTGTTCTTGCATTTTTTTCTCCCTTTTTTACTTTTTTGTTTGTTTCATTTACACTTTGTTCCTTTGTTACTTTTAACTTTTTTAAGACATTTTATATTTATTTTTAATCGCACCCCATACTTCCCGCGATAACACTTTTGACCATATTTACAAGAGAATGACAGAACAAATCTTTTTTTCTGATATTAAATCAGGGTTCACTCGAACTGATTCTAATTGTATGTTTATTTTAGATTGCATGGAAGTGAAAGAACAAAGACAAGAACTGGAGGGATTTAAGGAGGAACATCATGACTTTGAGATTCAAGAAACAAAAGCCAAAAATCTGCACACCTGCACTCAGTGTGGAAGGAGTTTCAGTCAAAAAGGAAACTTTAACATACACTTAAGAATTCACACTGGAGAGAAACCGTATCCATGCACTCAGTGTGGAAAGAGCTTTTCTCAATCATCAACTCTCAGTATTCATCTGCTCGTTCATTCTGGAGAAAAACCATTTCACTGTGATCAGTGTGGGAAAGATTTTATTTCACCATCACAACTAAAACAACACCTGAAAGTTCATTCAGATGAGAAGCCTCATGTGTGTTCTTTCTGTGGAAAGAGTTATTCAAGGCTGTACACTTTTAAACTGCACCTGAAAACACACAATGACGTGAGAGATCATGTGTGTTGTGACTGTGGGAAGAGCTTTACTAGAGCTGACAATCTGAAACAACACCAAAGAATTCATACTGGAGAAAAACCTTACCAGTGCTCATACTGTGACAAAAGTTTCACTCAGTTGGGACACCTGAAATCACACAAGCGTCTTCATTCTGGAGAGAAGTCGTACTACTGTACTCAGTGTGAGAAGAGTTTTAGACATTCATGTTTTCTCAGTCACATGAAGAAATATCATAAGTCAGGGGTTTGAAATTAACACCCGCCTCTCCAAATGTGGGTAAAAATAACCTGTGGCCTGTAACGCTGTCAAATCACTAATAACACAATAACATTGTTTTAAAATGTGATTTTCTAAAACCCAAAGTGCTACAGACAATTAAAACAAGTAAAATACAGAAGTACTGAGTAATAATCATTGCAGTACAACACAGTGGAAAACTAATCATAACAGTCTATGTAAGCAATCTTAACAAGATGTTTTTTAACACCTACTTGAAACTCTTTACCTTGTTTTTTTTACCCTTTCCCACATCTCAACCGAGATAAGCAGTGTTGTAGTCGCGACCACCTCACTCGAGTCCGAGTCGAGACCGAGACCAGAGAGAGTCGAGTCCGAGTCAAGACCGAGTCCATAGAGAGTCGAGTCCAAGTCGAGTCCGAGACCAGAGACGGTCGAGTCCGAGTCGACCGAGACGAGACCAGTGAGGGTTGATTACCTAATTTACTTTTATTTACTTAGAGAAATCCTTTTTTTATTTTACTGAATTTACTTAGAGTTTAAAAAATATGATCAGTTTAGCGTAAAAAGGCCACATAGTAGGTGGTGTTAAAAGTAATTTTATTACAATTTGTCATGCGCAGTTGCGCACTAGAAAAACACCAATCACTGGGCGTGTCAATCAATTTAAAGAAATATTTTATTAACATACATTAATAATCATGACAAATATTTTGAATTGAACTCGAGTGGACTCGGGAATAATTCCGAGTCCTAAAAAATAAAATGTTCTATACGAGTCAAGAGTCCAAATGCACACGAGTCCATGAAAAGACCAAGACCATTAAAATATGGTCTCGAGACCGAGTCCGAGTCTCGAGTACTACAACACTGGAGATAAGTGTTTTTTTTTTTTTTTTTTTTTTTTTTTTAATTTATTTATTTTTTTTTTATTAAACATTTAAGCAATACATACAAACATATATAAAAGAAAGAAAAAAAAATACAGCAAAATACACAGACACAAATAAGTTGCCAGGGTAACATAAAAGCAAGAATGCGTTGCATTCACCTTAAGAGGACATAAAGGATGAATATATAGATACAGTTTTCATTGCTTTGGGATTAACAGAACTTTGGATAGTTTCCATGTATCTCTCCAAATCATCTTTGAATAAAGAAAAGAGAGGTTTCGAACCAGTAAATTTTTGCTTGTGTACATGAAATTTAGCTAGAAGGAAACACAAATTAATAATGTAATATTGTCCTGTTTTCACTGGAGATAAGTGTCTGCTCTGGATTGAGTAATGCAAATAAGTTGGACCACAACACCAACTAAACGTGGATAAATTAAACAAGGATGTCTACATCTGTTCTAGTCAACAACGCATTTGAACGTTATCTTTAAAATCTCTAACCTAACGTTAGGCTAACATTAGAAAACGTTGTTGTTGTTTTTTTCTCACTGATTTGTGTATTTCAATTATGTTTCTTTCTTTTTAATAGTTTGTAATAAAGATTTCAATCAATCAAAATGTTGACAGAGGAAGGGAGAAGATGGCTGGATGACAGTATTTTCTTTAAATAAGAAATGAATGTATACAATCAAAATTTTATTTGATATATATGCTGTGATTTAGTTATTCTGATTTTTATGGGGGCTATAGAAGTTATTAATGGCTGGTAACATTTTACATTTAACTTAAAAAAAATGAGTAGCTAAATTGGCCGATGAGTAAAAAAGTTAATTTCAACCCTTGCGTAAGTCGTCACAATGAGATACATTTCGTTTTCATGTATTATTCTGTCAAGTTGTAGATTTAAAGGAGTTGCTCCCCAAAGCACAAAATCATCTTAACTTTGTGAATTTGGTGAAATGCTCAGAGAACTAAGGCTTGTCTGTAGTCTGATCAGGGAACTAAAAGAGTGTTTGAAGCTTCAGAAAATAATTATTGCCGTGTAAATAATGATCTGTTTCTTTCCTTCTGGTTATTTTGCAGAATCTGTCAGGATGGGTCGTGTCATCAGTAGATCTGTCTTGAATTAGAAATATTCATATGATTTACTTCTTGTAGTTCCCACATTGTGTTTTGATAGTACATGCAATTATGAAGAATAAACCGATCTAATGAACAAAACCATTTATTTGTGATCAGTGTGGTAAATACTTTACTTCAACATCAATTGTGAAAAATACCTGAGGGTTCATGCAGATGAGACGTTTAATATGTGGAAGCTTGTCAAAGAGTACGGGTAAGGTTGTTGACGCTTTGCATAATGCGTCATAAATTAGCAAAATGTAATGTAAATTAACAAATGGGGGACGAAGATTGGAGCTTATAGAGACTAAACATGCTACACACATGATTTTGGTAAATCATGGTATGCAAGTCATGTTTCAGACCAAAATATTTTAGAAGAGAGAATGAATACATAGGCCAAACCACATAAAGGAAAATCATGAGATGGAAAATTCTATACATGTTAATATATTTATCACATGGTTATATTTATACATTAGGATTAAAGGGTTAATTTCTCCTTCTCAGCAAGATTTTAGTGAGTCACAATTCCCTGCACATTCCCTTTTGGGGTCATAAACTCATTAGCCTTAAGGTGTCCTTTAACAGTACAATGGATTCTGCCAGTGTTGGCTTCATTTCTGATGTTAGTTTTGGGGGACAATTAATAGACCTTTGTTGAGACAGTGAGTTTGCTGGATTATTCATTAAATATCATGAATAATTTGTCCATTACGCCAGACGCTAACACTGTCTTTACCGAGTTCTCTTTTGTGTTTGCTTTAGCTACTTAAGGAAATGAAATAGTTTATCTCTCTCTCTAAACTTTTAAACACCTCACCACATCTCTTTTTTCGACTTTTTTGACAAAACAAATGACTTACAGAGACATACATGGACATGTTTTTAATGTCATTTTCAATTTTCTCTGCACAGTCCATCATCCGTGGCCAAAAGAAATCAAAGTGGCTTGACACTTCTCCCACTATTGAAGTGCCTGTGCCATTGTGCTTTGAAGATCAGGAGCAAATTGATGCAATCCACACTTGGAATTTTAGAAAAAGGATATATTGCATTTGCCTTCATAAAATGCTGTGCAGGACACTGTATATTTTGTAGCTGTATGACATCCAATAGAGAATAGTACAGCAGATTTATTGATCGAGGATGAATATGATTGCTGGGCTAAATGGGCAGAATTTGGTTCATATCTAAATGTAACGTTATATAACTTCACAACAACATATTTCACTCAGTATCATGTATATTAAAACCTATGGTGAATAAGCCTGCTGCAGTGCAACATCTGCAGTAGGTCATATCATTACTTGACATTTTTGATGTGTATTTTTTTTTATTTTTCAATTCACAAACAAATAGTCTTCTGTTGGCTGAGGGAAGAAAGTGAAAAACAGGGGCGTAAAACTGCCAGGTGTGTACTTTCTTAATTTGCAGCCCCTTTAAGAAACATGACACTCTGAGTCTGCGCACTGGGGATGCGTAGAAGACAGACGCGCGAGAGAGACATGCTGAAACTTTCACCAGTTGAGGCTGAAAGTGACGCTGTTAACGATTGTGAATTGGGGAATGTGGAATATTTTGGTCGGATGCCGTATATTTCCAGTCTGCAGGTGAGAGATGTTACCAGATTACAGAGTTTAACTAGCCTGGCAAACGCCAGACCACGTATCATTGAAAATTAATAAATCAGCTTGAACAAAATCGCGATGCGGCAAGGCATCATGACATGGGGAAACCCTGGCTACTAACCAGCCAGTTTGTGTGTTTATGGGCCGATGCAATGGAATGCGTGCATTGTGGGTCTTGATTTATTATTATTAGTGTGTAATAATAATATTTTTTTTGTAGAGTGGTTTTACAGACTCTGTTTTGGGGTTCACACTAACTGATTTTACTGGGAACGCTGTTGTAGTCCACAACTGATATTTGGATATTTGGCTTTTCCCCTATTTTGGCTGTATTACTTACAAATGCCTTGGTAATACATAACATCCATAAATTACAATGTGTAGTTTTTATTTCATTTTATTTAGTTCACAGGGCTCCAGACTAACATTTGAGGGCTGCAGCACCAGAGCCCTCAAATGTGAGGTTTATCATTTAAATATTAATTTGTTAGAGAGAAAGATAATTTTTGGCAACTATATTATTTCAACGGTAAAGTTGTTTAAATAGTATTTTTTTTATTGTTCTTGTACAATTTATAACGTTACCAGACATTGGTGTTTTTCCAAACAAAAATGAGGAATTTAATTTTTAAAAGAATAAAGTAATCTAGTATAAATTAAATTCAGTAACTTATCTTTGATTTTTCCAGATCTGGTCCTGTGGGCACAACCCTCCCACAACAATTCACCAATAAATACTGGGACTATTCCCATCATCCTACAAACTCCAGGAGTAGCAGCTGAAATCTGTGAGACTATTAAAGATGGAGTTTATTAAAGAGGAGATTAAAGAGGAGGTTAAAGAGGAGATGGATGTTATTAAAGAGGAGATGGAGGTTATCAAAGTGAAAATTGAAGACATGACTGATCCAGAACCATCCCGGATAAAACATGAAGATACTGAGGAACAAATAGGTTGGTGTCTATTCTTGATTCTTCATTGCTTTGGTAGCTGTGAAATAACAAGCAGCATATGAATATGAAAATGCCAAATACTTAAATAATTGTTATGGTCAACTGTTAACCATATTCTTTTAGGCTGTAATTCAGAGTTCAAAATGTCTTCTATTCATATGCAAATGATTAAGGTACAGTATAATAAGAAATGCATAGCATTATTGGTGCAAAACATGTGATGATATTTTTCTGAGTAATGAATGAGATTTGAGAGCTTGACGGAAGGTTTTTATTTATTTATTTATTTTTTTAGTATAACTGATTAAAAAAAACACAAGTACACAGTCAAACGATACAATTTCCTAGTTGACACAGAAAAGTTCATAGTAATAAAGTACTGCATTTAGTGCAGGTATCTAAATAAATGTAAGCCGACTGAATCAAACTTAAGTAGGCCTATAATAATAATAACAACAATAATAATAGGATGATAATAATAATCTTATTCTGGCTTCATATTGAGGTTCCTCCAGATGCTGGCTTTAAAGGTGCCATATGTAATAATTGAGGTAAAAATATCCAAAAAATGAGCTACACGCATCAAAAGAATGAGAAGAAATAAGTGCAATGATGTAATTAAAAAACTGACAAGTTATAGTGCTGCCGAGATATAAACCTAAATTACTAGCCCCGGCCCGGCAGGTGTCGTAATACCAGTTTCGGCCATGGGAGGCGGTATTCGGGCGGGCGGGCAACATTACCACCATCCAAACTGCAATAGACAAGTAACTCGCGCAGCTTGTGTGTGTATGGTGTGTACTTGAACCTGATGTCAGTCGTGTGGAAATACAGCCCACTACTACATTTCAGTTCAGGGAAGAGTTCAAAAAATGATTGGTTGACATTATGCATGAGGAAAACATTTCGTGCGCTAGGGATCTGTCGTGTAACATGTACGAGCGCCAAAACGCTATTTATTGTTTGAATTGCGTAATAAAATTGACAGAATCTGAGAGCTTAACTAACCTGCTTGCTAAGTGTTAATTGCATGTGTCTCACGGTGAATTCGTGAGAGTTGGCAGCTCTGAATGGATTAACATCAGCGAATGCTGTCTATCAAATTAAATCAAACAAACAATAAAAGTGTAATATGAACAAAACGAATACCGTAAACTTAAAATAATAGCCCGCAGGCTTTTATTTTCCCATATCGTCGAAATGCACCAGCTTGTTTTTGAGACAGGCGTCTATGAGACGGTCTTCATCATTTAGTGTTGAGATGTTGTTCATTGAGTCTCTGATCTCTAAAAATCTCCAAATGCTCCACGTGAAACTGCGGTCTTCCGACCTTTTACTATCGTGTCAAATTATTTGAATAGTATGCGGAGAAAGAGAGCAAAACAGCGCTCGCTTGTGTTGTTTGAAGACGCGAGAGTGCGCGCGGCCGCGGCACAACACATTTTCTGGAGGTATACTGCCCCCATCTGGTATGGAATATGGAATATTTTTTGATTTTTAGTTCCAGATGGCACCTTTAACATAAGAAATCTTCCAGGAACCACTTAAATGTTAAAAGATCATAACCCTGTTATAGCATTCGAGTTCCTCTAATTAACCCCCAATGCACTTCGATGTCTCATGGTGATAAAGGTAACTCCAGCCCTTCTGAACTGAATGCAAAGAGCTTAAAGTATCCTATAAGTTTCAGCAAGAGCCATAAAGATTGTCAATGCTCCACCAGTAACCCTACTATTAGAGAAAGAGCTTTGTTGCTTGAGTATCTGACAGGATATTTGAGGCACCTTTAGTTTTTACTGTACAAAAAGTATTTTATAGATTAAGAAAAAAAATTATTATTTTCACCAGCACAACTTTAGAGTGAATTAAATTGGCTACAGTGGTGTGAATAAGTTTTGACCCCCATGCTAAAGTTGCCTAAAAAGAGGAATAAAAAATCATCTTTTGGATATTGATCTTACTGCCTTAATTAGAAAAATGAGGAAAACTCCAACCTTTAAGGACACCAATTTTCTTTGTGAATGAATAATGTATCATAAATAAATAAATGTTTTTCCTTAAAATACAGGGTGCATAAGTCAGGACACCCCTATGTTAAATTCCCATAGAGTCAGGAAGATTTTTATTTTTAAAAGCCAGTTATTTCATGGATCCAGGATAATATGCATCCTGATAAAGTTCCCTTGGCCTTTGGGATTAAAATATCCCCACATCATCACACACCTTCCACCACACCTAGAGATTGGCATGGGGTACTTTCCATAAGATCATCTTTCAATGCAAATCAAACCAGCTATTAGGCTAACTGAAGTAAAACCATGCCAATCTCTAGGTGTGGTGGAAGGTGTGTGATGATGTGGGGATATTTTAATTCCAAAGGCCAAGGGAACTTTATCAGGATGCATATTATCCTGGATCCATGAAATAACTGGCTTTTAAAAATAAAAATCTGCCTGACTCTATGGGAATTTAACATAGGGGTGTCCTGACTTATGCACCCTGTATTTTAAGGAAAAACATTTATTTATTTATGATACATTATTCATTCACAAAGAAAATTGGTGTCCTTAAAGGTTGGAGTTTTCCTCATTTTTCTAATTAAGGCATTAAGATCAATATCCAAAAGATGATTTTTTTATTCCTCTTTTTAGGCAACTTAAGCATGGGGGTCAAAACGTATTCACACCACTGTACATTAATTGTAAAGTTCAGACTTTGGTTAAATAAGGGTTCGCTTGAACTGATTATAATTATTTGTTTATTATAGATCGAATTGAAGTAAAAGAGGAAAGACAAGAACTGGAGGAATTTGAGGAGGAACAACAAGACTCTGAGATTCAAGAAATGAAAGCCAAAGACCTGCTCACCTGCACTCAGTGTGGAAAGAGTTTCAGTCAAAAAGGAAACCTTAACAGACACATGCGAATTCACACTGGAGAGAAACCGCACACACGCACTAAATGTGTAAAAAGCTTTTCTCAGACGTCACATCTAAAAGAACACCTGAAAGTTCATTCAGATAAGAAGCGTTATGTGTGTTCTGACTGTGGAAAGACATTTTCTAGAGTCTTGGATCTAAAACAACATCAGAAAGTTCATTCAGAGAGGAATCGCCATGTGTGTTCTGACTGTGGAAAGAGATTTTCTAAAGCCTTAGGTCTAAAACTACACAAGCTAGTTCATTCAAATAAGTGTTATGTGTGTTGTGGAAGGAGATTTTCACGACTGGACAGTTTTAGACAGCACCAGCAAACACATGAAGAAGTGAAAGATCATGTGTGTAGTGAGTGTGGGAAGAGATTTACTACAGCCGAATGGCTGAAACAGCACCAAAAAACTCATACTGGAGAAAGACCGTACAAGTGCTCATACTGTGACAAGAGTTTCAATCAGTCTGTATACCTGAAACAACATGAGCGACTTCATACTGAAGGGATGCCGTACTACTGTGCTCAGTGTGGGAAGAGTTATAGGCATTCTTGTAGTTTTCGCAGTCACATGAAATATAAGCTGTGATGTAGTTAGCTTGGCTGGCTAGTAGAAGTTATGAATGGCCTGTAAGTTTTTACTTTTAAGTTAAACAAATTAGTAGCCAAGTTGGCCGGTTGATTTCAAACCCTGCATAAGTCGTCACATGAGCAACATTTTTTTTTCATGTATAATACTGTGAGAATTTAACCAAATATGGAGTTGCTCGGAAAGAACCATATGTAGTTTAACTTTGTGAATTTGTTGAAATGCTCAGAGAACTAAGGCTTGTTTGTAGTCTGATTAGGGAACTAGGGAGTGTTTGAAGCTTCAGCTTCTTGCCGTGTAAATAATGATCTGTTTCTTTCCTTCTGTTCTGGTTATTTTGCAGAATCTGTCAGGATGGGTCGTGTCATAAGTAGATCTGTCTTGAATTAGAAATATTCATATGATTTACTTATTGCAGTTCCTACATTGTGTTAAGTTAAGATTGTGTTGTGTTTTGATAGGACATGGAATTAAAAAGAATAAACCAATCTAATGAACAAAACCATTTATCTGTGATCAGTGTGGTAAATACTTTACTTCAACCTCAATTCTGAAATGCTGGAAAAGTGGGCAGAGCCCAGCGGAGGGGGGCGTGCACCTGAGACGCATCTCTTTGTATGGAACTTGCCTACGTCACCAACAACCGCTGTGTCACGTACTACCTCAAACATCCAATAGGAAAATTCAACTGCAGTAGCCACCGTTCAACCTGAAGAGGGCAGCACTAAGACGTTTTTACACCATATATTGTAGAAATAGAACACTTTATAAACAAATGCCAAAAAAGTTACTCGAATCAATGACTGGTATTAATAAAGATCCATTCTTACAGATCATTAACTAAAAAAAGTTGGTTAAGTGTTTAGTTACTCTTTAAAGGGTTACTAAACCCCTGGTCAGAGCCTGACTCCACCCACACTGTAAAAACCAATTAGTTCAGTTTACTTTTATCATGCAAACTCATTGCCGTAATTGCACCAAGTTACTCTTACTTAATCCATTTAAGTTTTGTCAACTTAATTCTGTCTGTGATCTGAGAAAGTGTACTCCCAGAGTGCATCGCGGCATGAATAAATTAATTGCTTTGTTTTTCTATTTTTGGCTTTATTTTACCATTGCAATATTATTTGCTATCGTTATTGGGGTTAAACTTAGAAGAGACCGCAAAAAAAAAAAAAATAGTAATGGTCAATTAATTAAATCATTTAAAAAAAAAAGTGTAATATAAACAGCCAATCAATGAACAGAGTGTAGATGCTAAGCGCCAAATTTACGATTTTATTTTAGGGAATATTTTAGTTTGGGAAATCAAAAATGACTGGATATGGAGATACGGGATGCAATTCGCTCTGTTGTGGTGAATATTCCCGGCATTTGCAAACTGAAGCCCGAACAAGAAGAGTGTTTGTTAAACGTTTTGAATGGAGGTGAGAGAGAGGTGATTGCGTTACGTGATTGGCTTATGTATGTCACGATTACTGTCTTGTGTTTTCCTTGTCTTGTGTGGACTTTAGTTATTTCCTGTTTCTGTGCCATGTTTTGTAGTCCTTTGTAGTTTTTCCTGTCTATAAGTTTCCCCAGGTTTCTGATTTACCACGCCCCCTTGTTCCCTCGTTTAGCTTGTTTGTCTGTGTATTTAAACCCCTGTGTTTCAGTTGTTGGGTGTCGGTCGATGTTTCACTGTAGCGTTGTTTCTGAGTTTTGTTCTGAGTTCCAGTTTCTAAGTTTCTTTGTTTTTTCCGTGGACTTCCCTTTTTGTTTGTTTATTATTATTATTAAAACTGTTTACTGCATTTGGATTCCTCCTTACCTCCTCATCGTTACAATGGGTAACAAATGATTGTATACTTCAGAATTATACCTGATTTTATACTTTATACTTATACTTCAAGTATTATATAGTATTATACAGACAAACAATTCATTATGCTGATGTCTGAGATCTTTTGTAAATTTGCACGTCATCAGTGTCAGACAAATTACAGGATTATCACTTTGAAGGGGGTGGATTGTATCCACCGCTGCTTCCATGTAATGATTAGCAATTATAATCAAGGTATTAATCAATATTTTTCATTCTAAATATCAAATGAGTTGAATGACTTCTCTAGGCTTGTGAGTTTTTACTTTGTTATAGAAGTTACCAGTATTACTGAAATGTTCTTTTCATGTACTCTTTAATTTCTGTATTTGATATCTGAATGCAGTAACAGTGAAAATAATAGGGAAAAGGGGGTTTGTTTTGTGTTTGAGAAAGGTCTCCAAAGTAATAAAACATAAAGGGTTCACTGAAGCCAATAGTTTAAGGGACCATTTTTTTTGTTAAAGTCTTGCTCCAGTTTAGACTAAAGTTTAGCTATCCTTGAGAGAAAGAATGCCTTATCTTGATGTTTTGAGACGACTCTCCTGTTTATAGTTAGAGCCTGGCCAAATCCAACCTTGGAAAAGCAGTGTGTCGGTGTGTGTGTTAAGCCTGTTTTATGCTTCTGCGTCGAATCAATGTAAACCCCTCTCCGACCCCTCCGCCGTAGCTCGACGTGCACCTGAATTTATTGATGAAATAATGTCCCGTTACATTCTTATAATATTTTGGGTTACATTACTCTGGACTCGTTCGGTCTCTGTATAGTTTAACCTCATATTCACTAGCAGCAGTGGTGATGAGAAAAGGCACAGAAAATTCAATCTCCATATAAAACATTGGTGAAAAATTAATGCCCTTTCTTAATAATTAAACTATAGGGCTTCTACTAATAATTAAATGTAAAATAATGCATGACATCGTTAACTTTTATGTCAATGCACTGATTCGAATCAGTCAATCTTACCATCCCTACAATGGGCTGGTGTGAGTGAGTGGAGGTAGGGCTAATTTTCATATTCATAGAGACAAGATGTGGAGTTACATTCAATATATTTTAATGCGTGCACAATTATTTTTCAAGGAAATAAAAGCTCTGAAATATGTAGTTTTAAACTACGAGTTTTAAAGGATACAATAAATGACTACAGGGGGACTTTAAGAATATGCGGCCCCTTTAAGAAACATGACACGCTGCGCACTGTGGATGCGCAGAAGAGAGAAGCGAGAGAGACGAGACGAGCTGAAGATTTCATCAGTCGAGGCTGAAAGTGATCCCGAACGCGAATGAAGGACAACTGTGTAATATTTTCTTCGGATGTCGTATATTTCCAGTCTTTAGGTGAGAGACGTTACCAGATTACATAGTTTAACATAACCAGCTCCTCGAGTTTGTGTGTCTTTAAAAAGGGATACAAAAACGAAAATTCTGTCATCATTTAACGTTACTCACCCTCAAGTTGTTGCAAACCTCTATGAGTTTCTGTATTCTGCTGAACACAAAGAAATTTATTCTGAAGAACGATTAAAAACAAACAAATAGTATTTTTATTTTTCTACTATGTCGTCAATGGTGCCAAATAACTGCTTGGTTAATCGTTCTTCAAAATATCTTCCTGTGTGTTCAGCAGAAGAAATAAACTACAGGTTTACAACAACTTGAGGGTGAGTAAATGATGACAGAATTTTCATTTTTGGGTGGAGAGCACCTCATTGTTGGACATGAGATCCAGGGGACCGAGTTGGATCTAGATCTCAAGGGGTCGAGATAGGATATGGGTGGAGGAGATTTTGTGTTCTGCAGTGGGGACCATCTTCTTTATGGAGTGCGTTGTGTGTCCTGGTTTATTATTATTAGAGTGTAATAATATGTTATGTTAGTACTAGAGTGTTTTTTTTTTTTCACAGACTCTGTTCAGGACTCCAGACTAACTGTTTTTACTAGGAACCCTGTAGCCCATAACTGATATTTTCTTTAGGAGCACAGCTTAAATCAACCTGCAGCGCAGTTATTCACATTTCCCCCCATTTTGATTGTCTCACTGACAAATGCCTTAAACTGTATATTGTAATTGCTGTACGTTAAGTTCACTGGGCTCCAGACTAACATTTGAAGGCAGCGGCACTGGAGTCACTAAGTTCTACAGAAAGTGGTAATACTGTGGAGCTGACAATAAAAAAACAGAGCTGAATTTGAGGCGTAGATAAAATTAACTTCAATTATTATCAAGCATAATGTCGTATATTAATTTAAAAGCAAAACCAGGGAAAAATTGATATGGGAGGTCCTCAGCAACCACTTACATAATTATGGTAATCTCTTATTGTTTTATTATTTAAATAAGTGTGACTTTTACAAAATCTGGAAACTTTTATTTTGATAAAAATGCACAATCTTTGAAGGATGAACAAAAAAATGTTTTGGTCATCACATTAAAAATAACATTTAAATATAATTTGCTTTTTGAAGTGCTGGATGATGATGTGTAGTACTCGTAATCATTTGATTTTTTCTGTCAATATACCGTAGAGTTGATGTTATGGGTAGTTCACCAAAAAATGAAAATTATGTTATTAATGGCTCACCCTCATGTCGTCCTAAGCCCGTCAGACCTCCGTTCATCTTCGGAACACAGTTTAAGATATTTATATTTAGTCCGAGACCTTTCTGTCCCTTTATTGAAAATGTATGTACAGTATACCAGACTGATCTCATGAAATGGCGTATGTTTGACACGCCAATTCGTATTTCCATTTTTGAAAAGCGCCTAGCGACAAATCTAGCAACTTTTTGGACAAATTTTAGCTACTTCCAAATGTTGCCAGTACTGTCCTGCGAGCGCGAGGTCTTGATTTTTTCCGTGTCGAACCTGTTCAGTGCATGGCCGAGAGGAGCAGCAGCACATTCTGCACACGACTTACGTGAATGAGCGGCAGTGTTTAATTTAAATAAAAATATCTGTTAATATGCACTGTCCTGGTAAATATAATAAAAAAATTAAAAAAATTCAGTAACTTCTCTTTGGCAGATCTGGCGTCCATCCCACGGCAATTCACCAATAAATACTGGGAATATTCCCATCATCCTACAAGAGAAGGACAAACTCCAGGAGTAGCAGCTGAAATCTGTGAGACTGTTAAAGATGGAGTTTATTAAAGAGGAGATTGAAGACATGACTGATCCAGAACCATCCAGAATAAAACATGAAGATACTGAGGAACAAATAGGTTGGTGTCCATTCTCGATTCTTCATTGCTTTGGTAGCTGTGAAGTGATTAGCAGCACATGAAGGAAAAGTTCTATGGAAATTAGAGCCCGACCAATGAAGGATTTTGAAGGCCGATACCGATGCAAATATTTTGGTGTTTTAAAATCTGATATTCCGATATATATATATATTTATTTATTTATTTTAAACTGGACATTATTGTCACTAATTTTGTCATGCTTATTTGAGTTAAGAGAACTGATGGGGATGTTCTTTTAATTGTTATTCAAGCAATGTATATAACGAGTGTTGCCAACAGGAACGGTGTAGAGTGCCCTCTGGTGGACAAACTGTACAACTCCAACACTCATGACATGGTTCAAGCATGTTTCGTCCGTTTTTATTTTAGTTTTGAAATATTCATTTATCGGCCATTATAACTGCCGATACAGATAGTTTGGAAAATACCTAATATCGGCCGATAATATCGGTCTGGCTCTAATGGAAATGCTTATATTATTTTAATTGACATATTTTATGTACTTTTCATATTTTAAATTTTCATAATCATCATTTTGTAGTCTATAAAAGTTGTCAAACGCAATTTTGATCACATTAACCAGAGAATGACAGAACTAAACTTTGGCATATCAAAGGTCTGATACTTGATATCTGTTGCTTTCTGCTATTAAATCAGGGTTCACTTGAACTTATTGTAATGTTCTGTTTATTTTAGATCGGATGGAAGTGAAAGAGCAAAGACAACAATTGGAGAAAATTGAGGAGGAACAACATGACTTTAAAATTCAAGAAACAAAGGCCAAAAAGACGCACACCTGCACTCAGTGTGGAAAGAGTTTCAGTCACAAAGGAAACCTTAACTCACACATGAGAAATCACACTGGAGAGAAACCGTATCCATGCACTCAGTGTGAAAAGAGTTTCAGACACAAAGGAAACTTTAACAAACACTTGAGAATTCACACTGGAGAGAAACCGTATACATGCACTCAGTGTGAAAAGAGTTTCAGTCAAAAAGGAGACCTTAACAAACACATGAGAATTCACACTGGAGAGAAACCGCATACATGCACTCAGTGTGGAAAGAGCTTCAGTCTAAAAGGACAGCTTAACACACACATGAGAATTCACACTGGAGAGAGACCGTATCCATGCACTCAGTGTGGAAAGAGCTTCAGAGAAACGTCAGCTTTCCGTGTTCATCTGCTCCGTCACTCTGGAGAAAAACCATATAACTGTCATCAGTGTGGAAAAGATTTTCACTCGTCGTCATGTCTAAACAAACACCTGAAAGTTCATTCAGATGAGAAGCCTCATGTGTGTTCTCTCTGTGGAAAGAGTTTTTCAATAATGAATCGTTTAAAACTGCATCAGAAAACACATAATGAAGTGAGAGATTATCTGTGTTTTGACTGTGGGAAGAGCTTTACTTCATCAAGTCATCTCAAACTGCATCAAAGAACTCATACTGGAGAAAAACCTTACAAGTGCTCATACTGTGACAAGAGTTTCGCTCATTCTGGAACCCTGAAATATCATGAGCGAGTTCACACTGGAGAGAAGCCATATTGCTGTTCTCAGTGCGGGAAGATTTTTATTTCATCATCAAATCTAAAGAAACACCTGATAGTTCATTCAGATGAGAAGCCTTATGTGAAATAGTTTTTCAGGGCTGGACAGTTTTAAACAGCACCTGAAAACACATAAGTGAAGTGAGTGTAATGTGTGTTGTGACTGTGGGAGGAGCTTTACTAGATCTAGTCATCTGAAACGGCATCGAAGAATTCATACTGAAGAAAAACCTTACAAGTGTTCATACTGTGACAAGATTTTCACTCAGTCGGGAAACCTGAAATCACATGAGCGAGTTCACACTGGAAAGAAGCCCTAATACTGTACTCTAGGTAGGGATGGGTACGGTATTTTTTTGGACTGGTTAATTATTGGGTCAATACTGGACCACTGATAAGCTTCAGGACAAATTATATTTATACATATACAAATTATATATATATATACTTGCATTGTTTTATGTCTGTATACTTCTGTATCAATAGCATTAAACAGAAAAAGACCATTGTGTCTTTAAAAAACAGTTGAATTGTGATCGTTTTATGTAAAAACTTAATTTAATGTAAAACCTGGGGCCGATTAGCTTCGAAATCTTGACGCACCCTAGCGGCAGAAAAAATTATTTCGCAGCCAGTGTGATCTAGCAACTCTCCATAGACGTTTTAGCTGGAAAAACCAAACTCTGGTCAGACCAATTACATCGTGTATAGAGTCGGCGGGCGGGCTTAACATAATGACGACAGAGTTGCGACGGTTCACTGCTACTTGAAAACAAACAATGGCTGCTGCTGGCGAACAGCTGTCTTTCGATTCGGCTTTGACTACTTCGCTACTCTGGATGATGTGAACTGAAGCTTTTCTTTGAGCCGACTGGATACGGTAAAAGTTTAATATATCAACTTGCTCCACTGGTGGGAAAACGCATGAGACTCAGCCAGAATCCGCTTGTGATTGTTGTCTCACTATTGTTAGCACTCCTGGAGGACCAGGTAAATTAAAGGACGATGTTTTAACTACCGCCACTCCAGCACGCAGTAGTCTCTCGGCAATGCTTAAAGCAGCATTATGACGTTTTTTAAATTTTGCTCTGGGGATCCCCCTACAGTTGCAAACAATATTGTCTTCCACTACTGTCGTAAAATCTGTCATGACTACGCCAGGAAATACACGCGTGCATTTGTTGACAAGCGATACCCCTGAACTCTGCAGAAAGAAGGAGTTCTCACATCTTGGGCAGACTGCCAGCGTTGCGTGTGAAATGTCTTCACAAAAATTACATATTTGAGCGTTTGTCTATCTTTGAAAAAATAAATAAATAAAAAATTTCTTTCTGAAGAAATATATGCCAATGTACCTGGGATTGGCATATATATTTCTTAAGAAATACATTTTTTTATTTTTTCAAAGAAAAAAACAACGCTCAAATATGTCATTTTTGTGATCAAAGACGAGTTTTAAGGGATACAATAATTGACTGCAGGGGACTTTAAGAATATGCGGCCCCTTTAAGAAACATGACACGCTATGTGCGCACTGTGGATGCGCAGAAGAGAGAAGCGAGAGAGAGAGAGACGAGCTGAAGATTTCACCAGTTGAGGCTGAAAGTCACGCTGTTAACGGTCGTGGACGAAGGAATATTTTCTTCGGATGCCGTATATTTCCAGTCTGCAGGTGAGAGATGTTACCAGATTACAGAGTTTAACATTAACTAGCTCCTCGAGACGGGTTTGTGTGTAAGTAACGTAAGGGTTAATGCCCGACGAGGTGCCCGACCATAAGAGTCCTCCGCTGCAGCTCAGTTACACATGATGGTCCTGTTATTTCTCCCAGTTGTTGGACAAGCATTAAACAAACGTTTTTGTTAATGCAAATGCATTCAAATTCACAATATTTCTATCAGAAAATAGAGGTTCAATTAATTTAAATGTAAGTAAAGTAATTCAGTGACTTCTCTTTGAATTTGGCAGATCGGCTTTCCATCCCACAACAATTCACCAATTACTGGGAATATTCCCATCATCCTACAAGAGAAGCACAAACTCCAGGAGTAGCAGCTGAAATCTGTGTGACTGTTAAAGATGGAGTTTATTAAAGAGGAGATTGAAGACATGAGTGATCCAGAACCATCCAGAATAAAACATGAAGATACTGAGGAACTAATAGGTTGGTTTCTTGATTCTTGATTTTTCATTGCTTTGGTAACTGTGAAATAATAAGCAGTATAGGAATTAAATTTTTTGATAGAAATGCTTATATAATTTTAATCAGCATCTTTTATGTTATTTTAAAGGGGTCATGAACTGGCTTTTTAAATTTTATTATATTGTTGTCTGAGGTCAACTTATGACGTTCGCTTGGTTTTTGCATTCAAAAACATCAAAATGAATAAGTTATAGGCTATTTTGTACCCTAGTTTTGAGCCTAGCTGAAAAACGCTCGGTTTTTATGGGCGTCTCACACTGAAGACTTGGAACTTGGAAATAAACGCCCACTGCTTTGCATATTATAATGAGTTTCAACTCACCCATCGGTGTACTTGGGGGAAATAGTTTGGAAAACGTCCAATGTTGTAAAATGGCAACCGGAATGATTCGGCCATACATGTTCGACCCAGAGTCCGTGTGTTCAACCATTCCTGTCAGATCCAATATAGACGGCACAGCACCGTTCTTTACTCTTAATTGCTCTGCAAATCCAGTCTTGTTTACAAAACAATCCTCAAAGAAATGAAGCGAAAAAATGGACAATGTTTTACCTCATCAACTGGAACGTCATTAAAAATAAAGTTTATCCATGAAGTCCTATTGGAATCCAGAGGAAGCTCATGCAGCGACTGTCTTCTTCCACAACCAGGCACTGCACAATATTCTGTATTGCTCGGTAGCTCGATCCGGTTTGTCATCACGAGGTAGGCCTATGTTATTTAGCTATGCGTGAATGCGCGAATCGGTGGGCGGGGCTAAACCAGCCGCGTTGATCTTCTTCTTCTGCAGGGGTGGTGTTTTAACCCCTTCGACGTCATAGTTCCCCACTTTGAAAAACGAGTCGTTTGCTGGGGCTGGTGTTAATAAAAGCTTTTATTGGACTAACAAGGACGTTTTCAGTTCTGAAACTTACAGGATATTCTCATAATATGATGACCTCTTAGATACAAAAGCTCAAGGAAAATTTGATTTCTCAGTTCATCAACCCTTTAATTAAAATCTTCTATGCTTTAACAGTTGTCAAACGTATTTCTGATCATGTTAACAAGAGAATGACAGAACAATCTTTCACATCAAATGTCATCAAACTGATTCTGACTTTGTTTATTTTAGATCGCGTGGAAGTGAAAGAGGAAAGACAAGAACTGGAGGAATTTAAGGAGGAACAACATGACTCTAAATTTCAAGAAACAAAAGCCAAAAAGCTGCACACCTGCACTCGTTGTGGAAAGAGTTTCAGTCAAGAAGGAAGCCTTAACGCACACATGAGAATTCACACTGGAGAAAAACCGTATCCATGCTTTCAGTGTGGAAAGAGTTTTTCTCAAGCGTCAGGTCTCAATATTCATCAGCAGGTTCACTCTGGAGGAAAAGCATTTAACTGTGATCAGTGTGGTAAAGGTTTTAATTCACCATCAGATCTAAAACTACACCTGTTAGTTCATTCAGGTGAGAAGCCTTATGTGTGTTCTGTCTGTGGGAAGAGTTTTTCAAAGCTTAACAGTTGTAAACTGCACCAGAAAACACATGATGAAGTGAGAGATCATGTGTGTTGTGACTGTGGGAAGAGTTATACTACATCTGGATATCTGAAACTGCACCGAAGAATTCATACTGGAGAAAAACCTCACAAGTGCTCATACTGTGACAAGAGTTTCACTCAGTCTGAATCTCTGAAATCACACGAGCGAGTTCACACTGGAGAGAAGCCGTACCAGTGTACTGAGTGTGAGAAGAGCTTCAAAGATTCAGCTGGTTTGAGAAATCATCTGCCTATTCATTCCAAAGAAAAAACATTTAACTGTGATCAGTGCGGTAAAGGATTTATTTCATCATCAAGTCTAAAATCACACCTGAACGTCCATTCAGATGAGAAGCCTTATGTGTGTTCTCTCTGTGGAAAGAGTTTTTCACGACTGGTATGTTGTAAACAGCACCAGAAAACACATGATGAAGTGAGAGATCATGTGTGTTGTGACTGTGGGAAGAGCTTTGCTAGAGCTGGTGAGCTGAAACAGCACCAAAGAATTCATACTGGAGAAAAACCTTACCAGTGCTCATACTGTGACAAGAGATTCAATCAGTTGGGAGCACTGAATTTACATAAGCGACTTCATACTGGAGAAAGACCTCACAAGTGCTCATATTGTGACAAGAGTTTCACTCAGTTGGGACAACTGAAATCACATGAGCGAGTTCATACTGGAGAGAAGCCGTACAACTGTACTGAGTGTGGAGAGAGTTTTAGACATTCATGTAGTTTTCTCAGTCACAAGATGAAGTATCATAAGTCGTCACAGTGAGCAACATTTCATATCAAATACTGTAAATGTTTAATGTTTGAAAAATAAGTAAATGTTTTGAGATGATCGAAATATGGAGTTGCTCTCAAAAGAACATTATTTGACTTTGTGAATGATTAGATAACTAGAAATACTTGTTTATATTGTGTTCTGTAGGTTTCAAGTAAATCAGTCAAAACTAACTTAAGCTGGACAATATTTTTTTTCTAGAGCTGCTGTAAAGCCAAAACCATCTCTTTATTTTCTTTTTATCATTGTAAAGCTGCCTTGAAACAATCTATATTGTTAAAAGCACTATATAAATGAATGTGACTTAACTTGACCTACGTTCTTTAGTGATACGAAACGATCTTCCAGCAACTGGATGGCAGTGTCAACAACAACGTTTATCGAATGTTACCTCCATTCTCTTTACTGCATCATTCACAGGCTCATCTGCTAAAGCCTTTTTGAGGTTTAAATGCTCTTCTGTGCCAGCACTGCTTCCAGATTCAGGTACTCGCATGATTATCTCGCTTTTGACAGGACATCAGAGAATCATGTGTCTCTGTACGTCAAACAGAGCTGCATGTTCTTCAAGCTGCATGTTTTCAGATTGCAGGAGTTCATCGGTGGATTTTTGACAGGATATCCAACCAGACCACCGTGCAGTTTTGAAATCTGAATGATCCTATTTCTTCTGCCAGTGACTAGGCCTCGATTCTTGCTGCAGGATCATTTGTTTAGTCTCTGACTTCAGTCAAGGCCTCTCTGACTTTGTTAGTTTGGTACCGTACAGGCTCAATACTATTGACCCTATCCCAGTGTTGTAGTACACGAGACTCGGACTCGGTCTCGAGACCATATTTTAATGGTCTTGGTCTTGTCATGGACTCGTGTCCATTTGGACTCGGAATTGACTCGTACTCGAACATTTTTTTTTTAGGACTCGGAATTATTCCCGAGTCCACTCGAGTTCAATTCAAAATATTTTTCATGATTATTAATGTATGTTAATAAAATATTTCTTTAAATTGATTGACACGCCCAGTGATTGGTGATTTTCTAGTGCGCATGACAAATTGTAATAAAATTACTTTTAACACCACCTACTATGTGCCCTTTTTACCCTAAACTGATCATATTTTTTAAACTCTAAGTAAATTCAGTAAAAAAAAAAAAGGATTTCTCTAAGTAAATAAAAGTAAATTAGGTAATCAACCCTCACTGGTCTCGGTCTCGACTCAGACTCGACCGTCTCTGGTCTCGGACTCGACTCGGACTCGACTCTCTATGGACTCGGTCTTGACTCGGACTCGACTCTCTCTGGTCTCGGTGTCGACTCGGACTCGAGTGAGGTGGTCTCGACTACAACACTGCCCTATCCATCTTATCTCACTCCTAGGGTTGGGTATTGTTTGAATTTGAACGATTCTGATTCCGATTCCTTGTTTCGATTCCGGTTCCTAACGATTCTCGATTCCGGTTCTTCTAAGAGGCAGGGTCAAAAAAGTTTAGCTAACCTTGCTAACCAACGGCCTTTCTGAAGGAAATACTCCTTCTGTAAAAATACTCCTTTTGTCACAAATTTTGCATCTTGCCGAGATTTCGTTATTTTTAGAAAAGTGAAGCCACACTTTGGATCGCCGACGTAAGGTACTCATGTTCGACTCGCGTGGCTATGCCAACACTTCCGGTAGACGCTTCTTCGTTGGTGTTGTTCAGCGGTTTCTTCTTCCGCTCGGCGGACTGTGAATATCGAAACTAGGAATCGAAATTTTAACTTTTGAACGATTCCGGGAAAAATGAAAAGTTAGTCCCGGTTCCAATCGATAGTCGATTCTCGATACCCAACCCTACTCACTCCATTACTTGAGTGTGATCTGGACATGCTTCTTAAGTTTTTAACAAGTTATAAAGCTTCTGAACTATACCAAAGAAGCTAATGGCATCTTCTGACTGATTTGCTGAATCTGCAACCATTAGATTAAGGGTGTGTGTTTCACATGGAACATAAAGAGCACAAACATGTTTTTTTTTCTCACACAAACCGCTCATTTCGTGTCTTAGGCCATCAATGTGTACTTACATTTACGAGTCATTAAATCATGTTTAATTTGGACTTCTCTGTGCATGCACTTTAACGTGGACCTACATACTTGCATTATATGACTGACAGATAAGAACGGTTTGACCGAAAAATGTCAAAGTTGAAAATACTGTGGAAACAAAGACACCTACATCTTGGATGCCCTTGAGGTAAGCTAAAACATATCAAAAATTAATTTCAAAGTGAACTATCCCTTTAACTGTTTAAAAGAAAATACATTTAGGAGTTGGGTCTCTGTCTGTACCTTATGTAACCCAACTGCGATCTTTAGCCCAGAGCTGGACCATTGGTATAGTTTAAAAGTTTTCTAAAACATGTTTCTTTGGCGAGCATCCTTTATAAAACAGGCAAATATATTTAACTGTGTTCATGCAGAATATAGCGATCAGTCACGTACATTCAAGGTCACTGTCATCGTATTTTGCTTTATTACAATCGTAATAAATTAACATGAACATTTATTACAACCATAATAAAGGGGGCTGCGGCCCACAGGTTGAAATGCACTGTTCTACGTGACTCTCGCCTCGGTCTGTGTAGAGTAACTTCACATTCACTAACAGCAGTGGTGATGAGAGAAGGCACAGAGAAATCAATCTACAAATAAAATATTGGTCACAAATGAATGGCCACTTTCTCAATAATAAACGTATAGGGCTTCTACTAATAATTAAATATAAAACAATCAATGCATCACATCATTATGCATACTTTTATGTCGATGCACTGATTCGAATCAGAGAAATACCATCTACAATGGGCTGGTGTGAGTGAGACAAGGTGGAGTTACGTTTAATCTATTTTCAAGGGGGAAAAAAGGCTCAAATGTGTCATTTTGGCTATCAAAGACGAGTTTCAAGGGATACAATTATTGATTATAGGGGGACTTTAAGAATATGCGGCCCCTTTAAGAAATATGACACGCTGCGCACTGTGGATGCGCAGAAGAGAGAAGCGAGAGAGACGAGACGAGCTGAAGATTTCATCAGTTGAGCCTGAAAGTGACGTGGATGGAGGACAAATGTGGAATATTTTCTTCGGATGTCGTATATTTCCAGTCTGCAGGTGAGAGATGTTTCCAGATTACAGAGTTAAACATTAACCAGCTCCTCGAGTTTGTGTGTAAAGGTAACGTTTGAGGCCAGGGTTAATGCCCTGGTATCCGTAGGACGTTTAAAACCAGAAGTCCTTTAATTAAAACCCAGACAATGGACACCTCAGAGGTGGTCTTCACCTCTTAACCCGCTTATGGTCACCTTTTTAAATCAATGGTTTATATTTTAATTCATTTTACAATTTTTTTACAAACATTACTTTGGTTTCCTTTGTTACAAGTCTGACGGTTTATTTACAACCATGTCTGCTCACCTTGTTGAACCCTTCAGTTTAGCTAACTTACGAGCCAGAAAGTTAATGTATTTTTAATGTAACTTAGGCTTGTCTAGCCATGGGCGTTACAATTTTATTTATTTTTTACCTATAAATAAACACACAGGTAGGCCTTTGAAAAAGTGCTTTTTGTCAGTCCATCTTCTCTTTTAGGGCTTTTCAACAGAGACAGCAACACAGCAACGCCTCTTTCGATCTCATCTAAAACGTTGGCTCAATAGTAATCAGACCTGTCAGAACTGAAGCCCTGCTGCTGCCATTAGTGTTTCAGTTGTGAATGCATATTTTTTCGTAAAAAATAAAGTTTTTATGACTTTTTCATCTTAATCTGCATCCAACAAATGTTTTAACATGCTTTACTGACAGTGCATGCTACTTGCTGTTGCTGCCTGTACGTAAAACTGCTGTTTTTCAGAACTAATTTTACTGATCTTTAACGATCTGTAGCGGACAAACACATCTGTACAACAGTATTGTTTTATAATTGGCCATTGTTTATAAGGTTTTATGCTTCACTTAGGGTGCCACTGGCAAACAGGACTACTGATGAAAACTAGACGTTGGCTAACTCTGGCATGTTACAGGTGTACTCTTGTTAATATGCACTGTCCTCCTGGTAAATAAAAAATAAAATAATTCAGTAACTTCTCATTTTATTTGGAAGATCTGGTGACCATCCCACAATAATTCACCAATAAATACTGGGAATATTCCCATCATCCTACAAGAGAAGGACAAACTCCAGGAGTAGCCGCTGAAATCTGTGTGACTGTTAAAGATGGAGTTTATTAAAGAAGACATGACTGATCCAGAACCATCCAGAATAAAACATGAAGAAACTGAGGAACAAATAGGTTGGTGTCCATTCTTGATTTTTCATTGCTTTGTTAGCTTTGAAATGATAAGCAGTATGAATATAAATTAAAAATTCTATAGAAATTGTTATTATTTTTTATCATATTGTATGCACTTTTAATAATAATTTTGTAGGCTATAACAATTGGCAAACACAATTTTGATCACATTAACAAGAGATTGACAGAACTAAACTTTGGCACACCAAAGGTCTGATACTTGATATCTGTTGCTTTCTGCTATTAAATCAGGGTTTACTTGAACTTATTCTAATGTTATTTTTATTTTAGATCAGATAGAAGTGAAAGAGCAAAGACAACAAATGGAGAAAATTAAGGAGGAACATCATGACTTTAAAATTCGAGAAACAAAAGCCAAAAAGACGCACACCTGCACTCAGTGTGGAAAGATTTTCAGTCAAAAAGGACACCTTAACGCACACATGAGGATTCACACTGGAGAGAAACCGTATCCATGCACTCAGTGTGGAAAGAGCTTCAGAGAAACGTCAGCTTTCCGTGTTCATCTGCTCCGTCACTCTGGAGAAAAAACATTTAACTGTGGCCAGTGTGGAAAAGATTTTATTTCATCATCAAATCTAAACAAACACCTGAAAGTTCATTCAGGCGAGAGGCCTCATGTGTGTTCTGTCTGTGGAAAGAGTTTTTCAAGAATGGATCATTTTAAACAGCATCAGAAAACACATAATAAAGTGAAATATTATGTGTTTTGACTGTGGGAAGAGCTTTACTACACCCACTCAACTGAAACGACACCAACGGATTCATACTGGAGAAAAACCTTTCAAGTGTTCATATTGTGACATGAGTTTCACCTGAAAAACACATGAGCGACTTCATACTGGAAAGAAGCCCCAATACTGTACTCTGGGTAGGGATGGGTACCAAGAGCCGGTATTTTTTTTGGACTGGTTCATAATTGGGTCAATACTGGACCACTGATAAGCTTCAAGACAAATTATATATATATATATATACTTGCAGTGTTTTATCTCTGTATACTTCTGTGTCAATAGCATGAAACAGAAAAAAACATTGTGTCTTTAAAAAACAGTTGAATTGTGATTGTTTAATGTAAAAACTTAATTTAATGTAAAACTTTTACTTCAGCATCGATTCTGAAAAGCACCTGGGGCCGATTGCACCATCTGGATGTTCATCCAGTCGTAAGACTAAGCTTAACATAAAATGCATTTAAGTCCTACGTAGAATTAATAAATGTTGCACCATCTGGCTGTAGCGCATGAGACTAAAATTTACGCCTAGACAAAGGTAATTGTAGTAAGTAGTGTGAAGTCTATATTTGTTTCCATGATCACCAGGTAAATCAAATTTTTTTTTTCTTTTTTTGCATTTTTTTCTCAGAGCAAATAAAAGCGCCACAGTGTGCAGCACTAGTTTCTGTCTGACGTCCATATTTGTGTGTTGTGTTCTTTTCTTCTTCGCTGGGTATTGGTGCACGTGCTGTTTCGTGTCATTTCCGCTTCGTTTTATCACGTTTATCAGTTAACCCTTTCTATTTTGTAGTCCACACCCAAGTCCAGGAAGGGGAAGCCTGCGGCAACGGACACAGGCAGAGTCGAGGTCGTATTCGTTCATTGGTGATATTAGTCGAGCGCAGGGCAGCCGCCTTTATAACTTGCGTGTATAGGTCATCGATGTTGCCAGTTTTTGATAAATCAGTCATGATCCTTGCTTGTTGCATCAGCAACACTCATCATTTCATTACCAACATTCATTTCGTTGGGTTGCTTCGCTTACAGTGAGGACCAGTTCTGGTTTTGAGCACAGCCGGACTCAGCATTGGTCTAGACTGACTCTGTCAGGTAATGGCTTCACTTTTACCTGTTTGCACTCGTTTGATTTGTTCATTTATATGCCTGTCAGAAATTATTAACTGCATTTCCATTGTACAGACCAGACTAAATTAGGTGTGATCATTGTTTCACAAAAAAGAACTTACTTATTCAATAGTTTTTTGCTCCTGTTTATTTTTGGACACAATACTGCACAACACGACTCTTTAAGGCTTATAGTTCAAAAGAGAACAGTTAAAAAATGTTGAAAAATTCAGATATTTGTGTCACATTTGTTAAGTGAGAATGATTTCTATTTCGTTTTCCACCAAATGTATCTCTCTCTCTCGTCCCCTGTTACTATCATCTAACCAAAAAAAAAAAAAAAGTTAAAGAGTGTTTCTGTCTAAAAAAAGAAAAATAATTATACAGTATGATGAAAGATCAGTACAAGCAAGTATCATAAAATCAAGCAACATATACAAGCAAAAGTGCTGTTTTCCCATGTCATTGATTTTATGTAACAGCTCCATAAACAAGTTATTATTGGGTAACTTTCATTGTAAGCACAAATCAGTTAAAGAAAATATATAACAAAAGTATAACAGTTGATTTACCCAGTTCAGGCAACTAGAGTATTGAAGTCATAAATATGACAATAGTGTTATTTTGCTCTGTATCAATGACGAAAAGTGATTTACTTAAAGTCAATGTTTTGATATTGTTTATGTGGTGTTTTTAAAATGCTTTGAGACAAACCATGTTTGTCCTCACAAACTTTTCTAAAACATGCTTCTTTGGCGAGCATCTTTTATAAAACAGGTAAATATATTTAACTGGGGCTAATTTTCATATTCATAGAACCATGTACTAAATGAGACAAGGATGTGGAGTTACATTCAATCTATTCAAGGAAAAAACGCTCAAATATGTCATTTTGTTGATAAAAGACGAGTTTTAAGGGATATACAATTATTGATTACTGGGGGACTTTAAGAACATGCGGCCCCTTTAAGAAATATGACTCGCTGCGCACTGTGGATGCGCAGAAAAGAGAAAAGCGAGAGACAAGACGAGCTGAAGATTTCACCAGTTGAGGCCTAAAGTGACGCTGTTAACGGTCGTGAATGGAGGAATATTTTCTTCGGATGCCGTATCTTTCCAGTCTGCAGGTGAGAGATGTTTCCAGATTACAGAGTTTAACATTAACCAGCTCCTCGAGTTTGTGTGTGTATAAGTTACGTTAAGGCTTAATGCCATTAAGTCCATCCTTAAAAAATATTCTTGTTTGCAGGTGTTCTGTCAATTCATGCATGTTAACTGGGGACGCGCGCATGCACGCAGATAGTTTTACCTGGATTTCCAGCAGATGTTAACAGCGACAGATTCATGCCCTACTTAATTTACGGATCACCGATTAAAAACGAATATTTCACCAGTTTTATACACGGTATGCGAATAAAGCGCTTTGTTTTTGCATTGTATGATATTTCTTTGTATTTTACGTATTTTAAAGAAGTTTAACATACTTAGTGTCACGCTCAGAAACCACGCCTATGTTAAAAAGGGTCATTCGTTTTCATTGGATGAAAAGACTTGCCAGCGCATTTAAGAAGACGTGTAATAATTTTCTTCTCAACAGCACTTTCTTCTGTGCAGCACTAGTTTCTGTCTGACGTCCATCTTTATGTGTGTTCTTTTTTTTCTTCGCTGGGTATTGGTGCATGTGCTTTTTTGCACATTATTTTATGAATAAGGGTCTTATCAAGCGAAACGATCGCTCATTTAATAAATAAATAACAACTTTTAAGTTTTATAAGCTCAAATGCTCGCCTTGCTCTGTTCTGTGACGCATGTTTGTGACTCTCCTGTTCGAACTTTTTCCAAATCTTTTTACGAGTCATTTGATTCAATCAACGAACGAAACGTGTAAATGTCTGATAAATCACTTTAATATTATCTTACATAGTATTACATTTATATAAATATTTTATATTATATTATTATTATATTTATAGTTCTACGGTGTCACTTTGTCTGTTTGGCTTTTATTTTGAAAAAGGCGCATTTTCTTCTTCTAATGTGTTTTGTGACGCAAAAAACTTCCTGCCACTCTCTCCTCATAATGTGATGCTCACGTGTCGTCGGAAGAACGACCTACGAACTGTGAGAGTGTCAAGAGAGCACGATAGCTGATGGTGGAAACTATTTGAATAGCGTCCTTGGATAGCGGAATGAGTTTTCACGGTGTTCATGGTGCATGGTGCACGTTGAGAGGCATAAATAAATCGACACCCGTTTGAAACTCTCTGCGTCTTGATCAGTAAATCCAAGGGGCCGCTAAAAAACGAACGAGTTGATTCGGGAAAAGATTCGTTCGTTTTGATAAACGAGTTCGAACAGGAGAGTCACACAGTAGTACAGAGCAAGGCAAGCATTTGATCTTATAAAACTTAAACTTCCGCACAACAAGTATTCTCGCCGCTTGATAAACTTATAGTTGAGCCACTGTTGTCACATGGAATATTTAAACTTTTTCTTCAATGACTTTCTGGGCCGTCAAGTTTCAATCCCTAAGGCAGCGATCCATTGCTTATTATTCGCCATATTGAATGCACTTTTAATCATTATTTTGTAGTCTATAAAAGTTGTCAGACACAATTTTAATCACAAGACATTCTAATGTTATGTTTATTTTAGATCGGATGGAAGTGAAAGAGCAAAGACAACAAATGGAGGAAATTAAGGAGGAACAGCATGACTTTAAGATTCGAGAAACAAAAGCCAAAAAGACGCACACCTGCACTCAGTGTGGAAAGAGTTTCAGACACAAAGGAAACCTCAACACACACATGAGGATTCACACTGGAGAGAAACCGTATCCATGCACTCACTGTGGAAAGAGCTTCAGCGATGCAGCAGTTTTACGTGTTCATCTGCTCCGTCACTCTGGGGAAAAACCATATAACTGTGATCAGTGTGGGAAAGGTTTTCATTCGTCGTCATGTCTAAACAAACACCTGAAAGTTCATTCAGATGAGAAGCCTCACGTGTGTTCTCTCTGTGGAAAGAGTTTTTCAATCATGTATCGTTTAAAACTGCATCAGAGAACACACAAAGAAGTGAGAGATTATCTGTGTTTTGACTGTGGGAAGAGCTTTACTTCATCAAGTCATCTCAAACTGCATCAAAGAATTCATACTGGAGAAAAACCTTACAAGTGCTCATACTGTGACAAGAGTTTCACTCAGTTGGGAACCCTGAAAACACACGAGCGAGTTCACACTGGAGAGAAGCCGTACCACTGTACTCATTGTGGGAAGATTTTTATTTCATCATCAAATCTAAAGAAACACCTGAAAGTTCATTCAGATGGGAAGCCTTATGTGTGTTCTCTCTGTGGAAAGAGTTTTTCAGGGCTGGACAGTTTTAAACAGCACCAGAAAACACATCCAGGTGTGAGAGATCATGTGTGTTGTGACTGTGGAAAGAGCTTTACTACAGCTGCCAATCTGGAACGGCACCGAAGAATTCATACTGGAGAAAAACCTTACAAGTGCTCATATTGTGAGACGAGATTCACTCAATCTGGATCTCTGAAAAGACATGAGCGACTTCATACTGGAAAGAAGCTCTAATACTGTACTCTGGGTAGGGATGGGTACCAAAAGCCGGTATTTTTTTGGACTGGTTCATAATTTGGTCAATACTAGACCACTGAAAAGCTTCAAGACAATTTAAATTTATACACAAATTTTATATATATATATATATATATATACTTACATTGGTTTATGTCTGTATACTTAGAAATGTCAATAGCATGAAACAGAAAAAAACATTGTGTCTTTAAAAAAACAGTTAAATTGTGATTGTTTAATGTAAAAAATTAATTTAATGTAAAACCTTTACTTCAGCATCGATTCTGAAAAGCACCTGGGGCCGATTGCACCATCTGGAGGTTCATCCAGTTGTAAGACTAAGCTTTATATAAAATGCATTTTAAGTCCTACATAGAATTAAAAAATGTTGCACCATCTGAGACTAAACCTTACGCCTAGACAAAGGTCCAGTGTGAAGTGTGAAGTCTAAATTTGTTTCCATTGGGAAAATGAAGATAAATAAAACTGTTAGAAAGAGGGCGGGTCTGGTGTACAGGCTACACGATCAGCGGGCTTTCCGGCGTGCAATGAGAGATTGGGCTTTCCAGTAATGAGAAACCACACCAATTTTCTAGATATACAGTATATGGAGACAGAGAATTTATTGAACGTGTTCATTTCAGAAGGGTAAGAGCAGGCAACCCGAATGCTGCAACACTACTGAGTCCGTGATTGGTAGATCAGTGGAGGGTGACGCATCAGAACAAAACACAACTTGACAATATCAACATCAGTCAAGGGCTGCGACTTCACTTTTTAAATGACAATATCCAGGCCGGAATACTGTTGTCAGTGATGTAAGTATTTGAAATGAACATGATTTCTTAATGTCTAGTGACATATCAGGTAAAATTTAGGTTTAATTGAAATAAAATTTCTTGCATACAGCTCCTTTAAGTAAAATTTTGAGGGATCTGTACTTTACTCGAGTATCTTTTTGGGGAGTACTCATGACTTTACTCGAGTACATTTGAGAGGGAAATGTTGTACTCTTTACTCCACTACACTTCTATCCATAACCGTGACTAGTACACTTTAGTACTTCTAAACAAAAAAAAAGAAAAATCTCGGAAACCCTCAATTTGTTGTTTCCCTTTCAAACAGGATTGAATTGTGCAGCCTATCAACAATATATTTTAGCTATTATTTAAAAAAGTGTTAAGTATCAATCGTTAAATGTGTTTGTCCAATTGGTGTGGTCAAATACCGGCACTGAAACGTACTTGCTTACTAATGTAACCTAAGTTCCCTGAGAGTAGGGAATGAGAATTGCGTAGCTATACACAATTGGGGACTCCTTTCATCAGATTTATTGAAGCTTATAATGTATGTAAAATGCATTGCAACTGCACAGTGAGTGACTGAGGGCCCGTCCACACTAATGCGTTTTCGTTTAAAAACGGAGACCTTTTGCTACATTTGCACCTCCCGTCTAGACTCTAGACTAAAACGGGAAAAACCAAGACCTAAAACGGAGAAGTTTAGAAACGCTGTAGTTCCGTTTTGCGTTTTAATCTCCAGAGGGCGTTTTAGTGAAGACGGGACAAAAAGGAGGACTTCAGAAACACTGACGCAGAGGCTCACGCTCAGCTCTATGATTGGGTATATCAGTCATGACGTGTCCTTCCCTGATTCGTCAGCCACCGTTTACACCGGCACGCGGACGCCCAGTGTTGGTGAAAGGTAACGTGATCCGGGTTTTCAGTCGTTTTAATGTGGACGGAGATCAATTCTAAGACGCAGATAAAACGCTGGTGGTGGTATTAAAAACACACCAGCTTTTAATCATTGATTTTAATTCTCCGTTTTTAAACGAAAACGCAGTATTGTGGACGGGGCCTGACTCACTGAATGGCTGTGCTCCAGCAACTGCACATCCAAAGGAAAAGGTGCTTTACCAACATAACCTGTAACCGATTTAATAATAATTTGTGAACCTGCATTCGCCATTATAGCAGGTTTAAATCGACTGAAGGGATAACTTGCCATGTTACTAGTGTGGCAGGGTACGCAATACTCATTCCCTACCCTCAGGGAACTATGGTAATGAAACTGAGGAACAGGGAACTGAGGAAACTGAGGTTATGAAACCAAAATCGCGTTTTAAATTTAATATTAGGGAAATAGACATGAATTTTTAGGAGGCAATATATATAAATTTTTGCACTGAGCAAATCAAAAGTAATAGGCTACGACCCACTGGATGAAGAAGGGTTGGCTCTCCACAAAACAAATATTCATTTTATTTAAATTTTCGTGTTTGTATTTATGAGGGAAAAAATAAACAATGTACGTGACAGTTCTCCGTTACGGACGCGACCACTCTGAAGTGGCACTAAAAGACTGCTTTTTAAAACTTTCACAGAGACCTCAGATGGCACAAAGCCTTTCTCTAAAGTGAATTTCATTTTGTGTTAATTGTAGGTAACACCGATCTTTGTCGTTTTTGTCTGTACTGACAGCAATCCAAATGTACAGAAAAAAAGAGCTCAATGTTAAAATTGACCGGAGTTCTCCTTTAACAGTGCGGAGATATGGTTTACTTAAGAATGTGCGGTCCCTTTAAGAAGAACGACGCCGTGCGCACTGAGGATGCGCAGAAGAGAGAAACGCGAGAGACAGCTCAAGTGTCTATTCCTGTCTTAAAAACAATGGACTGTTGTTGTGACTCTGACTGAAACTTTCAACATTTTATGCTGAAAGTGTTCCCAATTCAAGGATTTTGTCGCCAAATCTATCGACTTTCTCATTGCTGTTGCGACTTTTGAACGTTTTGTAAGGAGCTATTTTGGCTAGACCTAACGTAAAATAAAAAGTAGGGATTTTTTTTAGGGGCTGTTTTTTCGTATTTTACATAGACCTACAGATAGTCGAATAAACACACAAGGATTTTGCTGTGTGGAGAAAACAAACAGTAAGTAGTCGAGCATTTTTGTCAGTTTGCATGTTAGCGTCTTTGTTTCCCTAGCGACGGAATGGGAGATCATGCTTCGAGCTCAAGTTAGCTCGTTAAATGCAAATATAGGAAAAAAGTTATCAGTGGTCTTATCCAGGTTGTACCTAATGATGAATATATAGCGAATAAATTGCGAAAAACATTTTCATTTGCTCCGTCTTGTAAAGGGCAAAAGACCCATCAATTCTTGTTACCTCCATGATCTCCAGAAGTGTAGTAGTATACAGTATTGGTTTCTAACTTGATTAATCTATTAATATATTTCATGCATTATAAGAGCTTAGTAGACATAATATTGTAAAACAACATTAGATAAATCATTATTTAACAATTATAATGTTGATTTATAAATTCATTGTTATAAATTCAAATGTGTATTGGTTTACACATAATTATCCTTTACATATGATATTGTCCTACAATTTGTTACGTTTTACAAAGGAATTTTAAAAAGAGTTGATAAACAGACTATAATGCGCTCTGACAGAGCAGGGGTTCTTTAGAAATAAACAATAATGTAAAATAATATAAAATAAAATATGTTCTGTTGCAAGTTCACATACCTGAGCTTATGTTTTATTGTTGAGCTCAAGCTCAGTTCAAACCTTATTCTTTATAAAATGTCATTAGGGGAAGATGAATGGGACATGAATGTCCTTTATTTTGCCACTATGAAGATCATGGGCAGGGAATTTAACATTAGCCTAAGCTACTAATTTTTAGACTTGTTTGTACTTTGTTTTCATATTTAGCAACTTTTTTGTGAAAAAATATCATTAATTGTCTCATATTTTTGCCATATATACAGATGATATATGTTTACAGATTGCTGAGTTTAACATTAACCAGCTCCAGAGTTTACATGTGTTAGTACTAATGTTATGAAATGTGTAGCGTGTCCTGGTTTATCACTAATTAGAGTGTAATAATATGTTGGCATAGAGGTTTTCATGACCATGTTTCAGCCTGTTGAGACCAATAAAATGTGCTTAATGTTCCACTTTACAGAACATCTCAGTATTAAAACTGTAAATTCAGTAACTTATCTTTGAATTTGGCAGATCTGGTGTCCATCCCACAGCAATTCACCAATAAATACTGGGAATATTCCCATCATCCTACAAGAGAAGCAGCTGAAATCTGTGTGACTGTTAAAGATGGAGTTTATTAAAGAGGAGATTGAAGACATGACTGATCCAGAACCATCCAGAATAAAACATGAAGATACTGAGGAACAAATAGGTTGGTGTCCATTCTTGATTCTTCTTTGTACTCTCACTCATAGAGAATAATGTGTTCGAATTTTAAAAGATGTGGCGCTGCGCTTCTCGTCCGGTGTGCGACCCGCTTTATAGTAAACTCTACTTTTCGCCAGTCCCCCCACAAGTTTCTCACTCACTCCAAACTTTCTTTCTGCTGCTCGATTACCGTTTTCGCCTGGATATTTTACTACCTGCAGTTTGTAATCTGCAGAGTAGGATTTTCTTTTGGGGGGCATTGTGTTTGTGTTCAGTGATAATAGTGATAACAGTTAATAGTGTTTCAGTTTATTTTTTCGAGGTTATGCTACAGGAGCAGCATAGAGCGTCCTCTTGCGGCTGTAGACAGTAATGTTTTCTCTTGGTCATGTCAGTCATTATGAATTAATTTTGATACATAAGTCGCAGGACCAATCAAACTATGAAAAAAGTGTGACTTATAGTCCTGAAAATATGATACTTATCTTAAACATTCCCGGGTATGTCACATAACCTGCTTTCTGGAAAACACCCCTGATCTCTTGTTGTCTTTGCGTTAGAAATGTTAACTTGACTTTTCACACTTATTCTCCTTGAACTGACCTAATATTTATTTACCTAATATGTTTATTTTAGACCAGATTGAGGTGATGGAGCAAAAACACAAACTGAATGAAGTGGAGGAGAAACATGACTTCAAAACTCAAGGAACAAAAGCCAAAAAGCTGCACTCCTGCTCTCAGTGTGGAAAGAGTTTGCAAAATCAACGAAACCTTAACAGACACATGAGAATTCACACTGGAGAGAAACCGTATACATGCACTCAGTGTGGAAAGTGTTTTTCTCAAGCATCAGGTCTCAGTTTTCATCTGTACATTCACTCTGGAGAAAAGCCATTCAACTGTGATCAGTGTGGTAAAGATTTTAATTCGTCTTCAAATCTAAAAAAACACCTGAGAATTCATTCAGACGAGAAGCCTTATGTGTGTTCTCTCTGTGGAAAGAGTTTTTCACGGCCTGACAGTTTTAAAGAGCACCAGAAAACGCATAGTGAAGTGAGAGATCATGTGTGTTGTGACTGTGGGAAGAGCTTTACTGCAGCTGCCACTCTGAGACAGCACCAAAGAACTCATACTGGGGAAAAACCTTACAAGTGCTCATATTGTGACAAGAGATTCACTTTGGCTGGAAACCTGAAAGTACACGAGCGAGTTCACACTGGAGAGAAGCCGTACGACTGTACTCATTGTGGAAAGCGTTTCAAAGATTCAACAGGTTTAAAAATTCATCTGCGCATTCACTCTGGAGAAAAACCGTTCAACTGTGATCAGTGTGGTACAAAGTTCGTTTCGTCATCACATCTAAAAAAACACCTGAAAGTTCATTCAGATGAGAGGCCTTATTTGTGTTCTTTTTGTGGAAAGAGTTATTCAAGGCTGGATCATTTTAAAATGCACCAGAAAACACATGCTGAAGTGAAAGATAATTTATGTAGTGACTGTGGGAAGAGCTTTGCAACAGCTGACAATCTGAAACAACACCAAAGAATTCATACTGGAGAAAAACCTTTCAAGTGTTCATATTGTGACAAGAGTTTCACACTGTCTGGAAACCAGAAATCACATGAACGACTTCATACTGGAGCGAAGCCGTACCACTGTACTCGGTGTGAGAAGAGTTTTAGACATTTATCAAGCCTTCATGCTCATAAGAAAACTTTTTGCAAGTAATTAACATGACAAAATGAAATTCTGTGAGATAAAATATGCAGTTTGTCCTAAAAGCACTGTATAATCTAGATTCTAGATTAAAGGTAAGGTAGGCATTTTTTTTAAAACACTTGTATTTACACTTGTTGAAACGCTTTTTACATCCTGATAGGAATCAATAAATAGACGAAAACATGTACATACACTATATTGCCAAAAGTTTTGGGACATCTGTCTTTACATGCACATGAACTTTAATGGCATCCCATTCTTAATCCGAAGGGTTTCGTATGGAGTTTCAACTCTTCTGGTAAGGCTTCAGAAGAGTTGAAGAGTTAAATGACAGCCCAGGTCATTTCCAGCACTTGTTTTTCCTCAGCTGCATATCAACTGGACTTGATATTTCAGTTGAACAGATTTGTCTCTATATAGACATTTAATAAAGTGTTAATTCAGTCTCAAGTGATTGCTCTATTTATTGAACACAGATAAAGTTTTAAATCATATTAATGAGTTTAAACATTCTATCTTAATACTGTGATTAATATCTTTGGGATGTAGAGTGTTACTGTAAAATCAACCCACATTTTAAAATTAGAGGTCTCAAGTATGTAATCATACCATAGACATATACACTAGACTTCACCTTGGATACGGCAGTTCATTAGAACGAATGCGTCAATAGAGCCGCCATCTTGAAACAGGGGAGCCCCTCCACTTTAATGCATCAGCGTTAATGTAGTAGACACAGGTCTAACGCAAATAAAATCACCATAAATCATCATGAATGCGATTTTTCTTGTTTTTTTGGTTTGTTCCAACGGTCAGACATGTATTTATCATTGATTCCAGACAGAAAGAAAAAATTTTAATTTAAAAAAAAAAAAAAAAAACATTCTTCCTAGTTCAGATTTCATCCGTGAACTTCATACGCTGCACAAAAGTCTGCCACCATCAATTAATTCGAAGTAAAGGCAGAGATAGCAGCGTTACCTAGCTACTTCCTATGACAAGACCCCTGTTCCAAGATGGCGGCGGTTTTGATGCATGCTTAGAACCCCCAGGTGACGTCTAGTGTATCTCTATGCAATCATACAAAGAGGTTGGAGTTCATTTATCCTTTGTTATTGAATGCTTATACTGTATAAAGTACTAAAGATCGTTTCACAAGTAAATTATTAAACAATAAATAAGCTCTTGATCAAATTTGTACTATTTACTATGGTTTTAAAGATCCTGTTGCACTAAGTTGTAAGCTTGGGGAAAAAATTGTATTTACATGACAACCAAATTTCAAAACTGGAGAAACATAATTATAATGGTGTTTATTAAGAATCACTACTATTTTGTTACTGAACGAGAAACAGAACAGCTGAAGTTAAGTGTTATCTATAGGCTCTATATGATACATAAAAAAGATTATTTCACCGACTTTATGTGATTTCAAGTAGTCTTGTCCATTATTAGACCTTAGTCAGTTTTAACTCTCGAGGGATAAATGTAGTCTTTGCGACAGCGCGCACTCATCAAATGTCGTAGAAAGATCATGTACTTTTCAAAACTCACAACTTTACATTTTGGAGACGGAACAGTACATCAAATCCATTTATGATTCACAAAATAAGAAGGCTGCTAAAACCATTCAGTTATGCTCTATTTTTAATGTATTTATTTGAAACTTCCCCTGGCTCTGTTCTTGTTTAATATTGTGTTTTCTGTATTGAGTTTATTTGTGTCTTACTGTTTGTATTGTTAAGATTTAATTAAAAAAAATTGGCTGTTCCCAAAAGCGCCATCTATTGTCAGAGACCGATGGTTCAGTGATATTGAGCTTGTTTACATCGGAGTGCGCATGTCTCTTCGACGTTGCACATGCGCAGTGTTGTACATGGAAAATTATTCTAAAATTGCATTCTAAAATTCGAAATAATTCGTAATAAGGAATTATTCATAGTATTTTTAAGTTTCCACGATGGTAATACACGCTTCCTTCTGTTCTGGTTAGAACTTACTTTATTCCTCTTTTTCCAACGCAATTGCTCTACGCTCCAAAAGGTGGCGCAAATGCGCCTAAAAGCGGTTTTCAACCGACCAGAAAACGTAAAAGAAGATGATCGTCCTCATGACACGAAATAAACTATGGAAATAACGGGAGAAATCCAAGAGCAAACAATTTAAATTTGTGTGCCGAACTTTGTTAAAGATGGAGTTTATTAAAGAGGAGATTAAAGACATGACTGATCCAGAACCATCCAGAATAAAACATGAAGATACTGAGGAACAAATAGGTTGGTGTGTATTCTTGCTAGATGACTGCAAAGCTTTTGTTGACCAGATTTGGTGGATGTGAAATAACGAGCTGATAAAAGATACAGAAATGAATCTAAATGTTCATAACCTTGTCAAACACATTTTGATTGTATTAACAAGAGAATGACAGACCTAACCTTTGGTCCCTCAAAGAAATTATACTTGATACTCTGTTGCTTTCTTCTGTTGAATCAGAGTTCACTTGAACTGATTTTAACCACAAAATGTTTTTATTTTAGACTGGATGGTAGTAAATCAGCAAAGACATGAAGTCATTAAAGCAGAGGAGGAACAGCAGAGCATCAAGCCGCGGCACTCCTGCATTCAGTGTGGAAAGAGTTTCAGAGAAAGAGGAAAGCTTAACAAACACATGAGAATTCACACTGGAGAGAAGCCGTATCCGTGCACTCAGTGTGAGAAGAGTTTCAGATGTAAAACTGATCTCAGATATCATCATCTCCGAGTTCACTCTGGAGAAAAGCCATTTAACTGTGATCAGTGTGATAGAAAGTTTATTTTATCATCACATCTAAAATCACACCTGAAAGTTCATTCAGATGTCAAGCCTCACTTGTGTTCATTCTGTGGAAAGAGTTTTTTAAGGCTGGATCATTGTAAAAAGCACCAGAAAACACACAATAATGTAAGAGATCAAGTGTGTTGTGACTGTGGGAAGAGCTTTACTACAGTGGAAAATCTGAAACAGCACCAACGAACTCATACTAGAGGAAAACCTTACAAGTGCTCATACTGTGACAAGAGTTTCACTCATTCTGGAACCAGGAAAAAACACGAGCGACTTCATACTGGAGAGAAGCTGTACCACTGTACTCAGGAGAGTGTTTCACCCAATCAAAAACTCTAATGATTCATATTAAAAATCATTGCCATGTGTCACTGAGAAATTTTGTACTCAGATCTAATATGTTCTTTTCAAAATCAAAATAATGCTTTCAGATCAGTACATAGACACAACATAAAAAACGTTTTTAAAAAGTAAAGTAATAAAAACTTACATTAGTGAGGTGAATAAATGATATACTGTGTGCACTGCAAGTATAGCATTGCACTGATTATTGTGTAGTAGTCTGTATATTCAGCACTTGACAGTGACCCAAATGCAAAAAGCCGAACAGGTTACAATAAGAAACGAAACGACACTCAGAAAGAGAAAAACCCTAAAGCAGATCCAGCCTAGACAACACTGTCCACACCTGCTCTTCCTCTTCCTCTCACTCTTAAAATAGTTTAATCCATTGCTGGTATGATGAACTGACTGGTATTCTGTACGGTTAATTTGGGCACATATTTAGAAATAAATGTGACCAATTATGAGTCATTGTGTGTAAACATTGACAACTGTGTTGTAATTGTGTTTAACTTTTACCCGACTGTGTGGTTTGAAACATGGCAGAGGAGTGCAAAATGTGTTTTAGTGAGAATGTGTTTAGAGTTTTGCAAAAAGAAAGCAAGTACCTGAACTTGTTTACAAACATTTACGGAGAGAGTGATTTAGTTGACAAATTTTCAGAGGAATGGGATTTAGTGTTTTGGCAATTCCTCCTAAATGGTGCTGTCATGTGACATTCAGATAAAATAAATGTATAGAAATGCCAGAAGATTTTGAATTCTTTGTTTGAAATGTAAAATTAGAGACTGGAAAGAAATGGAACAAAAATCTACAATCAGTCATTTGTCATTGGCGTATGAAAAAGTATGTGCTTTGAAATGTATTCTTTTGGTAAATGTCCTTTATTTATTTCTTTTTTTAAATAATGATTTTTTTTTTATGAATCGTATTAATATTTTCTTTATGAATTCTATAGCTATGTATTGATTTAATCATCATTAAATCCTAATTGTGACATAATGGATCTGTGTATTTTCCTGAATCTCTGTGTGAAATGGGCTTTGGAGAAAGTTTTGTGTCTATTTCATTTGATCTTTAACTCACCGTTAAACAGTGTTGGTTGTTAAATTCAGTATGAAACTGAAGTTGCGATAGTATTTCCGAGTGAAACGGCTTCTCGAAAAAGAAAATATGTAGCTGGACTTTATATTTTCCTTAGGCAATTGGTTGAGTTGTTGTTTAACAACAAACACTTTGTAGCCTACTGGTTGAAAATCTCTTCACATCCTGATAGCAATCAATCAGTAATTCTTTCCATCTTTATTTTGCCACTATATGCCAACAACAGTGTAAGATAGTAGTTGTCTTGTACTTTGTTGTGTAAAATGTCTTTAAAAAGTGAAACAGTGCGCTTCAATGCAGTTTCAGCTTTGTAAATCATAAGCGCCCTCTGGAGGAAAACAAGCGAGTACGCATACGGTGGGTGTTTACGACAGTTCAGAGCGCGTTTGCGGCAGATGAGACGAGATGAGGATGAGAGCTAGAGAACGAGGAAGGTAAACAACAACGACTATAATATCTATACAAAACCGATACTTTAAATGATTAACGCTTTAAATTATGCATAACTAAACGAAACAAAACCCCAGATGCCTACCTTTTACAAATATTCGTTCAATTGTGGGATTTTTGTTTAACTTTGTTGTGTTTACGTTAGCTTTTTGGGTTTAGTCCCTCGGTATCTGAGCTATTACTATTCATGTTGCAGTGTCTGCTATTTTGCCAACTGTAAATTGTATAAAAGAAATGTTTCATTGGTAAATCAGTCAGTCAATCATTCTCTGTATTAATACAATTTATCAGAAACTTTGATTGTTGTCATTTCATATATTCATATATTTCATATATTTTATTTTGAGTTGTGTGTAACTATATATTCACTTCTGGAACTGAATGAATGAATTCATGTATTTGGTTAAACTTTAAGAAGCCCTCAGGGTTAATGTTAGGGTTAGTTGCTTATAATTATATGAGCCAAATTGAGCTTTCCATATTTCTGGGATTGAAGCATAATGGGCCTTCAAAATGAAGATACCAAAAAAAAAAAAAAAAAAAAAGTTTGATAGGAACTACAGTCATAATGGATATTAAAAGTATCCATACTTTATGAATTACAGGCATGCAAAATTGTGGCAAAAAAACGTATATTTTGGCTTTCTGCTCATGGTTTAGGCTACACAAATTTACCCAAATAAAACTGAAAGTACAAAATAAAGGAACCAATCAAACTGAAACACTAAACATGTAAATTAATTTTATGAACATAGATTTTTTAATTAATTTTTTTACTTCAGCGGGCCGGTTTCTTCAAGCCGCACTCACAGCGACAGGAGATCATTCATTAGTGACTTCCAGCCACAACAATTCATCCCATCATCCTACAAGAGAAGAACAAAGAAGTAACCACTGCAATCTGCCTGACATATGGCAAAGATGTTTATTAAAGAGGAGATTGAAGACATGAGTGATCCAGAACCATCCAGAATAAAACATGAAGATACTGAGGAACAAAAAGGTTGGTGTCCATTCTTGATTATTCATTTTGACTGCTTTGGTGAAATAATGAGAAATACACTATAGGAAATGAAAAAGAATTGCCTCTAATCATAACCTGTATAGCAGTTTTCAAAGAAATTGTGATTGTATTAAAGGGATAGTTCACTTTGAAATACATTTTTGGAATGTTTTAGCTTACCTCTTTGTTACCATCTTTGTTTCCACAGTATTTTCAATTTTGATATTTTTAGGTGAAACCGTTCTTGTCTGTCAGTCATATAATGGAGGTCTATGGGGTCCACCTCAAAGAGCATGCACAGAGAAGTCCAAATTAAACATGATTTAATGACTCGTAAATATAAGTACACACTGATGGCACACACACGAAATGAGCGTTTTTGTGTGTGAAAACGAACAGTATTTATATAGTTTTTACCTCTTGTAACCACAGCCACGTCCAAAACCATAGACCTTTTTCTACAGATCAAGTATAATAAGATTAACATTGAATCATCTTGAAGATAGTTTCATCGTTGACTGTAACCGAACGTGACGCGCTGTTTGAACGCTGAATGACAACCGCATCGGAGGGAAAAGTTTACGTGATCTTGAATTTAATTACTTAAATATTAATGTCTTTCTCTCATAATGGCCTCACAACACTTATAATAGAGTGCATGAAAACTTCATGGAACTTAAAAATGTTTTTGTGCCTTTTGTGGGGCTTAACAATAACATAGAATAATATACTACGCACAATATCGGATTTAGATCGGCCTCGTCTGATCGATACCCGATCTAGCAAAAATGGCCTGAGTATCGGATTGGCGCATCCCTAGTTTAATTTTGACTTCTCTGTGCATGCTCTATGAGCTGGTGACCATAGACCTCCATTATATGACTGACAGACAAGAACGGTTTGACCTAAAAATATCAAAATTGAAACTACAGCAGAAAAATCTTGGATGCCCTTGAGGTAAGCTAAAACATACCAACAATTAATTTCAAAGTGAACTATCCCTTTAAGAAGATAATGACAGACCTAACCTTTCCCACATTGAAATGCTTGATTTCTTGATAATCATGGAGACCTGTAGAGGGTTATATTACCCAATAATGACATTTTTGTACTGTCTTCATGTTTTCCATTTTTGGTGCAGTCTATGCACGTAACTTTGATTATATGTCTATATAACCCTAAATTAAGGATATAAAGTGATTGCATGTCTTGATTCATGGATTGAATAGTTTTGTTTTATGTCGCCTTTTTGACCTCTTTGGGTCGCAATGGAGGCATAGAAACCTCTCAGGTTTCAATTAAATATCTTTGTTTTTTCAAAGATAAACAAAAGTCTAATGGGTTCGAAATGACATGAAAGTGAGCGATTGGTGACAGTATTTGAACTTTTGAGTGAAGTTGAACTATCCCTTTGATTTAGGGTTTACTTGAATTTTGAACTGATTCTAACAACTTAATATCTTTATTTTAGACTGGATGGAGAAAAGAGACAAACTGAACGAAGTAGAGAAGAAATGTGATGTGAAGACTAAAGGAACAAACGCCAAAAAGCTGCACTCCTGCTCACAGTGTGGAAAGAATTTCAGACAAAAAGGAAACCTTAACACACACATGAGAGTTCACACTGGAGAGAAACCGTATCCATGCACTCAGTGTGGAAAGAGCTTTTCTCAAGTGTCAAGTCTCAATAATCATCTGCTCCGTCACTCTGGAGAAAAACCATTTCACTGTGATCAGTGTGGGAAAAAGTTTAATTCGCCTTCAGATCTAAAGAAACACCTGAAAGTGCATTCAGATGAGAGGCCGTATGTGTGTTCTCTCTGTGGAAAGAGTTTTTCAAGACTGGAAGGTTTTAAACAGCATCAAAAAATGCACAATGAAGTGAGAGATCATGTGTGTTGTGACTGTGGGAAGAGCTTTACTACACCCACTCAACTGACACGACACCAGCGAATTCATACTGGAGAAAAACCTTACAAGTGCTCAGTTTGTGACAAGAGATTTAATGTGTCTGGAAACCTGAAAGTGCACGAGCAACTTCATACTGGAGAGCAGCTTTACCACTGTACTCAGTGTGGAGTGAGTTTCAAATCTCCCCGAGGTCTCTGTAATCATCTGCGCATTCACTCAAGAGAAAACCCATTTAAGTGTGATCAGTGTGGAAAAGATTTTAGATCATCGTCAAATCTGAAAACAGTTCATTCAGATGAGAGGCCTCACTTTTGTACTTTCTGTGGAAAGAGTTTTTCATGGCTGGACAGTTTTAAACTGCACCAGAAAACAGATAGTGAAGTGAGAGATCATGTGTGTTGTGACTGTGGGAAGAGATTTACTAAAGCTGGACAACTGAATCGGCACCTACGAATTCACAATGAAGAAAAACCTTACAAGTGCTCATACTGTGACAAGAGATTCACTCAGGCGGGAAACCTGAAGTCACACGAGCGAGTTCACACTGGAGAGAAGCCGTATCAGTGTATTCAGTGCGAGAAGAGCTTCACCCAATCAACGGCTTTAAGGATTCATATTAAAAATCATTGTCATGTGTCACACTGAGCAAATGTTAATGTTATTTGAGAGTCAGTACATTAATTTATTATTTTCAGTCAAATGTGTAGTTAAACTAGCGTTGCTGTGAAATACCTGAAGATTTGTGGAGGCGATACTTTCAGAGCAGCAAGTGTGTAATCTTTTATTCTTTGAGCCAACGAAGTCCCAAAAGTGAAATGAGACTGGAAACGAATTAAAAAGAAGAAACAATTTGAGCTTTTAACGTCAATATGGAGTTTTTGAAACATGTTTTTATTTTGTCATAGATATAGAAGCACACATGTCTTTTCAATTATAGGGTCTGAAATTAAATAAAATGACCATTTCACTGACAACATCTGTTTTTGTGTGATTGAGGGAGCACAGAGCTGATTGAGAAACACTTGAAGGGAAAGACTTAATGTTTTACTCTTTTATTTATTCCTTTATTTGTTACATTCATTGCTGGTGTGTTTTTTTTTTTTACTTTTGGTATTTATTTGTTTTTGCTTTGTTCTAAATAACACTATACAGTTTTCCCATTATGATTGATATGCCTATATCTTGTGCAAACCACTTCCATATTCAATAAGTTGAATGTTGAGATTTGCACTCAGACAACAGTCACAAACCTGTACTGAATTTTGAAGTCACAGACAAGTAGTCACAAATATGTCAAATTTACAAATAAATCTTGTAGATCAATAAATGTTTAAATTAATTTAACGTGTATCTATCCCACGTGTGGGTGAATTGCTAGGAATATCCAATAGATGGCAGCAGCAATACGCTAAAGAGATTTCAGGTTTGGTTTACAAAATGGAGGTTGCCAAGTCCTCGGTTTTACCGATTGGTTTTGATTAGCAATTTCGCGAGTTCTGGCAACCCTACCAAATCCAAGGGAACAACAAACCTGGAACAAACGAAACGAGCAGAAGAATGTAGCGCGAGACACGAGTGGTGTAAATCCGACCAGTTCAAGCTAAAACTGACTTCAGATGCCGTATATTTACAGTTTGTGTGTGTGAGAGATGTCCCCAATCTGTAGAGTTTGGTATTAATCCGCTCCAGAATTGATGTAAGTATTACAACGTAATGAAATTTATCACGTGTTCTGCCCTTACGAAAATTAACCGGTTTTTGCTACACGTACTATGGTATTTTTTTTTGTAAAACTGTGATTATACAATTGCTACTCAATCTTCCAAAACACTGTGGTTATTATACTTTTACTATAATATATAAACCATGGTTAATTTTTGTAGGGGTGGTTTTACCATACAAACACCCTGTATTCTAACATAGGCGATGTTATAATGTAATTTAAGTAACTTATTTTCTATGAATTCACCAAGTTGTTTTCAAATTAGCCAATTCACCAATAAACACTGGGAATATTCCCATCATCCTACAAGAGAAGGACAAACTCCAGGAGTAGCAGCTGAAATCTGCGTGACTGTTAAAGATGGAGGTTATTAAAGAGGAGATGGAGTTTATTAAAGAGGAGATTAAAGAGGAGATTGAAGAGGAGATGGATGTTATTAAAGCGGAGGTTAAAGAGGAGATTGAAGACATGACTGATCCAGAACCATCCAGAATAAAACATGAAGAGACTGAGGAACAAATAGGTTGGTGTCCATTTTTAATTCTTCATTGTTTAAGTTTAGCAAAAAAAAAAAAAAAATAGTAAGCAGTAATTTTAATTGATTTAGTGGCTGTAAAATAAAGCACACTGTACGTGTGATAAATAATGTCTAAATGATCTTAACCTTGGATAATAGTAATCAATGTCATTAACATTTTAATTGCATTAATAAGCAAATGACAGAGGTATTATTTGCCACAACAAAGGTATCTTGTACAGGCCCTGGTCTACATGAGTTTTCACATTTATTCTCCATGAACTGATTCTGAATTAATATGTTTATTTCAGACCAGATGGAGACGATGGAGCAAAAGCACAAACTGAATAAAGCGGATGAAAATAACGGTAACTTACAAACTCAACCAAAAAAAACCAAAAAGCTGCACACCTGCTCTCGGTGTGGAAAGTTTTACACATATATATCTGGACTCTTAAAACATCAGTGTTTACCCTATGGAGAGAAACCATTCAACTGTGATCAGTGTGGGAAAGATTTTGTTTCGTCATCAAATCTAAAACAACACCAGAAACTTCATTCAGGTGAGAGGCCTTTTGTGTGTTCTGTTTGTGGAAAGACTTTTACACGACATGATCATTGTAAACAGCACCAGAAATCACACAATAAAGTGAGAGATCATGTGTGTTTGGACTGTGGGAAGAGCTTTTCTAGAACTGAATATCTGAAACAGCACCGAAGAATTCATACTGGAGAAAAACCTTACAAGTGCTCATTCTGTGAGAAGAGTTTCACTTATTCTGCCTCTCTGAAATCACACGAGCGAGTTCACACTGGAGAGAAGCTGCACAAATGTACTCAGTGTGAGAAGAGCTTCAGAAGTCAAATTCTTCTGGACAATCATCTGCGCGTTCACTCTGGAGAAAAGCCATTTAGCTGTGATCAGTGTGGTAAAGGTTTTAATATATCGGCAAATTTAAAAGAACACATGAAAAAACATTCAAATGAGAGGCAATATGTGTGTTATTTTTGTGGAAAGAGTTTTACATGGATAAACTCTCTTAAACAGCACCAGATAATACACACCGGTGTGAAAAATCATGTGTGTGGCGACTGTGGGAAGAGCTTTAATAGAGCTTCTTGTCTGAGACTCCATCGAAGAATTCATACTGGAGAAAAACCTTGCAAGTGCTCACAATGTGACAGAAGTTTCACTCACGCTTGGTCTCTGAAAGTACACGAGCGAACTCACACGGGAGAAAAACCTTTCAAGTGCTCATACTGCGACAAGAGATTCGCTCAGTCTGGAACCCTGAAAGAGCATTATAAGCGGCTTCATACTGGAGAGAAGCCATACGACTGCCCTCAGTGTGGAGAGACTTTTCCGTCTTCATCAAGCCTTCTTATTCATATACAAAAAAATCATGATACGTTGTAACTTTAATAGCTTTCATTTTCATTGCAAATACACAATTTAGTTTAGTTGGTGAATTTGTTGAAATGCTCTGAGAACTTTAAAGACATAAGAGTTGAAAGTTCACCAGTCATTTGTGGGGTTTTTGTTTTTTGTGCATATTTTGTTTGGCTAGAATATGTCAATGGAATTCTGACTGTACATGAGAAATAATATGATGTGCATATTGTCTTGGTTGAGCTATGATTATTTAGTTTCAAACACATCTTATTTACTACACAATACTGTAGTTAATGAGTTTGAGATGTACACTATTATCAGGTCGTGTATCATACATAGAGTTTCGAGTTATGTATCCTTTATTATTGAACAATGAAGTACCGAACCTTTAGTTCGCCAGATTTGGTGGATGTAGTTAGAAAAACATAGAAACTGTAAAATAATAAACAATAAACAAACTGAAAAATAAACTGTTTTCTTTATTTACATGATTTAAACGATTCCAGTAATTTTGCATAGACTGTACAAATCAAATATCACTACAACTGATCAAAAGTTTTAAACTGTGCTTTTTACACTATTTTACACTAGCCTACATTAAAAGAATTAAATAAACTTAAAATTTACGTATATGTGACTGTACATTGATGTAGATATACTCATTATTTTCAATGTAAGCAAGCATTATGGTGCTTTTGTGTTACATTTATACAAATGTAAGAAGACACCATACGGAGACAAAGAGTAATGGTGCAAGCAGAAAAACAACTTTAATTTGAACAGGGTGAAGGTTACTAGACTGTCAACGCAATTTTTACGATTGCAACGTGTTATTTAAATTATACCAGTGATTTGCTTTAGAATGTGCAACCCCTTTAAGAAGTAATGACCTCGTGAGCATGCGCAGTATAGATTTTTTTTTTTTCAAGTTGAACGTTGTTGATATTGATAATAACTGATTAAAACGACCATGAATGAAAAGACGAGCAGACTGTTTATCGCCGGATGTCGTGTCAGGATGGGAGCGATTCTACCAGAATAAAACATGAAGATACCGAGGAGGAGCAAACGGGTTAGTGTCCATTCATGATACTGAAATGCATTTAAATGACCATAATAATGTATAGAAGTTGTCAAACACATTTTAATTGTAGAGCTCAAAGATCTGATACTTTAAAACCACACAGACGGATACCTGGGGCCTGTTTCAGAAAGGAGGTTGAGTGAAAAGTAAGTAAGTAAGTAAAGTTTATTTATAGAGCACTTTTCACAGTGAAAACTTTGAGTATGTTAACCCTGAAATGAGGTTTTCCGTTTCAGAAAGGGGGGTATATCAAACCCGAGAAAGCAGAGTAAGTCAAGCCCGTTTCTGAAAGAGTTAATAATACTCAGTCAGTTACCATGGTAACTTACTCTGTGAACCTAACCTGGTTTTCTTCAGTAAACCCAGAGTTTCTTGCGGTCTCCTCTCCTTTTTTAAAGAGGAAGTGCTGTTTAAACACCAACAATAATACTGAAATGTATTTACTCATTCTTTAAAGAATATATATTGTTTGTCCATGGTTTAATTGACTAAATCTGTTTTGCAGCACTTTGACAAAAAAATAAAAGGATTAAAACGTTTGCTAAACTTTTATTTGATTACCACCGTTTTTGATAATATATTTCTATTAAATCATTAAAAAATTGGAGTAAAAAACATTTAATAGAACTCAATTATTTCAAACATAATTTAATAAGTTAGTAATGATAAAAAATAAGATGTTAATCTTATTCATAATCAATTATTGATGTTAGTTGATTACATAGGCCTATGTTTTATTGAACAAATGTTTAATTTATTTAACTGTCATTTTAACTGATGATAATAATAACTGTAATTTAATAATGGAGTTTATATATTTAATAATTGTTTAATACCATAAACCGTGATATTTTCTGAGACGGTTCTCATACTGTGAAACTCTCCCCACATGGGGATGTCCCCCACCCCACCCCTGCTGTTAAACAAGTTACTCAGCAACTTTTACTCATGTTTTAAATTAATACTTTTTACTTGAGTAGATCTTTAGACTGGTATTTTTACTTTTACTTAAGTAAAAATTTTATCAAAGTAATAGTAGCCTACTTTAGGTTGAATAACATTCTTCCAGTTTCACCTCTGATATTATTATAGTAAGTTACTCTAAAATAGTTATGAATTATTAACTACAAATGACATCTTCAACGGTGTAGTTAGATTAATGTATAATAATTACTATCTCTAGAAAGTGTTGGTCTACATGTTAAAGGTAACTAAACCCCTGGTCAGAGCCTGACTCCACCCACTGGCAATATTTGAAAAATGCTGGAAAGGTGGGCAGACCCCAGCGGAGGGTGGCGTGCACCTGAGACGCATCTCTTTGTATGGAACTTGCCTACGTCACCAACAACCGCTGTGTCACGTACTACCGCAAACATCCAATAGGAAAATTCAACTGCAGTAGCCACCGTTCAACCTGAAGAGGGCAGCACTAAGACGTTTTTACACCATATATTGTAGAAATAGAACACTTTATAAACAAATGTCTAAAAAGTTATTCGAAACAATGACTGGTGTACTAAATTCCTTATACTTATATGGTAATAGGTAGTAGCCCTTTAATGTATATCAAGCTGTAGTGCACGTAGAGCGCATTCACGCGCATTCTCAGTTTAGTTTACTTTCAGTTTCGTCTCTGCCGCATCTTCATCTTCGACGAGTGGTAACTGTGCGTGCATGAATGTAAGTTCATTTATCCTTATCTTTAGCTGTTATAGTGATATATTAACACTTCAATGTTGCAGCTGTATATCTGATTGCTGTTATTTTGTTCATATCTTGATGAATGTGTTCTGAGGCGAGTGATGTCAGTGTAATTCCCGCGAATATGTTTAGCGCCATTTACCGCGCTGTGGACAATATAGATATATAATGTTAAATAATGTATACTGAGGTGAATATTTATGTTAACTGTATTCAGACATATTCTGATATATTTATTTGTTTATTTCAGACTAAACAACACGTTTACCACCTCAATTCCAATGCTGTAAATGTATACTGGCACATCTGGAGAGATAAATAATTGAACTGTCTTCTGTCTCCTGTCATACTTCTTGCCGGAGTTCCGTAGTGGACTAGCCTTCCACCTAACATCACAAAATAGAGTCCTTTACAACTGGTATTAATAAAGATCCATTCTTACAGATCATTAACTAAAAAAAGTTGGTTTAGTGTTTAGTTACCCTTTAATAATTGCTAAATCCTATATCAACCTTAACCACTTGAACAATACAAAGAGGAGAGACAAGAAACTGCACTTTTAATTCTTTCAAATTAACAATGAAAAATTGCATGAATTATTCTTGAATTGAAGTGTGTAGAGGGAGAAGGTTACATAAAAAATATAACTTTAAAAAATGTATGTTAAAGCCACTATTGTTTAATACTGAATTGGTCTATAGTTTATGCAGTAGCCTATTTTTCGCACCAAAAAAAAAAAAAAAAAAAAAAAACGACGGGTAGCCTACCACTGTCGTTTTTTTTGGGGGGGGGTCGAAATTTTGAGTTTCTCTGATCTTCTTGAAACTCTGCATTCTGATAGAGGGCCATGAGACTTAGACCTGCGTGCAAAAATGGAGGCTCTAGACTCTTCCAGAATTGAGATATTGATATATTTATAACAGCATAAATGCTACGTGGGATCTCAATATCTCAGCTCTGGAAGCGTCTAGAGCCTCCATTTTTGCACGCAGGTCTGAGTCCCATGACCCTCTATCAGAAACCAGAGTTTCAAGAAGATTGGAGAAACTTACTTTTTCACTCAAAAAAAAAAAAAAACACGACAGGGGTAACACTGTCGTTTTTTGGGGGGGTCGAAATTTTGAGTTTCTCTGTTCCTCTTGAAAGTCTGGATTCTGATAGAGGGCCATGGGACTTAGACCTGAGTGCAAAAATGAAGGCTCTAGACCCTTCCAGACCTGAGATATTGAGGTCCCACGTAGCATTTATGCCGTTATAAATATCTCAATATCTCAACTCTGGAAGAGTCTAGAGCCTCCATTTTTGTACTCAGGTCTAAGTCTCATGGCCCTCTATCAGAATCCAAAGTTTCGAGAAGATTGGGGATACTTAATTTTTCACCCAAAAAAAAAAAACGTAAGGGGTAACACTGTCGTTTTTTTTTTCGGGTCGAAATTTTGAGTTTCTATATCTCAGCTCTGGAAGGGTCTAGAGCCTCCATTTTTGCGCTCAGGTGTAAGTCTCAGTGCCCTCTATCAGAATCCAGAGTTTCGAGAAGATTGGGGATACTAGATTTTTGCGCCCAAAAAAAAAACCGTAAGGGGTAACACTGTCGTTTTTTTTCGGGTCGAAATTTTGAGTTTCGATATCTCAGCTCTGGAAGGGTCTAGAGCCTCCATTTTTGCGCTCAGGTGTAAGTCTCGGTGCCCTCTATCAGAATCCAGAGTTTCGAGAAGATTGGGGATACTTAATTTTTCGCCCCAAAAAAGAAAACGTAAGGGGTAACACTGTCGTTTTTTTTTCGGGTCGAAATTTTGAGATTCGATATCTCAGCTCTGGAAGGGTCTAGAGCCTCCATTTTTGCGCTCAGGTGTAAGTCTCAGTGCCCTCTATCAGAATCCAGAGTTTCGAGAAGATTGGGGATACTAAATTTTACGCCCAAAAAAAAAACCGTAAGGGGTAAGTAACACTGTCGTTTTTTTTTTCGGGTCGAAATTTTGAGTTTCGATATCTCAGCTCTGGAAGGGTCTAGAGCCTCCATTTTTGCGCTCAGGTATAAGTCTCAGTGCCCTCTATCAGAATCCAGAGTTTCCAGAAGATTGGGCATACTTGATTTTTCGCCCAAAAAAAAAAAACGTAAGGGGTAACACTGTCGTTTTTTTTTTCGGGTCGAAGTTTTGAGATTCGATATCTCAGCTCTGGAAGGGTCTAGAGCCTCCATTTTTGTGCTCAGGTGTAAGTCTCAGTGCCCTCTATCAAAATCCAGAGTTTCGAGAAGATTGGGGATACTTGATTTTTCGCCCAAAAAAAAAAAACGTAAGGGGTAACACTGTCGTTTTTTTTTTGGGTCGAAATTTTGAGTTTCGATATCTCAGCTCTAGAAGGGTCTAGAGCCTCCATTTTTGCGCTCAGGTGTAAGTCTCAGTGCCCTCTATCAGAATCCAGAGTTTCGAGAAGATTGGGGATACTAAATTTTTCACCCCAAAAAAAAAACGTAAGGGGTAACACTGTCGTTTTTTTCGGGTCAAAATTTTGAGTTTCGATATCTCAGCGTTGGAAGGGTCTAGAGCCTCAATTTTTGCGTTCAAGTGTAAGTCTCAGTGCCCTCTATCAGAATCCAGAGTTTCGAGAAGATTGGGGATACTTGATTTTCCCCCAAAAAAAAAAAAAAACGTAAGGGGGACACTGTCGTTTTTTTTTCGGGTCGAAATTTTGAGTTTCGATATCTCAGCTCTGGAAGGGTCTAGAGCCTCCATTTTTGCGTTCAAGTGTAAGTCTCAGTGCCCTCTATCAGAATCCAGAGTTTCGAGAAGATTGGGGATACTTGATTTTTCGCCCCAAAAAAAAAAACGTAAGGGGTAACACTGTAGTTTTTTTTTCGGGTCGAAATTTTGAATTTCGATATCTCAGCTCTGGAAGGGTCTAGAGCCTCCATTTTTGCGCTCAGGTGTAAGTCTCAGTGCCCTCTATCAGAATCCAGAGTTTCGAGAAGATTGGGGATACTTGATTTTTCGCCCAAAAAAAAAAAACGTAAGGGGTAACACTGTCGTTTTTTTTTTCGGGTCAAAATTTTGAGTTTCGATATCTCAGCTCTGGAAGGGTCTAGAGCCTCCATTTTTGCGTTCAGGTGTAAGTCTCAGTGCCCTCTATCAGAATCCAGAGTTTCGAGAAGATTGGGGATACTTGATTTTTCGCCCAAAAAAAAAAAACGTAAGGGGTAACACTGTCGTTTTTTTTTCGGGTCGAAATTTTGAGTTTCGATATCTCAGCGTTGGAAGGGTCTAGAGCCTCCATTTTTGCGCTCAGGTGTAAGTCTCAGTGCCCTCTATCAGAATCCAGAGTTTCGAGAAGATTGGGGATACTTGATTTTTCGCCCAAAAAAAAAAAACATAAGGGGTAACACTGTCGTTTTTTTTCGGGTCAAAATTTTGAGTTTCGATATCTCAGCGTTAGAAGGGTCTAGAGCCTCCATTGTTGCGCTCAGGTGTAAGTCTCAGTGCCCTCTATCAGAATCCAGAGTTTCGAGAAGATTGGGGATACTTGATTTTTCGCCCAAAAAAAAAAAAAGTAAGGGGTAACACTGTCGTTTTTTTTTCGGGTCGAAATTTTGAGTTTCGATATCTCAGCTCTGGAAGGGTCTAGAGCCTCCATTTTTGCGCTCAGGTGTAAGTCTCAGTGCCCTCTATCAGAATCCAGAGTTCTGAGAAGATTGGGGATACTTGATTTTTCGCCCCAAAAAAAAAACGTAAGGGGTAACACTGTCGTTTTTTTTTTCGGGTCGAAATTTTGAGTTTCGATATCTCAGCTCTGGAAGGGTCTAGAGCCTCCATTTTTGCGTTCAAGTGTAAGTCTCAGTGCCCTCTATCAGAATCCAGAGTTTCGAGAAGATTGGGGATACTTGATTTTTCGCCCAAAAAAAAAAAAACGTAAGGGGTAACACTGTCGTTTTTTTTTCGGGTCGAAATTTTGAGTTTCGATATCTCAGCTCTGGAAGGGTCTAGAGCCTCCATTTTTGCGCTCAGGTGTAAGTCTCAGTGCCCTCTATCAGAATCCAGAGTTTCGAGAAGATTGGGGATACTTGATTTTTCGCCCAAAAAAAAAAAAACGTAAGGGGTAACACTGTCGTTTTTTTTTTCGGGTCAAAATTTTGAGTTTCGATATCTCAGCTCTGGAAGGGTCTAGAGCCTCCATTTTTGCGTTCAGGTGTAAGTCTCAGTGCCCTCTATCAGAATCCAGAGTTTCGAGAAGATTGGGGATACTTGATTTTTCGCCCAAAAAAAAAAACGTAAGGGGTAACACTGTCGTTTTTTTTTCGGGTCGAAATTTTGAGTTTCGATATCTCAGCTCTGGAAGGGTCTAGAGCCTCCATTTTTGCGCTCAGGTGTAAGTCTCAGTGCCCTCTATCAGAATCCAGAGTTCTGAGAAGATTGGGGATACTTGATTTTTCGCCCAAAAAAAAAAACGTAAGGGGTAACACTGTCGTTTTTTTTTCGGGTCGAAACTTTGAGTTTCGATATCTCAGCTCTGGAAGGGTCTAGAGCCTCCATTTTTGCGCTCATGTGTAAGTCTCAGTGCCCTCTATCAGAATCCAGAGTTTCGAGAAGATTGGGGATACTAAATTTTTCACCCCAAAAAAAAAAACGTAAGGGGTAACACTGTCGTTTTTTTTTCGGGTCAAAATTTTGAGTTTCGATATCTCAGCGTTGGAAGGGTCTAGAGCCTCCATTTTTGCGTTCAGGTGTAAGTCTCAGTGCCCTCTATCAGAATCCAGAGTTTCGAGAAGATTGGGGATACTTGATTTTTCGCCCAAAAAAAAAAAAACGTAAGGGGTAACACTGTCGTTTTTTTTTCGGGTCGAAATTTTGAGTTTCGATATCTCAGCTCTGGAAGGGTCTAGAGCCTCCATTTTTGCGCTCAGGTGTAAGTCTCAGTGCCCTCTATCAGAATCCAGAGTTCTGAGAAGATTGGGGATACTTGATTTTTCGCCCAAAAAAAAAAAAACGTAAGGGGTAACACTGTCGTTTTTTTTTCGGGTCGAAACTTTGAGTTTCGATATCTCAGCTCTGGAAGGGTCTAGAGCCTCCATTTTTGCGCTCATGTGTAAGTCTCAGTGCCCTCTATCAGAATCCAGAGTTTCGAGAAGATTGGGGATACTAAATTTTTCACCCCAAAAAAAAAAACGTAAGGGGTAACACTGTCGTTTTTTTTTCGGGTCAAAATTTTGAGTTTCGATATCTCAGCGTTGGAAGGGTCTAGAGCCTCCATTTTTGCGCTCAGGTGTAAGTCTCAGTGCCCTCTATCAGAATCCAGAGTTTCGAGAAGATTGGGGATACTTGATTTTTCGCCCAAAAAAAAAAAAAAACGCAAGGGGGACACTGTCGTTTTTTTTTCGGGTCGAAATTTTGAGTTTCGATATCTCAGCTCTGGAAGGGTCTAGAGCCTCCATTTTTGCTCTCAGGTGTAAGTCTCAGTGCCCTCTATCAGAATCCAGAGTTTCAAGATGATTGGGGATACTTGATTTTTTGCCCAAAAAAAAAACGTAAGGGGTAACACTGTCGTTTTTTTTTTGGGGTCGAAATTTTGAGTTTCGATATCTCAGCTCTGGAAGGGTCTAGAGCCTCCATTTTTGCGCTCAAGTGTAAGTCTCAGTGCCCTCTATCAGAATCCAGAGTTTCGAGAAGATTGGGGATACTAAATTTTTCACCCCAAAAAAAAAAACGTAAGGGGTAACACTGTCGTTTTTTTTCGGGTCAAAATTTTGAGTTTCGATATCTCAGCGTTGGAAGGGTCTAGAGCCTCCATTTTTGCGCTCAGGTGTAAGTCTCAGTGCCCTCTATCAGAATCCAGAGTTTCGAGAAGATTGGGGATACTTGATTTTTCGCCCAAAAAAAAAAAAACGTAAGGGGGACACTGTCGTTTTTTTTTCGGGTCGAAATTTTGAGTTTCGATATCTCAGCTCTGGAAGGGTCTAGAGCCTCCATTTTTGCGTTCAAGTGTAAGTCTCAGTGCCCTCTATCAGAATCCAGAGTTTCGAGAAGATTGGGGATACTTGATTTTTCGCCCAAAAAAAAAAAAACGTAAGGGGTAACACTGTCGTTTTTTTTTCGGGTCGAAATTTTGAGTTTCGATATCTCAGCTCTGGAAGGGTCTAGAGCCTCAATTTTTGCGCTCAGGTGTAAGTCTCAGTGCCCTCTATCAGAATCCAGAGTTTCGAGAAGATTGGGGATACTTGATTTTTCGCCCAAAAAAAAAAACGTAAGGGGTAACACTGTCGTTTTTTTTTTGGGTCAAAATTTTGAGTTTCGATATCTCAGCTCTGGAAGGGTCTAGAGCCTCCATTTTTGCGCTCAGGTGTAAGTCTCAGTGCCCTCTATCAGAATCCAAAGTTTCGAGAAGATTGGGGATACTTGATTTTTCGCCCAAAAAAAAAAAACGTAAGGGGTAACACTGTCGTTTTTTTTTCGGGTCAAAATTTTGAGTTTCGATATCTCAGCTCTGGAAGGGTCTAGAGCCTCCATTTTTGCGTTCAAGTGTAAGTCTCAGTGCCCTCTATCAGAATCCAGAGTTTCGAGAAGATTGGGGATACTTGATTTTTCGCCCAAAAAAAAAAACGTAAGGGGTAACACTGTCGTTTTTTTTTCGGGTCGAAATTTTGAGTTTCGATATCTCAGCTCTGGAAGGGTCTAGAGCCTCCATTTTTGCGCTCAGGTGTAAGTCTCAGTGCCCTCTATCAGAATCCAGAGTTTCGAGAAGATTGGGGATACTAAATTTTTCACCCCAAAAAAAAAAAACGTAAGGGGTAACACTGTCGTTTTTTTTCGGGTCAAAATTTTGAGTTTCGATATCTCAGCGTTGGAAGGGTCTAGAGCCTCCATTTTTGCGCTCAGGTGTAAGTCTCAGTGCCCTCTATCAGAATCCAGAGTTTCGAGAAGATTGGGGATACTTGATTTTTCGCCCATAAAAAAAAAACGTAAGGGGTAACACTGTCGTTTTTTTTTCGGGTCGAAATTTTGAGTTTCGATATCTCAGCTCTGGAAGGGTCTAGAGCCTCCATTTATGCGTTCAAGTGTAAGTCTCAGTGCCCTCTATCAGAATCCAGAGTTTCGAGAAGATTGGGGATACTTGATTTTTCGCCCAAAAAAAAAAAACGTAAGGGGTAACACTGTCGTTTTTTTTTCGGGTCGAAATTTTGAGTTTCGATATCTCAGCTCTGGAAGGGTCTAGAGCCTCCATTTTTGCGCTCAGGTGTAAGTCTCAGTGCCCTCTATCAGAATCCAGAGTTTCGAGAAGATTGGGGATACTTGATTTTTCGCCCAAAAAAAAAAACGTAAGGGGTAACACTGTCGTTTTTTTTTTCGGGTCAAAATTTTGAGTTTCGATATCTCAGCTCTGGAAGGGTCTAGAGCCTCCATTTTTGCGTTCAGGTGTAAGTCTCAGTGCCCTCTATCAGAATCCAGAGTTTCGAGAAGATTGGGGATACTTGATTTTTCGCCCAAAAAAAAAAAACGTAAGGGGTAACACTGTCGTTTTTTTTTCGGGTCGAAATTTTGAGTTTCGATATCTCAGCTCTGGAAGGGTCTAGAGCCTCCATTTTTGCGCTCAGGTGTAAGTCTCAGTGCCCTCTATCAGAATCCAGAGTTTCGAGAAGATTGGGGATACTTGATTTTTCGCCCAAAAAAAAACAAACGTAAGGGGTAACACTGTCGTTTTTTTTTCGGGTCGAAATTTTGAGTTTCGATATCTAAGCTCTGGAAGGGTCTAGAGCCTCCATTTTTGCGCTCAGGTGTAAGTCTCAGTGCCCTCTATCAGAATCCAGAGTTCTGAGAAGATTGGGGATACTTGATTTTTCGCCCCCCAAAAAAAAACGTAAGGGGTAACACTGTCGTTTTTTTTTCGGGTCGAAATTTTGAGTTTCGATATCTCAGCTCTGGAAGGGTCTAGAGCCTCCATTTTTGCGCTCAGGTGTAAGTCTCAGTGCCCTCTATCAGAATCCAGAGTTTCGAGAAGATTGGGGATACTTGATTTTTCGCCCAAAAAAAAAAAACATAAGGGGTAACACTGTCGTTTTTTTTTTGGGTCGAAATTTTGAGTTTCGATATCTCAGCTCTGGAAGGGTCTAGAGCCTCCATTTTTGCGCTCAGGTGTAAGTCTCAGTGCCCTCTATCAGAATCCAGAGTTTCGAGAAGATTGGGGATACTAAATTTTTCACCCCAAAAAAAAAAAACGTAAGGGGTAACACTGTCGTTTTTTTTCGGGTCAAAATTTTGAGTTTCGATATCTCAGCGTTGAAAGGGTCTAGAGCCTCCATTTTTGCGCTCGGGTGTAAGTCTCAGTGCCCTCTATCAGAATCCAGAGTTTCGAGAAGATTGGGGATACTTGATTTTTCGCCCAAAAAAAAAAAACGTAAGGGGTAACACTGTCGTTTTTTTTTCGGGTCGAAATTTTGAGTTTCGATATCTCAGCTCTGGAAGGGTCTAGAGCCTCCATTTTTGCGCTCAGGTGTAAGTCTCAGTGCCCTCTATCAGAATCCAGAGTTCTGAGAAGATTGGAGATACTTGATTTTTCGCCCCAAAAAAAAAAAACGTAAGGGGTAACACTGTCGTTTTTTTTTCGGGTCGAAATTTTGAGTTTCGATATCTCAGCTCTGGAAGGGTCTAGAGCCTCCATTTTTGCGCTCAGGTGTAAGTCTCAGTGCCCTCTATCAGAATCCAGAGTTTCGAGAAGATTGGGGATACTTGATTTTTCGCCCAAAAAAAAACAAACGTAAGGGGTAACACTGTCGTTTTTTTTTCGGGTCGAAATTTTGAGTTTCGATATCTAAGCTCTGGAAGGGTCTAGAGCCTCCATTTTTGCGCTCAGGTGTAAGTCTCAGTGCCCTCTATCAGAATCCAGAGTTCTGAGAAGATTGGGGATACTTGATTTTTCGCCCCCAAAAAAAAAACGTAAGGGGTAACACTGTCGTTTTTTTTTCGGGTCGAAATTTTGAGTTTCGATATCTCAGCTCTGGAAGGGTCTAGAGCCTCCATTTTTGCGCTCAGGTGTAAGTCTCAGTGCCCTCTATCAGAATCCAGAGTTTCGAGAAGATTGGGGATACTTGATTTTTCGCCCAAAAAAAAAAAACATAAGGGGTAACACTGTCGTTTTTTTTTTGGGTCGAAATTTTGAGTTTCGATATCTCAGCTCTGGAAGGGTCTAGAGCCTCCATTTTTGCGCTCAGGTGTAAGTCTCAGTGCCCTCTATCAGAATCCAGAGTTTCGAGAAGATTGGGGATACTAAATTTTTCACCCCAAAAAAAAAAAACGTAAGGGGTAACACTGTCGTTTTTTTTCGGGTCAAAATTTTGAGTTTCGATATCTCAGCGTTGAAAGGGTCTAGAGCCTCCATTTTTGCGCTCGGGTGTAAGTCTCAGTGCCCTCTATCAGAATCCAGAGTTTCGAGAAGATTGGGGATACTTGATTTTTCGCCCAAAAAAAAAAAACGTAAGGGGTAACACTGTCGTTTTTTTTTCGGGTCGAAATTTTGAGTTTCGATATCTCAGCTCTGGAAGGGTCTAGAGCCTCCATTTTTGCGCTCAGGTGTAAGTCTCAGTGCCCTCTATCAGAATCCAGAGTTCTGAGAAGATTGGAGATACTTGATTTTTCGCCCCAAAAAAAAAAAACGTAAGGGGTAACACTGTCGTTTTTTTTTCGGGTCGAAATTTTGAGTTTCGATATCTCAGCTCTGGAAGGGTCTAGAGCCTCCATTTTTGCGCTCAGGTGTAAGTCTCAGTGCCCTCTATCAGAATCCAGAGTTTCGAGAAGATTGGGGATACTTGATTTTTCGCCCAAAAAAAAAAAACATAAGGGGTAACACTGTCGTTTTTTTTTTGGGTCGAAATTTTGAGTTTCGATATCTCAGCTCTGGAAGGGTCTAGAGCCTCCATTTTTGCGCTCAGGTGTAAGTCTCAGTGCCCTCTATCAGAATCCAGAGTTCTGAGAAGATTGGGGATACTTGATTTTTCACCCCCCAAAAAAAAACATAAGGGGTAACACTGTCGTTTTTTTTTCGGGTCGAAATTTTGAGTTTCGATATCTCAGCTCTGGAAGGGTCTAGAGCCTCCATTTTTGCGCTCGGGTGAAAGTCTCAGTGCCCTCTATCAGAATCCAGAGTTTCGAGAAGATTGGGGATACTTGATTTTTCGCCCAAAAAAAAAAAACATAAGGGGTAACACTGTCGTTTTTTTTTCGGGTCGAAATTTTGAGTTTCGATATCTCAGCTCTGGAAGGGTCTAGAGCCTCCATTTTTGCGCTCAGGTGTAAGTCTCAGTGCCCTCTATCAGAATCCAGAGTTTCGAGAAGATTGGGGATACTTGATTTTTCGCCCATAAAAAAAAAACGTAAGGGGTAACACTGTCGTTTTTTTTTCGGGTCGAAATTTTGAGTTTCGATATCTCAGCTCTGGAAGGGTCTAGAGCCTCCATTTTTGCGTTCAAGTGTAAGTCTCAGTGCCCTCTATCAGAATCCAGAGTTTCGAGAAGATTGGGGATACTTGATTTTTCGCCCAAAAAAAAAAAACGTAAGGGGTAACACTGTCGTTTTTTTTTCGGGTCGAAATTTTGAGTTTCGATATCTCAGCTCTGGAAGGGTCTAGAGCCTCCATTTTTGCGCTCAGGTGTAAGTCTCAGTGCCCTCTATCAGAATCCAGAGTTTCGAGAAGATTGGGGATACTTGATTTTTCGCCCAAAAAAAAAAAACGTAAGGGGTAACACTGTCGTTTTTTTTTCGGGTCAAAATTTTGAGTTTCGATATCTCAGCTCTGGAAGGGTCTAGAGCCTCCATTTTTGCGTTCAGGTGTAAGTCTCAGTGCCCTCTATCAGAATCCAGAGTTTCGAGAAGATTGGGGATACTTGATTTTTCGCCCAAAAAAAAAAAACGTAAGGGGTAACACTGTCGTTTTTTTTTCGGGTCGAAATTTTGAGTTTCGATATCTCAGCTCTGGAAGGGTCTAGAGCCTCCATTTTTGCGCTCAGGTGTAAGTCTCAGTGCCCTCTATCAGAATCCAGAGTTTCGAGAAGATTGGGGATACTTGATTTTTCGCCCAAAAAAAAAACAAACGTAAGGGGTAACACTGTCGTTTTTTTTTCGGGTCGAAATTTTGAGTTTCGATATCTAAGCTCTGGAAGGGTCTAGAGCCTCCATTTTTGCGCTCAGGTGTAAGTCTCAGTGCCCTCTATCAGAATCCAGAGTTCTGAGAAGATTGGGGATACTTGATTTTTCGCCCCCAAAAAAAAAACGTAAGGGGTAACACTGTCGTTTTTTTTTCGGGTCGAAATTTTGAGTTTCGATATCTCAGCTCTGGAAGGGTCTAGAGCCTCCATTTTTGCGCTCAGGTGTAAGTCTCAGTGCCCTCTATCAGAATCCAGAGTTTCGAGAAGATTGGGGATACTTGATTTTTCGCCCAAAAAAAAAAAACATAAGGGGTAACACTGTCGTTTTTTTTTTGGGTCGAAATTTTGAGTTTCGATATCTCAGCTCTGGAAGGGTCTAGAGCCTCCATTTTTGCGCTCAGGTGTAAGTCTCAGTGCCCTCTATCAGAATCCAGAGTTTCGAGAAGATTGGGGATACTAAATTTTTCACCCCAAAAAAAAAAAACGTAAGGGGTAACACTGTCGTTTTTTTTCGGGTCAAAATTTTGAGTTTCGATATCTCAGCGTTGAAAGGGTCTAGAGCCTCCATTTTTGCGCTCGGGTGTAAGTCTCAGTGCCCTCTATCAGAATCCAGAGTTTCGAGAAGATTGGGGATACTTGATTTTTCGCCCAAAAAAAAAAAACGTAAGGGGTAACACTGTCGTTTTTTTTTCGGGTCGAAATTTTGAGTTTCGATATCTCAGCTCTGGAAGGGTCTAGAGCCTCCATTTTTGCGCTCAGGTGTAAGTCTCAGTGCCCTCTATCAGAATCCAGAGTTCTGAGAAGATTGGGGATACTTGATTTTTCACCCCCCAAAAAAAAACGTAAGGGGTAACACTGTCGTTTTTTTTTCGGGTCGAAATTTTGAGTTTCGATATCTCAGCTCTGGAAGGGTCTAGAGCCTCCATTTTTGCGCTCGGGTGAAAGTCTCAGTGCCCTCTATCAGAATCCAGAGTTTCGAGAAGATTGGGGATACTTGATTTTTCGCCCAAAAAAAAAAACATAAGGGGTAACACTGTCGGTTTTTTTTTGGGTCGAAATTTTGAGTTTCGATATCTCAGCTCTGGAAGGGTCTAGAGCCTCCATTTTTGCGCTCAGGTGTAAGTCTCAGTGCCCTCTATCAGAATCCAGAGTTTCGAGAAGATTGGGGATACTAAATTTTTCACCCCAAAAAAAAAAACGTAAGGGGTAACACTGTCGTTTTTTTTCGGGTCAAAATTTTGAGTTTCGATATCTCAGCGTTGGAAGGGTCTAGAGCCTCCATTTTTGCGCTCAGGTGTAAGTCTCAGTGCCCTCTATCAGAATCCAGAGTTTCGAGAAGATTGGGGATACTTGATTTTTCGCCCAAAAAATAAAAACGTAAGGGGTAACACTGTCGTTTTTTTTTCGGGTCAAAATTTTGAGTTTCGATATCTCAGCTCTGGAAGGGTCTAGAGCCTCCATTTTTGCGCTCGGGTGTAAGTCTCAGTGCCCTCTATCAGAATCCAGAGTTTCGAGAAGATTGGGGATACTTGATTTTTCGCCCAAAAAAAAAAAACGTAAGGGGTAACACTGTCGTTTTTTTTTCGGGTCGAAATTTTGAGTTTCGATATCTCAGCTCTGGAAGGGTCTAGAGCCTCCATTTTTGCGCTCAGGTGTAAGTCTCAGTGCCCTCTATCAGAATCCAGAGTTCTGAGAAGATTGGGGATACTTGATTTTTCACCCCCCAAAAAAAAACGTAAGGGGTAACACTGTCGTTTTTTTTTCGGGTCGAAATTTTGAGTTTCGATATCTCAGCTCTGGAAGGGTCTAGAGCCTCCATTTTTGCGCTCGGGTGAAAGTCTCAGTGCCCTCTATCAGAATCCAGAGTTTCGAGAAGATTGGGGATACTTGATTTTTCACCCAAAAAAAAAAACATAAGGGGTAACACTGTCGTTTTTTTTTTGGGTCGAAATTTTGAGTTTCGATATCTCAGCTCTGGAAGGGTCTAGAGCCTCCATTTTTGCGCTCAGGTGTAAGTCTCAGTGCCCTCTATCAGAATCCAGAGTTTCGAGAAGATTGGGGATACTAAATTTTTCACCCCAAAAAAAAAAACGTAAGGGGTAACACTGTCGTTTTTTTTCGGGTCAAAATTTTGAGTTTCGATATCTCAGCGTTGGAAGGGTCTAGAGCCTCCATTTTTGCGCTCAGGTGTAAGTCTCAGTGCCCTCTATCAGAATCCAGAGTTTCGAGAAGATTGGGGATACTTGATTTTTCGCCCAAAAAAAAAAAACATAAGGGGTAACACTGTCGTTTTTTTTTCGGGTCAAAATTTTGAGTTTCGATATCTCAGCTCTGGAAGGGTCTAGAGCCTCCATTTTTGCGTTCAGGTGTAAGTCTCAGTGCCCTCTATCAGAATCCAGAGTTTCGAGAAGATTGGGGATACTTGATTTTTCGCCCAAAAAAAAAAAACATAAGGGGTAACACTGTCGTTTTTTTTTTGGGTCGAAATTTTGAGTTTCGATATCTCAGCTCTGGAAGGGTCTAGAGCCTCCATTTTTGCGCTCAGGTGTAAGTCTCAGTGCCCTCTATCAGAATCCAGAGTTTCGAGAAGATTGGGGATACTAAATTTTTCACCCCAAAAAAAAAAAACGTAAGGGGTAACACTGTCGTTTTTTTTCGGGTCAAAATTTTGAGTTTCGATATCTCAGCTCTGGAAGGGTCTAGAGCCTCCATTTTTGCGCTCAGGTGTAAGTCTCAGTGCCCTCTATCAGAATCCAGAGTTTCGAGAAGATTGGGGATACTAAATTTTTCACCCCAAAAAAAAAAACGTAAGGGGTAACACTGTCGTTTTTTTTCGGGTCAAAATTTTGAGTTTCGATATCTCAGCGTTGGAAGGGTCTAGAGCCTCCATTTTTGCGCTCAGGTGTAAGTCTCAGTGCCCTCTATCAGAATCCAGAGTTTCGAGAAGATTGGGGATACTTGATTTTTCGCCCAAAAAAAAAAAACATAAGGGGTAACACTGTCGTTTTTTTTTCGGGTCAAAATTTTGAGTTTCGATATCTCAGCTCTGGAAGGGTCTAGAGCCTCCATTTTTGCGTTCAGGTGTAAGTCTCAGTGCCCTCTATCAGAATCCAGAGTTTCGAGAAGATTGGGGATACTTGATTTTTCGCCCAAAAAAAAAAAACATAAGGGGTAACACTGTCGTTTTTTTTTTGGGTCGAAATTTTGAGTTTCGATATCTCAGCTCTGGAAGGGTCTAGAGCCTCCATTTTTGCGCTCAGGTGTAAGTCTCAGTGCCCTCTATCAGAATCCAGAGTTTCGAGAAGATTGGGGATACTAAATTTTTCACCCCAAAAAAAAAAAACGTAAGGGGTAACACTGTCGTTTTTTTTCGGGTCAAAATTTTGAGTTTCGATATCTCAGCGTTGGAAGGGTCTAGAGCCTCCATTTTTGCGCTCAGGTGTAAGTCTCAGTGCCCTCTATCAGAATCCAGAGTTTCGAGAAGATTGGGGATACTTGATTTTTCGCCCATAAAAAAAAAACGTAAGGGGTAACACTGTCGTTTTTTTTTCGGGTCGAAATTTTGAGTTTCGATATCTCAGCTCTGGAAGGGTCTAGAGCCTCCATTTTTGCGTTCAAGTGTAAGTCTCAGTGCCCTCTATCAGAATCCAGAGTTTCGAGAAGATTGGGGATACTTGATTTTTCGCCCAAAAAAAAAAAACGTAAGGGGTAACACTGTCGTTTTTTTTTCGGGTCGAAATTTTGAGTTTCGATATCTCAGCTCTGGAAGGGTCTAGAGCCTCCATTTTTGCGCTCAGGTGTAAGTCTCAGTGCCCTCTATCAGAATCCAGAGTTTCGAGAAGATTGGGGATACTTGATTTTTCGCCCAAAAAAAAAAACATAAGGGGTAACACTGTCGTTTTTTTTTTGGGTCGAAATTTTGAGTTTCGATATCTCAGCTCTGGAAGGGTCTAGAGCCTCCATTTTTGCGCTCAGGTGTAAGTCTCAGTGCCCTCTATCAGAATCCAGAGTTTCGAGAAGATTGGGGATACTAAATTTTTCACCCCAAAAAAAAAAAACGTAAGGGGTAACACTGTCGTTTTTTTTCGGGTCAAAATTTTGAGTTTCGATATCTCAGCGTTGGAAGGGTCTAGAGCCTCCATTTTTGCGCTCAGGTGTAAGTCTCAGTGCCCTCTATCAGAATCCAGAGTTTCGAGAAGATTGGGGATACTTGATTTTTCGCCCATAAAAAAAAAACGTAAGGGGTAACACTGTCGTTTTTTTTTCGGGTCGAAATTTTGAGTTTCGATATCTCAGCTCTGGAAGGGTCTAGAGCCTCCATTTTTGCGCTCAGGTGTAAGTCTCAGTGCCCTCTATCAGAATCCAGAGTTTCGAGAAGATTGGGGATACTTGATTTTTCGCCCAAAAAAAAAAAACATAAGGGGTAACACTGTCGTTTTTTTTTTGGGTCGAAATTTTGAGTTTCGATATCTCAGCTCTGGAAGGGTCTAGAGCCTCCATTTTTGCGCTCAGGTGTAAGTCTCAGTGCCCTCTATCAGAATCCAGAGTTTCGAGAAGATTGGGGATACTAAATTTTTCACCCCAAAAAAAAAAAACGTAAGGGGTAACACTGTCGTTTTTTTTCGGGTCAAAATTTTGAGTTTCGATATCTCAGCGTTGGAAGGGTCTAGAGCCTCCATTTTTGCGCTCAGGTGTAAGTCTCAGTGCCCTCTATCAGAATCCAGAGTTTCGAGAAGATTGGGGATACTTGATTTTTCGCCCATAAAAAAAAAACGTAAGGGGTAACACTGTCGTTTTTTTTTCGGGTCGAAATTTTGAGTTTCGATATCTCAGCTCTGGAAGGGTCTAGAGCCTCCATTTTTGCGTTCAAGTGTAAGTCTCAGTGCCCTCTATCAGAATCCAGAGTTTCGAGAAGATTGGGGATACTTGATTTTTCGCCCAAAAAAAAAAAACGTAAGGGGTAACACTGTCGTTTTTTTTTTGGGTCGAAATTTTGAGTTTCGATATCTCAGCTCTGGAAGGGTCTAGAGCCTCCATTTTTGCGCTCAGGTGTAAGTCTCAGTGCCCTCTATCAGAATCCAGAGTTCTGAGAAGATTGGGGATACTTGATTTTTCACCCCCCAAAAAAAAACGTAAGGGGTAACACTGTCGTTTTTTTTTCGGGTCGAAATTTTGAGTTTCGATATCTCAGCTCTGGAAGGGTCTAGAGCCTCCATTTTTGCGCTCGGGTGAAAGTCTCAGTGCCCTCTATCAGAATCCAGAGTTTCGAGAAGATTGGGGATACTTGATTTTTCGCCCAAAAAAAAAAAACATAAGGGGTAACACTGTCGTTTTTTTTTCGGGTCGAAATTTTGAGTTTCGATATCTCAGCTCTGGAAGGGTCTAGAGCCTCCATTTTTGCGCTCAGGTGTAAGTCTCAGTGCCCTCTATCAGAATCCAGAGTTTCGAGAAGATTGGGGATACTTGATTTTTCGCCCATAAAAAAAAAACGTAAGGGGTAACACTGTCGTTTTTTTTTCGGGTCGAAATTTTGAGTTTCGATATCTCAGCTCTGGAAGGGTCTAGAGCCTCCATTTTTGCGTTCAAGTGTAAGTCTCAGTGCCCTCTATCAGAATCCAGAGTTTCGAGAAGATTGGGGATACTTGATTTTTCGCCCAAAAAAAAAAACGTAAGGGGTAACACTGTCGTTTTTTTTTCGGGTCGAAATTTTGAGTTTCGATATCTCAGCTCTGGAAGGGTCTAGAGCCTCCATTTTTGCGCTCAGGTGTAAGTCTCAGTGCCCTCTATCAGAATCCAGAGTTTCGAGAAGATTGGGGATACTTGATTTTTCGCCCAAAAAAAAAAAACGTAAGGGGTAACACTGTCGTTTTTTTTTCGGGTCAAAATTTTGAGTTTCGATATCTCAGCTCTGGAAGGGTCTAGAGCCTCCATTTTTGCGTTCAGGTGTAAGTCTCAGTGCCCTCTATCAGAATCCAGAGTTTCGAGAAGATTGGGGATACTTGATTTTTCGCCCAAAAAAAAAAAACGTAAGGGGTAACACTGTCGTTTTTTTTTCGGGTCGAAATTTTGAGTTTCGATATCTCAGCTCTGGAAGGGTCTAGAGCCTCCATTTTTGCGCTCAGGTGTAAGTCTCAGTGCCCTCTATCAGAATCCAGAGTTTCGAGAAGATTGGGGATACTTGATTTTTCGCCCAAAAAAAAAACAAACGTAAGGGGTAACACTGTCGTTTTTTTTTCGGGTCGAAATTTTGAGTTTCGATATCTAAGCTCTGGAAGGGTCTAGAGCCTCCATTTTTGCGCTCAGGTGTAAGTCTCAGTGCCCTCTATCAGAATCCAGAGTTCTGAGAAGATTGGGGATACTTGATTTTTCGCCCCCAAAAAAAAAACGTAAGGGGTAACACTGTCGTTTTTTTTTCGGGTCGAAATTTTGAGTTTCGATATCTCAGCTCTGGAAGGGTCTAGAGCCTCCATTTTTGCGCTCAGGTGTAAGTCTCAGTGCCCTCTATCAGAATCCAGAGTTTCGAGAAGATTGGGGATACTTGATTTTTCGCCCAAAAAAAAAAAACATAAGGGGTAACACTGTCGTTTTTTTTTTCGGTCGAAATTTTGAGTTTCGATATCTCAGCTCTGGAAGGGTCTAGAGCCTCCATTTTTGCGCTCAGGTGTAAGTCTCAGTGCCCTCTATCAGAATCCAGAGTTTCGAGAAGATTGGGGATACTAAATTTTTCACCCCAAAAAAAAAAAACGTAAGGGGTAACACTGTCGTTTTTTTTCGGGTCAAAATTTTGAGTTTCGATATCTCAGCGTTGAAAGGGTCTAGAGCCTCCATTTTTGCGCTCGGGTGTAAGTCTCAGTGCCCTCTATCAGAATCCAGAGTTTCGAGAAGATTGGGGATACTTGATTTTTCGCCCAAAAAAAAAAAACGTAAGGGGTAACACTGTCGTTTTTTTTTCGGGTCGAAATTTTGAGTTTCGATATCTCAGCTCTGGAAGGGTCTAGAGCCTCCATTTTTGCGCTCAGGTGTAAGTCTCAGTGCCCTCTATCAGAATCCAGAGTTCTGAGAAGATTGGGGATACTTGATTTTTCACCCCCCAAAAAAAAACGTAAGGGGTAACACTGTCGTTTTTTTTTCGGGTCGAAATTTTGAGTTTCGATATCTCAGCTCTGGAAGGGTCTAGAGCCTCCATTTTTGCGCTCGGGTGAAAGTCTCAGTGCCCTCTATCAGAATCCAGAGTTTCGAGAAGATTGGGGATACTTGATTTTTCGCCCAAAAAAAAAAAACATAAGGGGTAACACTGTCGTTTTTTTTTTGGGTCGAAATTTTGAGTTTCGATATCTCAGCTCTGGAAGGGTCTAGAGCCTCCATTTTTGCGCTCAGGTGTAAGTCTCAGTGCCCTCTATCAGAATCCAGAGTTTCGAGAAGATTGGGGATACTAAATTTTTCACCCCAAAAAAAAAAACGTAAGGGGTAACACTGTCGTTTTTTTTCGGGTCAAAATTTTGAGTTTCGATATCTCAGCGTTGGAAGGGTCTAGAGCCTCCATTTTTGCGCTCAGGTGTAAGTCTCAGTGCCCTCTATCAGAATCCAGAGTTTCGAGAAGATTGGGGATACTTGATTTTTCGCCCAAAAAATAAAAACGTAAGGGGTAACACTGTCGTTTTTTTTTCGGGTCAAAATTTTGAGTTTCGATATCTCAGCTCTGGAAGGGTCTAGAGCCTCCATTTTTGCGCTCGGGTGTAAGTCTCAGTGCCCTCTATCAGAATCCAGAGTTTCGAGAAGATTGGGGATACTTGATTTTTCGCCCAAAAAAAAAAAACGTAAGGGGTAACACTGTCGTTTTTTTTTCGGGTCGAAATTTTGAGTTTCGATATCTCAGCTCTGGAAGGGTCTAGAGCCTCCATTTTTGCGCTCAGGTGTAAGTCTCAGTGCCCTCTATCAGAATCCAGAGTTCTGAGAAGATTGGGGATACTTGATTTTTCACCCCCCAAAAAAAAACGTAAGGGGTAACACTGTCGTTTTTTTTTCGGGTCGAAATTTTGAGTTTCGATATCTCAGCTCTGGAAGGGTCTAGAGCCTCCATTTTTGCGCTCGGGTGAAAGTCTCAGTGCCCTCTATCAGAATCCAGAGTTTCGAGAAGATTGGGGATACTTGATTTTTCACCCAAAAAAAAAAAACATAAGGGGTAACACTGTCGTTTTTTTTTTGGGTCGAAATTTTGAGTTTCGATATCTCAGCTCTGGAAGGGTCTAGAGCCTCCATTTTTGCGCTCAGGTGTAAGTCTCAGTGCCCTCTATCAGAATCCAGAGTTTCGAGAAGATTGGGGATACTAAATTTTTCACCCCAAAAAAAAAAACGTAAGGGGTAACACTGTCGTTTTTTTTCGGGTCAAAATTTTGAGTTTCGATATCTCAGCGTTGGAAGGGTCTAGAGCCTCCATTTTTGCGCTCAGGTGTAAGTCTCAGTGCCCTCTATCAGAATCCAGAGTTTCGAGAAGATTGGGGATACTTGATTTTTCGCCCAAAAAAAAAAAACATAAGGGGTAACACTGTCGTTTTTTTTTCGGGTCAAAATTTTGAGTTTCGATATCTCAGCTCTGGAAGGGTCTAGAGCCTCCATTTTTGCGTTCAGGTGTAAGTCTCAGTGCCCTCTATCAGAATCCAGAGTTTCGAGAAGATTGGGGATACTTGATTTTTCGCCCAAAAAAAAAAAACATAAGGGGTAACACTGTCGTTTTTTTTTTGGGTCGAAATTTTGAGTTTCGATATCTCAGCTCTGGAAGGGTCTAGAGCCTCCATTTTTGCGCTCAGGTGTAAGTCTCAGTGCCCTCTATCAGAATCCAGAGTTTCGAGAAGATTGGGGATACTAAATTTTTCACCCCAAAAAAAAAAAACGTAAGGGGTAACACTGTCGTTTTTTTTCGGGTCAAAATTTTGAGTTTCGATATCTCAGCGTTGGAAGGGTCTAGAGCCTCCATTTTTGCGCTCAGGTGTAAGTCTCAGTGCCCTCTATCAGAATCCAGAGTTTCGAGAAGATTGGGGATACTTGATTTTTCGCCCATAAAAAAAAAACGTAAGGGGTAACACTGTCGTTTTTTTTTCGGGTCGAAATTTTGAGTTTCGATATCTCAGCTCTGGAAGGGTCTAGAGCCTCCATTTTTGCGTTCAAGTGTAAGTCTCAGTGCCCTCTATCAGAATCCAGAGTTTCGAGAAGATTGGGGATACTTGATTTTTCGCCCAAAAAAAAAAAACGTAAGGGGTAACACTGTCGTTTTTTTTTCGGGTCGAAATTTTGAGTTTCGATATCTCAGCTCTGGAAGGGTCTAGAGCCTCCATTTTTGCGCTCAGGTGTAAGTCTCAGTGCCCTCTATCAGAATCCAGAGTTTCGAGAAGATTGGGGATACTTGATTTTTCGCCCAAAAAAAAAAACATAAGGGGTAACACTGTCGTTTTTTTTTTGGGTCGAAATTTTGAGTTTCGATATCTCAGCTCTGGAAGGGTCTAGAGCCTCCATTTTTGCGCTCAGGTGTAAGTCTCAGTGCCCTCTATCAGAATCCAGAGTTTCGAGAAGATTGGGGATACTAAATTTTTCACCCCAAAAAAAAAAAACGTAAGGGGTAACACTGTCGTTTTTTTTCGGGTCAAAATTTTGAGTTTCGATATCTCAGCGTTGGAAGGGTCTAGAGCCTCCATTTTTGCGCTCAGGTGTAAGTCTCAGTGCCCTCTATCAGAATCCAGAGTTTCGAGAAGATTGGGGATACTTGATTTTTCGCCCATAAAAAAAAAACGTAAGGGGTAACACTGTCGTTTTTTTTTCGGGTCGAAATTTTGAGTTTCGATATCTCAGCTCTGGAAGGGTCTAGAGCCTCCATTTTTGCGTTCAAGTGTAAGTCTCAGTGCCCTCTATCAGAATCCAGAGTTTCGAGAAGATTGGGGATACTTGATTTTTCGCCCAAAAAAAAAAAACGTAAGGGGTAACACTGTCGTTTTTTTTTCGGGTCGAAATTTTGAGTTTCGATATCTCAGCGTTGGAAGGGTCTAGAGCCTCCATTTTTGCGCTCAGGTGTAAGTCTCAGTACCCCCTATCAGAATCCAGAGTTTCAAGAAGATGAGAGCAACTCAAATTTATGGCATATGTGATGGACAACAGAAAAATGCTGAATGAATTTTATAGAGCTGAACACACTCAGGTTGCTCAAGAGGCTTCCAGTTTTGAGAGAATACTTAAGGCACAACATGAGGCTGAGGAGAGAAGATTCCTGATGATGCAAGCACAGCAACGGGCCACTAACCAGATGTTTCTTAATCTAATGGGTACTATTGCAAGTGTGTTGAATCCTGATCAGCATCAACCTCATTCCACAAATATGCCAGTCTGGACCATGACACCCCCACCAACATCAATCCCTAGTCCTTGGTCCCAGCCATTTAATCCAAACCAGCTGCCTGTGATTCGTCCGCATCAGCACCGGCAATCAGAATCTCCATCCACCCAAGATGAACATCCTAGCACTTCATCCAACATACATGACATTAATAGTACACACTACTACAACATGTAGTTTTTTCCCCCCAAAATAAAAAAAGGCTTTTTTTGTGTTTGTAAGTCTTAAATGTACACAACCATTATTTGTGTTTTTGGAATTGCTAGGCAAAAGGTAATGTGTTATGTTTAGTGTTCAGTATATCTTTCAGCATAAATGTGTGCATTTACATGTTCCAGAAATATGCTACCTCATTTATTTATTTTTTTTACTTCTGGAATACACAAGTATATATAAAGGATAGTTTTTTTGTTTTGTTATGATTGCAAGCAATCTACTTAAAAAATGCACAGCATCATACTGTAAGTTAATTTTTGAATTGTAGTGTTTTTGTACATTTGTCTGAAAAAAAAACCAACAAAAAACAACAACATTTTATTGTAGAAATGGAGAAAAAGAATGTTCATTCAGATGTCAACTTTACATTTGTTACTAATTAAGCAGGAAATAAAACAGTATTTTAAAGCAAAAAGTGATTCCTATTCTAGCACATGAATAAGTGAAGATGAACTCATCAAGGGAGAGAACACACCTTAACTATTTGACATACTGAATAGTAAATGCAGAGTATTTGCTGGTGTTGGCAATTCACATTGTAGCGAAGTAGCTTCACAAATGCATTTCTTATGTCGTGTTACTGCTGTGCGTGTCCCAGGACATTGTGTACTGGTCCTTCTCCCTCCGCAACGGTTTCTCCCTCCAGAAATTTCTCTTTCTGTATCAATTCAATTTATCAATTTCAATATAGTTTTATTAGCATGAGTGTGTAACACAATGTTGCCAAAGCATCAACATATTATATATAAATAATAGAACAAACACACAGAACATATATGTATAGATCATGTTATATAGATCATGTCATATGTAGCATGGTAAATAATCTGTATCTCACAGAAATTATGCAGCACACAGCAAGCAGACACAATACAGCTTACAAAAGTTATGTGGGTCTCATTTTCTTTAAGATGGCACCCAAAGGCACGCTCTACGGTCATACATGCTTGGCTCAATCTGTGGTTGAAGTTGAGCTGCTGTGGTGTTACTGCTCCTCCCACTGGTTAAGCTTTCATGAGCCAAGTTAGTAGAGGGTACCCCACTATTTTTTAAATGTACTAACCCCAGCGTTCATGCAATAAGCTGCAATTGGACAATCCCGCCTGCAATCTACTGAATGGGGATTTAGGTAGTGTATTTTTTGGACAATTTAATTAAAGTTTCTTTCATGATAAAAACTATTTTACTGCATTCAGCTGGGGCCCCTAAGTCCGTAGCACCAAGCACCATCCCATAATTCCACCGTCCACGAACCCACTATTTTTATAATCGCATAAATGCTATGTGGGATCTCAATATCTCAGCTCTGGAACAGTCTAGAGCCTCCATTTTTGCACTCAGATGGCCATGAGACTTAAACCTGAGTGCAAAAATGGAGGTTCTAGACCCTTCCAGAGCTGAGATATCGAAACTCAAAATTTCGAACCGAAAAAAAAAAACGACAGTGTTACCCCTTACGCTTTTTTTTTTGGGCGAAAAATTTAGTATCCCCAATCTTCTCGAAACTCTGGATTCTGATAGAGGGAACTGAGACTTACACCTGAGCGCAAAAATGGAGGCTCTAGACCCTTCCAGAGCTGAGATATCGAAACTCAAAATTTCGACCCGAAAAAAAAACGACAGTGTTACCCCTTACGTTTTTTTTTTTGGGCGAAAAATTTAGTATCCCCAATCTTCTCGAAACTCTGGATTCTGATAGAGGGCACTGAGACTTACACCTGAGCGCAAAAATGGAGGCTCTAGACCCTTCCAGAGCTGAGATATCGAAACTCAAAATTTCGACCCGAAAAAAAAACGACAGTGTTACCCCTTACGTTTTTTTTTTGGGGCGAAAAATTTAGTATCCCCAATCTTCTCGAAACTCTGGATTCTGATAGAGGGAACTGAGACTTACACCTGAGCGCAAAAATGGAGGCTCTAGACCCTTCCAGAGCTGAGATATCGAAACTCAAAATTTCGACCCGAAAAAAAAACGACAGTGTTACCCCTTACGTTTCTTTTTTTGGGCGAAAAATTTAGTATCCCCAATCTTCTCGAAACTCTGGATTCTGATAGAGGGCACTGAGACTTACACCTGAGCGCAAAAATGGAGGCTCTAGACCCTTCCAGAGCAGAGATATCGAAACTCAAAATTTCGACCCGAAAAAAAAACAACAGTGTTACCCCTTACGTTTTTTTTTTTTGGCGAAAAATTTTGTATCCCCAATCTTCTCAAAACTCTGGATTCTGATAGAGGGCACTGAGACTTACACCTGAGCGCAAAAATGGAGGCTCTAGACCCTTCCAGAGCTGAGATATCGAAACTCAAAATTTCGACCCGAAAAAAAAACGACAGTGTTACCCCTTACGTTTTTTTTTTTGGGCGAAAAATTTAGTATCCCCAATCTTCTCGAAACTCTGGATTCTAATAGAGGGCACTGAGACTTACACCTGAGCGCAAAAATGGAGGCTCTAGACCCTTCCAGAGCTGAGATATCGAAACTCAAAATTTCGACCCGAAAAAAAAAACGACAGTGTTACCCCTTACGTTTTTTTTTTTTGGGCGAAAAATTTAGTATGCCCAATCTTCTCGAAACTCTGGATTCTGATAGAGGGCACTGAGACTTACACCTGAGCGCAAAAATGGAGGCTCTAGACCCTTCCAGAGCTGAGATATCGAAACTCAAAATTTCGACCCGAAAAAAAAACGACAGTGTTACCCCTTACGTTTTTTTTTTTTGGGCGAAAAATTTAGTATGCCCAATCTTCTCGAAACTCTGGATTCTGATAGAGGGCACTGAGACTTACACCTGAGCGCAAAAATGGAGGCTCTAGACCCTTCCAGAGCTGAGATATCGAAACTCAAAATTTCGACCCGAAAAAAAAACGACAGTGTTACCCCTTACGTTTTTTTTTTTGGGTGAAAAATTTAGTATCCCCAATCTTCTCGAAACTCTGGATTCTGATAGAGGGCACTGAGACTTACACCTGAGCGCAAAAATGGAGGCTCTAGACCCTTCCAGAGCTGAGATATCGAAACTCAAAATTTCGACCCGAAAAAAAAACGACAGTGTTACCCCTTACGTTTTTTTTTTTGGGGCGAAAAATTTAGTATCCCCAATCTTCTCGAAACTCTGGATTCTGATAGAGGGAACTGAGACTTACACCTGAGCGCAAAAATGGAGGCTCTAGACCCTTCCAGAGCTGAGATATCGAAACTCAAAATTTCGACCCGAAAAAAAAACGACAGTGTTACCCCTTACGTTTTTTTTTTGGGCGAAAAATTTAGTATCCCCAATCTTCTCGAAACTCTGGATTCTAATAGAGGGCACTGAGACTTACACCTGAGCGCAAAAATGGAGGCTCTAGACCCTTCCAGAGCTTAGATATCGAAACTCAAAATTTCGACCCGAAAAAAAAACGACAGTGTTACCCCTTACGTTTTTTTTTTTGGGGCGAAAAATTTAGTATCCCCAATCTTCTCGAAACTCTGGATTCTGATAGAGGGCACTGAGACTTACACCTGAGCGCAAAAATGGAGGCTCTAGACCCTTCCAGAGCTGAGATATCGAAACTCAAAATTTCGACCCGAAAAAAAAACGGCAGTGTTACCCCTTACATTTTTTTTTGGGGCGAAAAATTTAGTATCCCCAATCTTCTCGAAACTCTGGATTCTGATAGAGGGAACTGAGACTTACACCTGAGCGCAAAAATGGAGGCTCTAGACCCTTCCAGAGCTGAGATATCGAAACTCAAAATTTCGACCCGAAAAAAAAACGACAGTGTTACCCCTTACGTTTTTTTTTTTGGGCGAAAAATTTAGTATCCCCAATCTTCTCGAAACTCTGGATTCTGATAGAGGGCACTGAGACTTACACCTGAGCGCAAAAATGGAGGCTCTAGACCCTTCCAGAGCAGAGATATCGAAACTCAAAATTTCGACCCGAAAAAAAAACGACAGTGTTACCCCTTACGTTTTTTTTTTTTGGCGAAAAATTTTGTATCCCCAATCTTCTCAAAACTCTGGATTCTGATAGAGGGCACTGAGACTTACACCTGAGCGCAAAAATGGAGGCTCTAGACCCTTCCAGAGCTGAGATATCGAAACTCAAAATTTCGACCCGAAAAAAAAACGACAGTGTTACCCCTTACGTTTTTTTTTTTTGGGCGAAAAATTTAGTATGCCCAATCTTCTCGAAACTCTGGATTCTGATAGAGGGCACTGAGACTTACACCTGAGCGCAAAAATGGAGGCTCTAGACCCTTCCAGAGCTGAGATATCGAAACTCAAAATTTCGACCCGAAAAAAAAACGACAGTGTTACCCCTTACGTTTTTTTTTTTGGGCGAAAAATTTAGTATCCCCAATCTTCTCGAAACTCTGGATTCTAATAGAGGGCACTGAGACTTACACCTGAGTGCAAAAATGGAGGCTCTAGACCCTTCCAGAGCTTAGATATCGAAACTCAAAATTTCGACCCGAAAAAAAAACGACAGTGTTACCCCTTACGTTTTTTTTTTTGGGTGAAAAATTTAGTATCCCCAATCTTCTCGAAACTCTGGATTCTGATAGAGGGCACTGAGACTTACACCTGAGCGCAAAAATGGAGGCTCTAGACCCTTCCAGAGCTGAGATATCGAAACTCAAAATTTCGACCCGAAAAAAAAACGACAGTGTTACCCCTTACGTTTTTTTTTTGGGGCGAAAAATTTAGTATCCCCAATCTTCTCGAAACTCTGGATTCTGATAGAGGGAACTGAGACTTACACCTGAGCGCAAAAATGGAGGCTCTAGACCCTTCCAGAGCTGAGATATCGAAACTCAAAATTTCGACCCGAAAAAAAAACGACAGTGTTACCCCTTACGTTTTTTTTTTTGGGCGAAAAATTTAGTATCCCCAATCTTCTCGAAACTCTGGATTCTGATAGAGGGCACTGAGACTTACACCTGAGCGCAAAAATGGAGGCTCTAGACCCTTCCAGAGCTGAGATATCGAAACTCAAAATTTCGACCCGAAAAAAAAAACGACAGTGTTACCCCTTACGTTTTTTTTTTGGGGCGAAAAATTTAGTATCCCCAATCTTCTCGAAACTCTGGATTCTGATAGAGGGAACTGAGACTTACACCTGAGCGCAAAAATGGAGGCTCTAGACCCTTCCAGAGCTGAGATATCGAAACTCAAAATTTCGACCCGAAAAAAAAACGACAGTGTTACCCCTTATTTTTTTTTTTTGGGCGAAAAATTTAGTATCCCCAATCTTCTCGAAACTCTGGATTCTAATAGAGGGCACTGAGACTTACACCTGAGTGCAAAAATGGAGGCTCTAGACCAGCCTTTCTCAAACTTTTTTCAGTCAGGGCACCTTTCAAAAGTGCATAAAATCTCAAGGCACCCCAGTGTAAAATATAATTTAAAAACACTGCATAACCCAAATGTAAATGTCTTGTTTAGTTAGACTGAACAGAGCATAATATGAACTGTAAATAACAATAATAATAAAAACTGTATAGTACCTTTAAAAACAAAGGTTAGCAAGGTAATTCACAAAATAATTAATCAGATGCCATAAAACCGTAAGAGGTGGACCGCCCAATAACAAATCCAGACCAGGAGAACTCAAATGAAGTGCAGGATGCAGTTAAAATAAAATAAAAAGGGGAAGACATTAATATATATATATATATATATATATATATATATATATATATATATTTATATATATATATATATATATATATATATATATATATATATATATATATATATATATATATATACAATGCAATAAGAAAAAGATGCATGTTAAAAAATGCACCAGAGATAAGCAGGAATGTTTTTCCATATAGTGTTTGTTTTTTATCCGTGCCATGCACACACACACACACACACACACACCCACATACACATACACATACACCCACACACACAAACAATCCACAACGAGAGAGGGAGAACGATCTACATGCGTGCATGCAGCGCGTATACGCGCTTACACAAGCCGGGGGTGGGGGTGACCACAATCGAGACGTGAGCCTGGTGCGACGCACACAGCCGCCCTATCCTAGCAGGGTTGGATGAGAGGTGGTCAGGTGTCTTTTAAGTTTGCGGAATCATCCCTTGGTTTGATAGTATATTAGACACAACGGGAGAGGGCATGTTGCATCCCCAGTACTGAAGAAGTAGGCTGAGGCTCCATTTCACAGAAAAACTGTCCGGTTCTTGGGGGGATTTTCTTTTAAAAAAAAAAAAAAGATCCACAATGCTGTAACTAAAGTGACCTAAATTTACGTTTATTTTTACGTTTCTGTCAGTCTGAGGTGTTGTTGCTATAACGCGTTGCTATGGATTGCGTCACTTCCGTCAAGTTTCGTGTCTTGCGAGACGGATTTTTATGCTTAATTTTATATATTTATCTAAAATGAATTTACAATTTTATTAATACGTTCATATGTTTAAAAAGAAGAATGTAAATATGTAAATTCAAATATATTTATATATGAAATGTCAGTTGTTTTTTTATTTTATTTTTTAATTTTTTTTTAGCCTACCTAATTTTTTGGCGGCACCCCAGACACAGTCAGGGGGCACCCCAGTGTGCCGCGGCACCCACTTTGAGAAAGGCTGCTCTAGACCCTTCCAGAGCTGAGATATCGAAACTCAAAATTTCGACCCGAAAAAAAAACGACAGTGTTACCCCTTACGTTTTTTTTTTTTGGGCGAAAAATTTAGTATCCCCAATCTTCTCGAAACTCTGGATTCTGATAGAGGGCACTGAGACTTACACCTGAGCGCAAAAATGGAGGCTCTAGACCCTTCCAGAGCAGAGATATCGAAACTCAAAATTTCGACCCGAAAAAAAAACGACAGTGTTACCCCTTACGTTTTTTTTTTTTGGCGAAAAATTTTGTATCCCCAATCTTCTCGAAACTCTGGATTCTGATAGAGGGCACTGAGACTTACACCTGAGCGCAAAAATGGAGGCTCTAGACCCTTCCAGAGCTGAGATATCGAAACTCAAAATTTCGACCCGAAAAAAAAACGACAGTGTTACCCCTTACGTTTTTTTTTTTTGGGCGAAAAATTTAGTATGCCCAATCTTCTCGAAACTCTGGATTCTGATAGAGGGCACTGAGACTTACACCTGAGCGCAAAAATGGAGGCTCTAGACCCTTCCAGAGCTGAGATATCGAAACTCAAAATTTCGACCCGAAAAAAAAACGACAGTGTTACCCCTTACGTTTTTTTTTTTGGGTGAAAAATTTGGTATCCCCAATCTTCTCGAAACTCTGGATTCTGATAGAGGGCACTGAGACTTACACCTGAGCGCAAAAATGGAGGCTCTAGACCCTTCCAGAGCTGAGATATCGAAACTCAAAATTTCGACCCGAAAAAAAAACAACAGTGTTACCCCTTACGTTTTTTTTTTGGGGCGAAAAATTTAGTATCCCCAATCTTCTCGAAACTCTGGATTCTGATAGAGGGAACTGAGACTTACACCTGAGCGCAAAAATGGAGGCTCTAGACCCTTCCAGAGCTGAGATATCGAAACTCAAAATTTCGACCCGAAAAAAAAACGACAGTGTTACCCCTTACGTTTTTTTTTTTGGGCGAAAAATTTAGTATCCCCAATCTTCTCGAAACTCTGGATTCTAATAGAGGGCACTGAGACTTACACCTGAGTGCAAAAATGGAGGCTCTAGACCCTTCCAGAGCTGAGATATCGAAACTCAAAATTTCGACCCGAAAAAAAAACGACAGTGTTACCCCTTACGTTTTTTTTTTGGCGAAAAATTTAGTATCCCCAATCTTCTCGAAACTCTGGATTCTGATAGAGGGTACTGAGACTTACACTTGAGCGCAAAAATGGAGGCTCTAGACCCTTCCAGAGCTGAGATATCGAAACTCAAAATTTCGACCCGAAAAAAAACGACAGTGTTACCCCTTACGTTTTTTTTGGGGGGGGTGAAAAATTAAGTTTCTCCAATCTTCTCAAAACTCTGGATTCTGATAGAGGGCTGTGAGACTTAGACCTGAGTGCAACAATGGAGGCTCTAGACCCTTCCAGAGCTGAGATGTTGAAACTCAAAATTTCGACCAAAAAAAAAAAACGACAGTGGTGCCCCTTTCGGTTTTTTTTTTTCGGCTCGAAATTTTGTTTTCACATGTTTTCACATTTCAAAATTGTGCAATATGCCTGATTTATAAAATGTCCTGTTTAATGCCTTACTGTATTCATATGCTTTCATCTGGCTTAAAGGCAATAAACATTTAAATCTTATCACTGGATTTTCTTTGTATGTTTGTTTACTAGGGGTTCATAAACAACCTTATAAAGAAGAACTTTTATTTACTATTATACTATAATATATAGTTTTTATAATTATATACTATTATTTTTAACACCTTTTTGGTTCTTTCTGGCACCTTTATTTTTAATGGTGTACAGTGTGTCAAAAAGAGATTAAAAAAGCAGAGCTGAGGTAATATTTATTAAAACTTCCCAAGATATCATCATAATAACCTTGTCTGATTCTGAAATATTGCCATAGCATGCAGCTACTACACATTCAACCAGCTCACCATAACATGCTTTCATCACTTTTATTAATCATACATGCATTGTGAATTGATAAGTCATGATCTCAAGAGACGTAGACAAAAACTGATGAGGATTGGGGGTTTGTTCAAATTAGGGCTGATGGATTGGAAATTATTTTGTCCAAGATGAAGAATAAACATTATAATATTAAACATTAGAGAGTTCAACCATCTTTATCCAATCTAAACTATAATGCACTCTGGCTTCATTCACAGTGGAAGAAGTACTCGGCCTCTGACTGATCACCTGAAGGAAAAGACAACAATGGAAACCAATAAATTAAACCTGATAAAACATTGTGCATCTCTTGATTAAAGCATCAACACTGGCCTATTAAATCTTACTTGTTTGGTAGTAATCGTACACTTTAATCACAGCTGGCTTGAGATTCTTCACTTGAAGAACCTGTTTCGTTTGTATCTGGTAATTCACTGGAATATTTTGTGGGATCTGCAGGAGGAAACAAACTCATCAGTCATGGACATTATGGATAAAATGTTTATGAATCGACTTAAAGGGATACTTCACCTCTGGAAAGATGAATGTGTATTTAAAATGGGTCATTTATGTAGAAGAAATGTGAAATTGTTTTTGAATTTGGAGCTTTCTAGACTGAGAAAAGCCAGAAAATGTATATTTGGCTTATGTGGATGAAAGACAACAACTTCCAGAATGCACTTGCTTCGCTGCCCTAGGAGGCCACGCCTACCGGTAACAGGGCAAAATGACAATTTTTGCGTCATCGGAGGATTTTTTCCAGAAAAAAAAAAAAACATAAATCTCTCGTCTCAGGGGGATATGAGCGTGAAAAGCACGATAATTTGAAAATACTACAGGTTTTCTACTAATACAAAGCTTAATGCTAAATCCTGAAGTATCCCTTAAAGATATAAAATCATATGAGAGTTGCTGTTTTCTCACCTCCTTCAAATATACAACGACATGATCCTCTTTAGAATCGACCCGTTCCACAAGGTTTCTGTCCATTCCGGAAGAAGTCTCAAGCTGTGGGGAAAAAGTGCTGGTTAATTTCTAAAAAGAGGAACTCGGTGTACACATTTTGTGATGAATCACTCAAACGCACCATTGATGTATCAGCCGTGAATCCAGATAAGAGTTTAATATCCACAATGACCATGTTAGTCCTTTCCCGTAGACCATCATATCTGGAAAAGAGCAAATGAAAAGAGTCATAATCATGTTCTAGTCTTTTCACTTAAAGTCCCTCCGTGGTGAAAATCAAGCTTTTAATGTTGTTAATATGTTGATTTTAATATGCATTAAAGGGATACTCCACTTTTTTTGGAAATAGGTTCATTTTACCACTCCCCCAGAGTTAATCAGTTGAGCTTTACCATTTTCAAATACATTCAGCCGGTTTTCTGATATTTAGAAGAACATCAGTAACCAGACAGTTTCTGGTCTCAGTGACTACCATAGTATGTATTTTTTCCTACTATGGTAGTCAATGAGACCAGAAACTGTCTGGATACTGATATTCTTCTAAATATCAGAAAACCGGCTGAATGGATTCGAAAACGGTAAAGCTCAACTGTTTAACTCTGGGGGAGTTGTAAAATGAACCTATTTCCATAAAAAAGTGGAGTATCCCTTTAAGACAAACCATGTGTAAATTCTAGGAGTGTAAATCGGACAGTTCGAAATCGATTCTCTCAGCCAGCGATACCTAAAAAAATTCTGCGTTACGATTCGATCTGATTTAGGGGTATATCGATTGATTTATTGATTTTAGATATTATGTGCCAAGTTTAAACAACCTAAAAACAAATTCTCTTACTTGACACTGAAGTTCAAAATGAAATTTTGTCCCAGTGTTTTGCAGTCTCCCTCAATCTTGGCATCAATGCTCAATGTTTTATCTTCAGTTGGAGTGGGGATGTTGTAGAACTGAGCCATCTGAGAGAGTCAACACAGAAAAACACATTCATAAATCATCTCACAGCAGAATAACCAAAATGAGTGTGTGTAAATGAAATACAGACCTGCACAGACACACAAGTTGAGCCCTTCACTTCAATGCTGTATTTGGCCGTATGTTTCTGCAGCTGCTTCTCCTGGTACAGTAACTTGTTGTCCTGTTTGACATTAAAGTGGTGAGTGTCTCCTGCTGACCGTACCGTCACTGTGCTGGAGCCGTCAGAGCTGAACGCTTCGGTGGCGTACAAAGACAGAGCCTGAAGAGCCACCACTGTGTCCTGGGAAATACATGCGTTCAGTAACGCCACTTTTACTCATTCACACCAACAGTAATGTGTTTGATTGGAGAGGTTTGAGTAACCTGTGTGGAGGAGAATCCCCCATGAGCATTCTGCTGTTTGACGAGCCAGCTGACAATCCTGTTAGCGTAGCCCAGATCAGCTGTAGTGACTGAATCTGCAGTGAGAACAGCCAGCAGCACATATGAGCTGATCTCCACCGCCAGAGAGTCATCAGCAGAGCCGGACTGAGACCAGTGGAGAGAAGAGCCTTAAGGATAGAAAACACATGTGTAACTCAAGGAGCATGATAAAAACAAAATCAACCCCCCATTTATATATATATATATATATATATATATATATATATATATATATATATATATATATATATATATATATGTATATATATCTCTACAGGCTCTAGACTTTTCCAGAGCTGAGATATCGAAACTCAAAATTTCGACCCGAAAAAAAAAACGAAAAGGGTACCACTGTCGTTTTTTTTTTTGGGTCGAAATTTTGAGTTTCTCCGATCTTCTTGAAACTCTGGATTCTGATAGAGGGCCATGAGACTTAGACCTGAGTGCAAAAATGGAGGCTCTAGACCCTTCCAGAACTGAAATATCGAAACTCAAAATTTCGACCCGAAAAAAAAACGAAAGGGGTACCACTGTCGTTTTTTTTTTTGGGTCGAAATTTTGAGTTTCTCCGATCTTCTTGAAAAACTGTGGATTCTGATAGAGGGCCATGAGACTTAGACCTGAGTGCAAAATGGAGGCTCTAGACCCTTCCAGAGCTGAGATATCGAAACTCAAAATTTCGACCCGAAAAAAAAATTAAAGGGGTACCACTGTCAGTTTTTTTTTTTCGGGTCGAAATTTTGAGTTTCTCTGATCTTCTTGAAACTCTGGATTCTGATAGAGGGCCATGAGACTTAGACCTGAGTGCAAAAATGGAGGCTCTAGACCCTTCCAGAGCTGAGATATCGAAACTCAAAATTTCGACCAGAAAAAAAACGACAGTGTAACCCCTTACGTTTTTTTTGGAGGGGTGTAAAATTAAGTATCCCCAATCTTCTCAAAACTCTGGATTCTGATAGAGGGCCATGAGACTTAGACCTGAGTGCAAAAATGGAGGCTCTAGACTCTTCCAGAGCCGAGATATCGAAACTCAAAATTTCGACCCGAAAAAAAAAAACGAAAGGGGTACCACTATTGTATTGTAAAGTTTTTATCAAAAACAATAGTACAGACCTTCTGAAATAGCCACATCCTCCAGTTTCTTGAAAAGCTGCTGTCGAGTGTCCGTGTCTCGAGCCAGACTGAAAGTGTAGGCGAGCAGGGCAGTGGCGTATGTGTTTTTGACATCCTCAGTGACGGACCTCAAGCATGACAAACCTTTACTGACGACAGGATCCTGGGACAAAACGACAACAACAGAGGAAGAGTGCCATTTTTCTGTGAGTTTATACCATGTTTCCTATAGACTTACTGTGACTGGAGTTTTCAGTTCAAGCAATGATGCAGTAATGTAGGCAGTCATGGTCACATCATCATTCACCCCACCCTGGAATATATAAGAAATAAAGGATTAATAAAGCAACACACTCAAACCATTAAAGTTCATCTAGACAAACGATGATGTTGGCTTGAGAAAGTCTGAATAAAGACGACAGACCTTCATTCTGTTGTCGAACAGGGTTCCCTGTGTGATAAAACAGCCGTTTGAATCCCGTCTGCTTATTAACCAATTCTTTGCACTCTGAATAATTGTTGGATCAATAAATATGTATTTCTGTGCTTTGCCAAAGGACCTCAGCACAAAGGCGGTCAACCTGATGGTGTGGAAGATATGATTCAAAAAGTGTCATCTGGTGTTTCAATTTATTCAATCCATAATAAATCTCAATTTTCTCAAATTTTTAAATGTGTATGTTTTTTTTTTTTTTTTTGGTACCATCCTCTTGGGTTTATTATTGTAGATTGCCTTGATATTATTTCTGTTAAACAAATGTAACAGTGAAAATATATTTACCATGTATTCCCTTCACCCCTTCCAAATGCGCTGTATGACCCATCCACATGCTTGTAGTTCATTTGCCTCTGGTATCATGTTTGGTGTGATAATAAACATCAACAGTTTGTTTTGGGTTGACTCAATGTAACAATCAGGTGTGTTTTGTGGAATAATGGTATAAACCACTTTATTGCAGTGTGACTAATGTGCAATCTTGACATTTAAAGGGATAGTTCACTTTAAAATTAATTTTTGGTATGTTTTAGCTTACCTCAAGGGCATCCAAGATGTAGGCGTCTTTGCTGTAAATGTAAGTACACATTGATGGCCTAAGACACGAAACGAGCAGTTTGTGTGAGAAAACGAACAGTATTTATATCGTTTTTACCTCTTGATCACACAAAACGCTCGTTTTGTGTCTTAGACCATCGATGTGTACTTACATTTACGAGTCATTAAATCATGTTTAATTTGGACTTCTCTGTGCATGCTCTTTGAGGTGGTGACCATAGATCTGTATTATATAACTGACAGGCAAGAACGGTTTGACCGAAAAATATCAAAATTGAAACTACTGCGGAAACAAAGATACATCTTGGATGCCCTTGAGGTACGCTAAAACATACCAAAAACGAATTTCAATGTGAACTATCCCTTTAAATGTATTATGGTCAAGAGCAGGTCCGAGACTATTTGCCCAGCCCGGTGGAGGAACGGCTAATGTTACATTCAGATGTGTTGAATTATGTATAATTTGGTATCAAACCGTCTCAGTATTCTCTTGACATGATTTTGTCTCTTACCGCTCTTCAGGAAGCCCGTGGCTCTCTCTCGGATGGCCGAGGTGAGCTGATCCGTGTTCTCCAGATACTCCAGGATGTAAATATTGGGAGAAAGTAGAGCCATGTTTTGCTCTCCACAGCCGTACGGCATCTTTAATAATCCGTGAAGGTTCCTCAGTGCACGACCCAATATGTCTCCTATAAACCATAAACAAATGACACTCACTACATTTCATAAATCTAAAGCCAATCTCCTCATTTCCACTCGTGTGTTTAAATGTTACCAATGACTGAAAAAGTCGATCTAACTGATCCCTCTATCACATTTTTAGGAAGAGTCAGAGCCACTTGCTCTGAGAGACTGTCACCTATGAACCAGACAGACAGAAACACATATCAGTGATCAGCAGAGTAACACTATAAAATACCACATGTGAAGTCCCATAATATAAATCACAAATAGGACAAATAGGAATAGGAATAGCCAGAATTTGAAAATTTGGCACAGCTAAACAACTAAACTCCAGTTGTCAGAGTCAAAGAGTCAGAGTAGTTAGAGTATACTAAACTACAGTTGTCATAAAAGCCAAACAAATGTCAAATTTATCAATTCAAATGTCCAATACATATGAGTATATTTTGGCTATTGTATACTTTAGCTCCCTCTGTTGGTCCTCACATTTGGTGTGTCCTCAAAATATCTAACGCATTCTCATCTTTGGCTTTTGAAATTTCGTCTAAATCCAACGCACATGGCACCCTTAGCGTCAATATAATAGTGCGTTCACACCGGACGCGAACGATTTCAATGTTCAGTCAATGCAAAGACACGTTACGCGCGTAAATAATTCCTGTGGCGCAAATGAGGCATAGCGCGCGGAAGACGAGCGCCTTGACGAGCGAATTGAGCACCTGCCGCGTTACGCGCGAATGATTTAGTTAGTGCTATTTGTGCATTCACGCATTTGACGCGAAATCGCGTCTGCCGGCCGAGTTGAAAAATCTGAACTTTGGCGTCACTTGCGCCGCGTTAACCAATCAGGAGCCTAGCTTCTTTCTAGAAAATAATCACAGGACATGTTAATAACTTTTGAAGGCTGGCTCTATTTATCATCAAAACAAAAATAAATGAAAGCTAGATTAGATGGATGAGGGCGAGGGTGATCCTCGCTCCGATGCGGGACAACAGTTCATCAAACCGGTCGCTTAGTTCTGGGGTAGAGTTAGGGTCAGACCACTAAGAGGCGCCTTCTGGCCCATATATATCTGCGTCTCATATTGACGCTAAAGGGTGCCATGTGCGTTGGATGTAGATGAAATGTCAAAAGCGTCAGTATATGACGCCTTGGGATGAGACCGGGCTGAAATATCCTCTATGCAACGAGTTCTTATTTTAATGAAGCTGGAGTTTGTGTTTAGTAGATAAAGAGCATGTAACTCGAAAACATATGAAATATTTGCAGACTGACCCTTTGGACACAGTAACCAGCTGCGAGTCTCTGTCATTTCGGTTCCTTCTGCCTGCAGCATAAATCAATCACATCAACACATCATAGATACGCAGCATTAAGATCATGAGCAAATGATGACGTGCGCTGACCTTTACGAGTAGACTTCGTGTGACCGTGTCAATGCGTCCTCTCTCCGGGACGCTCACAATCTCATTGTCGCACACAGTCTGGGACGCCTCTGCCTCTGCACTGACTGTAATGTTCAAGACTCCTACAACACAAGACATATACTGTATACATCAAGATACAACACAGCATCAGCAAGGACTGCCGCATACTGGATGTTTTTCCCAATTCACACCATTCTTTGTAAACCCTAGAAATGGTTGTGTGTGAAAATCCCAGTAACTGAGCAAATTGTGAAATATTCAGACACCAACAACCATGCCATGCTCAAAATTGCTGAAATCACCTTTCTTTCCCATTCTGACATTCAGTTTGGAGTCCAGGAGATTGTTTTGACCAGGACCACACCCCTAAATGCATTGAAGCAACTGCCATGTGATTGGTCGATTAGATAATTGCATTAACGAGAAATTGAACAGGTGTTCCTAATAATCCTTTAGGTGAGTGTACATCTCTTCAGTGGGTTGTACTATGTGTTTTTGAAGTGTTCTGCTGACGAATGGTCGATAAGTGAATATTTAAAAAATAAAATAAAAACGGACGAAACACGCTTGAACCATATCATGAGTGTTATATTGAAAATGTATGTTTTACAATTTGCAGTATGACATAATCCATTGCTAAATTATGGCTCATCATAGACTAGCTAACCACAAAGCTAGCTAATGCCACTATCATCAGTCTGTTCTGTTGTGACAATAAATTAAACAAGTTTCTTTTTAAAAACTCATAAATAATTACAAATAACTAATGTTAGGGAAATCTGTTAATGTTTTGTTGCGCGTTTCTAAAAAAAAATAAAAAATAAAAAATATCGGCCGTTATATCGGAATATCGGATTTTAAAACCCAAAATATTTGTATCGGTATCGGCCTTCAAAATCCTTTATCGGTCGGGCTCTATTTTGCAATAATGACTATAACTAATATGCCTGTTCCACTTATTGTGCGAGGGAAAATAAAGCTCTTGTCGTATAACATCTGTTAACAGAAACCCCATCATTTTGCAATAGTTTTTATCCACATTTAAAAAACATTGCAAATCTGTAATGAAAAGGCGGCTACTGGAAAACTCACCAAGAACAGAGGGAGTGAGGATCCATTTAAAGGTTTTTCTTCCATTAGCACACAGACAGGATGAATACTGATCATCAGAGGAGGCTTGGAGAGTATAGTCTGAGGAAGCAGCTGGAGTCACTCTAACCTGTCAATCAAACACACGTGATTAGTGGCATATTTGACATGATTTGATTAGACTGCGTCTGAAATCTCACCATGATGCACTTGGACAGATAGTTGAAGACAGTGGCCTTCAGCTCAAAGATCTCCCCGCGGATGATGGAGTAAGGCAGGGAGAGCTCTAGGAAGAAGGGCTGGAAAACTGTCAGCTGAGCAGGAGGAGCCAGACCCAGACCTTCAGAGGACAGGCAGAAGGCCTCCGTCTCCCAAGAGGTGATGGTGTCAGGAACCGTGACAGGAACCTGAGCTGACCCAGAGTCCCTGCGGACGGAGGAATTACAACAATAGGCATATTTGACCATTTTTCCTGTAATAACAATTCAATAAACAACATTCAGCACACAGAAAACTGGATTAAGAATCTGCAAAGCAAGCAAGGTATTTTCTATCCTGTGGGTAAGAGGGGGGAGATGATGTATTAAATATAAGTAATAAGATAAATATGATGTTAAATGTATTATGCTTTAAATACCCCACTTCAGCAAGTTCCCAGATCCACGTTTCTGGGAAGACAGTCCGAATCGTCACGGCTGGAGAATCAGTTGTATCATGAGATGAACCCCTTTCTGCATACGGGTATGAATCTGACAGGGAATAATACACTGGAAAAAAAGTGATATTTTGCAGTTTTAAGTGATATGATATGTATGTGAACACGTCAAAATTATCAATTCTAGTCTAGTGAATAGAAGGAAGATAATTGTTTTAATACATGTTTTTTACACATATCAGTTTATTTAGTTTTAGTATTTTAGTAGCCTGGATGCCAGCCCGAACTCCACCCACAACATTTTTTGGTTGGGAAGTTCGGTCTGGACTCGATTCATTGAGGAGTAATTATGATCAGACAAGAAACGTTCGGGCCAATCAAATTGCCAGGAGGGGGGGGGGGGGGGGGGGGTTATACGATGATGAACAGATGATTTGCAAGGACGTATAATCATCACGTTATCAAAGAGCGCTTATTAACTGGTCTCCCTCAGAGAGATGACTGCAGCTGGAGAATTGAGATGTATAGATTCCGCTGTCGCGTCTGTTGTAAAATAAATCGGCAGCGCATTAATTTTAATAGACAAACAGAGAACTGCAATCAAGGCATTTGTCGATCGGAAACATATTTTTGCCGTCCTTCATACATGATTTGGGAAAAGTGTAACTTATCAGCTGACTCTGACGGTCGTTAAGAAGATGGGACGTAATGAAAAGCATGTGGTCGTTGTGGTTTCTCCTTTGCATGGTGGCACTCATGGAGAAGTAAGTAAAAGAAGTAACACTCGTTATTTAACTTCTAGAAATAAATAAAGTAGGCTACGTTTTGTATTTGAAAACTGCGCTATGCAAAGGAGTTGACTTATGCGTTGCTCTGATTGGTTGTAGGTTTACCGACTATCCAATTGAGTGCAGAGGTTTTTTTTCCCCTGGTTCGGTTACGACACGCCTCATAATCAAAGCCCTACGGAGGAGTTTCAGACTCATATTCTCTCTAGAATATGAGTATGACGAAGTCAGGCTAGTATTTTAGGGCTGCAAAAGTTAACTTGTTAATTTTATTTTACAAAAGTTATGTAGTTAAGTTTTATAGATTAGTTTTTCTTAACAATATTAACACAGATTCAAAGTTCACAAAAACCTCCCCCCAAAATTTGTGGAAACCATTGTTTAACAATTTGAACATATTTTATTTTTTTTTATATATTTTTCATAACAAGCACCAACATATTAAAACATTACAGTTTGGATTGTAATGACAGTACATGTATACCTACCTATGCCACAATCAGGGACTTCCACAATCAAATTTGTTGCCATCTTCAATCCCACTCTCTGTTAAATGGCAATGATGAACCTCAATAAAAGTCAGGAAAAGTCATACTACTAAATATAATCATTGACTTATATAGTCTCCTCATCATTATCTAGTGCACTGACACACATATCATCCAACTGTTACCTTTAAGGATTCATAAGTTAATGTGAGCGTCTCGAAACGCATATCGAGACACTCCTCCTCTTCAAGAGTCTCAGGGTAGTCGGACCACGATTGCACTGGCAGCAGGTTGAAGATCTGTGACGGGACCATGTTCACACACTATCAGTATGATTTCTAAATAATACATACATGTATTTCCAACAAAACGTTATTTCCATTTTGGTGAGAAAGAATGAAGATCAAAGGGATAGTTCACCCCAAAAATGAAAATAATGTCATTAATGGCTCACCCTCATGTCGTCCCAAGCTTGTAACAGAAAGCTCTCGGACTAAATCTAAAATATCTTAAACTGTGTTCCTGAAGATGAACGGAGGTCTGACAGGCTTGGAGTTGGAACGACATGAGGGTGAGCCATTAATGACATCATTTTCATTTTTGGGTGAACTAACCCTTTAATGTTAAATCTCCAGAGATCAAGATGTTAGCTGGTGGATCATAGTAATAAATAAAATAATAATAATATGTATAATATGTTTATTTTATATAGCGCCTTTGAGAGTACTCAAGGTCGCTTTACAAATATGTAGAAATAAACATGACATAGAAACATGACATAGACCTAAAAATTGAATGAGATAAGGAGAATCTTGTAGTTAATATGACCCTAGCTGCGGAGTTGCATTTTATTTACAGACAAGTTGGGTAAGCCATAGAAAAGAGAATTGCAGTAATCAAGCCGTGATGTGAAGAAAGCATGAACCAAGGTTTCAGCATCGCCGATGTTCAGAAATGTACGCAAGCGTGTGATATTACGAAGGAGAAAGAAGGCAGACTTAGTGAGAGAGGAAATGTGTTGAAGGAGAGAAAAAAAATAGATGGATCAAAGATTATACCAAAGATTATTTTTGACAGTAGAGGAAGGTTGAACCGAGACTCCAGCAATATGAACATTGTCAACAAAGAAAAGGGGTGTAAATCGAGGTAGATCTGTTTTATCAGTGTGGAGTTTGAGAAAACGACTGGTCATCCAAGCATTTAATCAATTCAACTGTATATAGCAGCAATAAGTATATAAGTCTGTAATAGTATAATAAGTTTGTTATAACAAGATTTACACTGTAGATTCCCACTGTGAAGACACATTTAATCAACATTGAATCTTAAAGCATCTACACCTTGTCAGCATCCAGACGTTCTCCTGACTTCAGGATCAGGACGCTCTGATCTACAGCACTGAGGCCACACAGTGAACCAGGCTGAGCTGAGAGCTGGAGAGTGTTTCTCTCACCAGGAACTGCTTTACCAGGAGAAAACCGCAGAGATACCTGTGAAATACAGGAATAGGATTCACGCTAGAATTGAGTTATACAGTTTAAAGAGGCTAATTTCTAAAACTACAATGCGTACCTTGTTTTTGAAACACTTTTCAATTTCAACATTTTTGCTACTAGCAACAATGGTTTCACTGGGCAGAAAAACACAGTACGCCAGAATCTGAATTACAGGAGCCAGATCTGCACTAATAGAGAGTTTGAACGACATTGAGCCCTTCGCTCCATCAGAAATCTTCACTTCAACCTTCTCGTATCCATGATGAACAATCACTCCTCTGGACAAGACCTTAAACAGACAGATAAAAAACTGACTCATGCAGCCAAATAATACTGTTAGACAAAAACATCTCTGTAATAATGTACTGTACATACTAGTGATGGGGACGAGACTGCATATACCGAGCCAGAGTCAAGACCGAGTCTTTGAAGGGCCGAGTCCAAATACAGTTCGTTTTCAAATACAGTGGAGTCCGAGTCAAGACCAAGTCCATTCATTTTTAAATACAGTGGAGTCCGAGTCAAGACCAAGTCTTTGAAGGGTCGAGTGCGAGTCGAAACCGAGTCCGTTCGTTTTCAAATACAGTCGAGTCCGAGTCAAGACAGAGTCTTTAAAGGGTCGAGTCCGAGTTGAGACAGAGTCTTTGAAGGGTCGAGTCCGAGTCGAGCCCGAGTCTTTGAAGGATCGAGTCCGAGTCAAGACCGATTCCGTTCGTTTTCAAATACAGTCGAGTCCGAGTCGAGACCGTGTCCATTCGTTTTTAAATACAGTCGAGTCCGAGTCAAGACCGAGTCTGTTCGTTTTCAAATACAGTCGAGTCCGAGTCAAGACCGAGTCTTTAAAGGGTCGAGTCCGAGTCGAGCCCGAGTCTTTGAAGGGTCGAGTCTGAGTCGAGAACGAGTCCATTCGTTTTTAAATACAGTCTTGTCCGAGTCAAGACCGAGTCTGTTCGTTTTCAAATACAGTCGAGTCCGAGTCAAGACCGAGTCTTTGAGGGGTCGAGTCCGAGTCAAGACTGAGTCTTTGAAGGATCGAGTCCGAGTCGAGACCGAGTCTTTGAAGGATCGAGTCCGAGTCGAGACCGAGTCCGTTCGTTTTCAAATACAGTCGAGTCCGAGTCAAGACCGAGTCTTTGAAGGGTCGAGGCCGAGTCGAGATCGAGTCTGTTCGTTTTCAAATACAGTCGAGTCCGAGTCAAGACCGAGTCTTTGAGGGGTCGAGTCCGAGTCAAGACCGAGTCCATTCGTTTTTAAATACAGTCGAGTCCGAGTCCAGACCGAGTCCATTCGTTTTCAAATACAGTCGAGTCCGAGTCAAGACCGAGTCTTTAAAGGGTCGAGTCCGAGTCAAGACCGAGTCCATTCGTTTTCAAATACAGTCGAGTCCGAGTCAAGACAGAGTCTTTAAAGGGTCGAGTCCGAGTCAAGACCGAGTCCATTCGTTTTCAAATAGAGTCGAGTCCGAGTCGAGACCGAGTCCATTCGTTTTTAAATAGGGTCGCTGGGGCGCCGCCCTCCCTCCGACCTGTCTGTCTGTTTTTTTAATATATATTATAATTTATCATTTTGAAAAATAATCTTTGTTAATTATATGCTAATAATGGTTTTACTTTGAAAAGTGTTTTGAACTCACCAGAATGATATTTGCATTCACTTTCGTTACTTTTATCATGTTGGTGTAGTAGTATAGCCAATAGGCTGTCTTCTCAGGGCGCCAGTTCGCTCAGCCCCACAGTGCTGGAATTTAAGCCAATGGTTCCCCGGTTGCTATGCAAAAAAGTTTATATTTCGCCAATCAGCGCCGTCAAATTTTATGGTTTGGGGGCGCTGAAAATATCGCCCACAGTATCAGATTAGGGGACACATTGTTATCCATTATCCAATTGTCAATTTGTCAAAAATATGTAGTCTACAGCTGGGGATTGATTAAACTAGATTGTTGTATTACCTTTTTTTTTTTGTTCTATTACCTATATTATAATTTATCAATATTATGCGTTTGCACTTTTTCTGTCAGCACACAGAGCATAATAAACATGCAACTTGTTCATTATCATTAACTGTCAAACTGTTATTATTATTATTGTATTATTTGACCATTGGTATTGACTGGTTTAAGTTATTTTATTGGTATAGGTAAGGGCATGGCCTAAGGCCTAAAATGCACCAGAATGCAGGAAATCACATCTACTAAATTCAAAATTTTCAATTCAGCCCCCCCTACAATAATTTTCACCAGCCGCCACTGGAGGGGTCGAGTCCGAGTCAAGACCGAGTCCATTCGTTTTTAAATACAGTCGAGTCCGAGTCAAGACCGAGTCTGTTCGTTTTCAAATGCAGTCGAGTCCGAGTCAAGACCGAGTCTTTGAGGGGTCGAGTCTGAGTCAAGACCGAGTCCGTTCGTTTTCAAATACAGACGAATCCGAGTCGAGACCGAGTCCATTCGTTTTTAAATACAGTCGAGTCCGAGTCAAGACCGAGTCCATTCGTTTTTAAATACAGTCGAGTCTGAGTCAAGGCCGAGTCTTTGAAGGGTCGAGTCCGAGTCGAGACCGAGTCTGTTCGTTTTCAAATACAGTCGAGTCCGAGTCAAGACAGAGTCTTTGAAGGGTCGAGTCCGAGTCCATTCATTTTCAAATACAGTCGAGTCCGAGTCGAGGCCGAGTCCATTCGTTTTCAAATACAGTCGAGTTCGAGTCGAGGCCGAGTCCATTCATTTTCAAATACAGTCGAGTCCGAGTCGAGACCGAGTCCATTCGTTTTCAAATACAGTCGAGTCCGAGTCAAGACCGAGTCTTTGAAGGGTCGAGTCCGAGTCGAGACCGAGTCCGTTCGTTTTTAAATACAGTCGAGTCCGAGTCAAGACCGAGTCTTTGAAACGTCGAGTCCGAGTCAAGACCAAGTCCGTTGGTTTTCAAATACAGTCGAGTCCGAGTAAAGACTGAGTCTTTGAAACGTCGAGTCCGAGTCAAGACCAAGTCCGTTCGTTTTCAAATACAGTTGAGTCTGAGTCGAGACCGAGTCCATTCGTTTTTAAATACAGTCGAGTCCGATTCAAGACCGAGTCTTTGAAGGGTCGAGTCCGAGTCGAGACCGAGTCCGTTCGTTTTTAAATACAGTCGAGTCCGAGTCAAGACCGAGTCTTTGAAACGTCGAGTCCGAGTCGAGACCAAGTCCGTTGGTTTTCAAATTTAGTCGAGTCCGAGTCAAGACCGAGTCTTTGAAGGGTCGAGTCCGAGTCGAGACCGAGTCCGTTCGTTTTTAAATACAGTCGAGTCCGAGTCAAGACCGAGTCTTTGAAACGTCGAGTCCGAGTCGAGACCAAGTCCGTTGGTTTTCAAATACAGTCGAGTCCGAGTCAAGACCGAGTCTTTGAAGGAACGAGTCCGAGTCAAGACCGAGTCTTTGAAGGAACGAGTCCGAGTCGAGTCCAAGAAAGCAGAAATCGGTCTCGAGACCGGACTCGAGTACTACATCACTAGTACATACTACACGTTCTCACCATGTAGACGATGTCAGTTTTGAAGTTTTTAATTGTCTTTCCAACAAAATAATACTTGATGGTGGCAGTAAACTCAGAGCCACATTTTAATGGTTGCTCAGCATTCTCTATAATCAATTCACTTCGTGTTGGTGTGTGTGGTGTGGCAGGCTGGAAGAGCTGGACTGTTTTTTCAACCTCAACAATGTGAGGCAAGAGTCGATTGTGATGATGCCTGACCTCTTGATAGACACTTGCCTGGATAATAAAGAATCACAAATAGCTCATGTCACTAAACTCTTCATGAAATCCAAAAGAAAACTTAGTGAGCACAATATATCTTACCATTAAATTAATATCACTTTTAGAATGACTAGATGTATTAAAAGAGAAGTTGGCCAGTCCACCGCTGTCTGTAATGAGATTTAGGAGCGGTTTTGAAGACCAAAAGTAACCCTCCGTAAGATAAACCTTTTTGTTTTTAATTGGTGCACCTTTCCAATTTGAGACTTTTATCTGTTGAAAATAAGATTTTGAAGGAATAAATGACTATATCAATAAATAAATACAAATCAATGACGTTAAACTTAGACAAACAGATTTTAGACTTACTTGTCCTTCAATAACAAATCCATGTTCATAAGTTTTGGGTAGGTCAGTAAATGTGACTTTACCAATTTCATAAGTGAGAGATATAGATTCATGTTTTGTCATGGTGATCTCTGTAAATAGTGAAAGCAGCTACATAAATATTTATTCATATAAAAGTAAAATATAAAAACATAGAAATTCAAGAAATGTATGTCTCTGACCAAATTGAACAGCTCACCTGTTCCTTCTTCCGTAACCATCACATCAACACTAAGAGATTTTATTGGAAATGGTTTGTTGACCAAAATGGCTGATGCATTTAAGGTATGGATCGCACAGCCTGTCTTTTTGATCTAATAATAATGAATGAACACAAATGTAACTATTAACTGAAGACTGGTTTAATTTGATAAATGGGGGAAAGATAATGTACTGTGTTTCAACTCGCATACCTCAATGGTTTCCTTTAAACATAATGACTCGAGAGAGATTGGAGTAATGTAGAGCGCAAGATTAGGACACACTTTCACCCATGATTTTCCAGGAACAGGCTGTCCGTAAGTGTATCTGAAAAAAGTTATAATAATCTTATCTACAGCCCAGGGTTGAGTTAAGCAACTAATATATAATAGGACAGGGTTTACAGTAAGAAACTGACCCAAGAGTTAAAAAAAAATTGTAATACAACTAAACATTGAGTCAAAGTGTGAATGGAAGAACACACTGCTATCTTAATGCAGGAAATAAAAAGAAACCACTCACTTTCCGCAAACCTCAATTATCAGCTCCTCATCTTCAACATTTAATTGATTTGGACTTTTTACAGTAACTTCAAACTTAGGCAAAACTAGAAGTCAGAAAGTAAAAATTTGAGCTATTAGTACTCAAATTATATACATAAAATACAAACATATTGAAACTCTTCCCATGCAACACTGCAAATTGTCTGTTTCCTTTTAAAGGGATACTCCACTTTTTTGGAAATAGGCTCATTTAACAACTCCCCCAGAGTTAAATAGTTGAGCTTTACCGTTTTGGAATCCATTCAGCCGATTTTCTGATATTTAGAAGAATATCAGTAACCAGACTGTTTCTGTTCTCATTGACTTCCATAGTGATATACCATGGTAGTCAATGAGATCAGAAACTGTCTGGTTACAGATATTCTTCTAAATATCAGAAAATCGGCTGAATGGATTCGAAAACGGTAAAACTCAACTGTTTAACTCTGGAGGAGTTGTAAAATTAGTCTATTTCCAAAAAAAAGTGGAGTATCCCTTTAAGGGAACTCGCACTGAATCATAAGATACGACATAATTCAGTCGTCGAGAGGTTCCAGGAGGCTAAAAAGCTTCATGAGCCTATCAGAAGCTGACATTGTTTTGTTCATGCTTTATACCTTCCTGGTTGTGACGTCATCCCCCTATGATGTTCCGCCACACCATTGAACTGATTTCACACGTGCTTCAAGACCGATCATGCAGACGTTCCCATAGTGTCGTAACTTATGACACAGTGTCTCGTTTCCTCTTTAGGGCACCAAGGTTGCCGTCATAATAAGTTGTTTTTATGACTTACCATATTTTTTTACTTCAAAATCATGTGAGATCATCCTGTCACCAATAAAAGCCTTCAGTTTGTAAATGCCTTGACAGGCCTCTGGGTTTAATTCATAAGAACGCTGCAAAATCCACTTTGTTGAAGAAACGTTTGTCCATTGGCCAATCCGGTTCCCTTTACTGTCCTATTAAATAGCAAAGACACAGTACAGACAGATTTTGTGACAGTCAGCTACACATATCCTGACTATCAATGAAGAAATCATTTAATAACCCTTCAGAAAACACAATAATGGCAAATATAACCAAATTTCTTAAGTGTTAGTTACATTTTAAAGGACTGCACAGAAGCTTTTGTGTTCTTACCTCAAGAATCACTTTACTATACTGTGAAAGAGCAAATAGTAATTCAAGATTAAAAGTATTTATTAAATGTGTATTCAACAATGCAAGAGAAAATAAATATGTAGGATAAAAAACATCAGACCTGCTGATCAAGGGGTGCGAACTTTGTATCCATGGTAACAGCTCTGAAGTTCACTGTAAAATATAAATGTGTATTTAAAAACTTCAGCTCTTATGTAAGGGACAATTGCTAACGGTCATATTTCTCTCCTGTAAATTACAACTGTGTGTGAACCGCATGAAGGGTCAAATACAGGGTTGACGGGGTGAATGTGTTTTTTGAGCCAAATTTAAAGGAGATGATTGATTGCTGATGATCTACTCACCCCCATGGCATCCAAGATGTCCACGTCTTTCTTCAGTCGAAAAGAAATTAAGGTTTTTGATGAAAACATTCCAGGATTTTTCTCCATATAATGGACTTCGATGGGAACCAAAGAGCTTTAAACAATGTCAGACGATGAATAAGGGTCTTATCAAGCGAAACGATCGCTCGTTTAAAAATAATAACAAGGTTTAAGTTTTATAAGCTCAAATGGTCACCTTGTTTTGTTAGGTTATAGGGGTGTGATGCGCGTTCGTGACTCTCCTATATAAACTTGTTCATCAAAATGAACAAATTTTTTCCCGAGTCATCTCGCTCATTTCGTTCGTTGAATGAACCAACTGACACGAAAAAAGATTTGTCCATTTTGATAAACGAGTTTGAACAGGAGAGTCACGAACGCGCATCACAGAACAGAGCAAGGCGAGCATTTGAGCTTATAAAACTTAAACTTTGTTTTTTATTTATTAAATGAGCGATCGTTTCGCTAGATAAGACCCTTGTTCATCGTATGGAATCGTTTAAAGCCCTTTGAACAGTTTGTACTGAAACTGTCGTTTTGACCTTGAACCGTTTGGTTCCCATCGAAGTACATTATATGTAGAAAAATCCTGGAATGTTTTCATCAAAAACCTTAATTTCTTTTCGACTGAAGAAAGAAAGACACGGATATCTTGGATGACATGGGGGAGAGTAAATTATCAGCAAAAGTTTTTTTTTTAAAGAGAACTACTCCTTTAACAACCCGTCACAGCTGCCTGTTTTAGCCATAATGTTACAAACATGTCTGACATTTTTTTCTCCAGCTGACCAGCTTCAACCTGTAGTTTCAAGGTAGCTTTCGGGTAGCTTTTCTTATCTTTTCCTCCTTGTTTGTAAATCCATTGAACTGTTAACTGTTTATTTGCTGGTTTGTGCAACATTTGTAATCTTTGACCTATGCTTCAACATTAGTTTGTTGCATGATCATTTTGTACTTTACTTGTGTGCCATATTAGCGGTTTAGATGTCAGTGACACCAGCATTATTTACTGAGCTAAAGCCTTTGAGACATTCACAGCTCACCTGTTTGTCCTGGAATATAGATTGGTTTATCAGTCTGGATGAAAGTCAGAGGATGGTAAGGCTTGAACATGACTTTTCTCTCTTCGGTCGTCTTGAAAGTCTCTCCCTGAAGTTCGACCTTCATTTTCTGCACTGATTCTGCTTTGACCAGAGGAGCCTGATGAGAAATGATTTACTGTATTCACAACCTGCCACAAAAACTAGATGCATTATGATGAAACATATTTGATAATATTCATTATGTGCTAGTTTTGACGGCAAACCTTGAAGTTAAAGCAGCGATGAAACTCTTCCTCAGTTTTCTCCTGCAGAAGTAATGTGCTCTGGACACCATGAACCAGATAAATGTTCATGACAAGGCTTTCATTGGGCTTGAGGACACTTGCACAAAGTTTGGCCTCAGATCCTGAGTTGATCACTGCAGGAAACGTCACCATGAAATATCTGTCCAGAGAAAATAATCATACGCGAGTGGTAAGATATCATTTAAAACATAAAAAAAATAAACTTGGAGTGTAAATCAATATAGTTAATTTACTATTGATCATTTATATGAGAAGTGAATATAAAAGTGCAAACTTATTTAAGTCTGATGACTAAATTTTTTTTTTTTTTTAAGGGATACTCCAATTTTTTTGGAAATATGCTCATTTTACAACTCCCCCAGAGTTAAACTGTTGAGTTTTACCTTTCTTGTATCCATTCAGCCTATCTCCGGTTCTGACGGTACCACTTTAAGCATAGCTTAGCATACATCTTTGAAGTGCACTAGTATGCTAACTAGCTGGTACCGCCAGAACCGGAGATCGGCTGAATGGATTAAAAAACGGTAAAAACTCAACAGTTTGGGGGAGTTGTAAAATGAGCGTATTTCCAACAACAACAACAACAAAAAAAAGTGGAGTATCCCTTTAAGTGTTTTCAGAGAAATATTGCCCTTAAAAATGCGCCATTAAGGAAATCTGTAACTGTCATTAATTTGAAATGATCTTATGGCTCAAATTGTCTCTTAAACAGCAAACCTCTACTGTACAACACAGATCGGTTAAATAAATACAGGAGAAATAATCAAGACATGCCTTACAAAATAACTATTGGTATACTGTTAATTTATCTCTAACAATAACAGTTAAAAACTTACGGCCCTGATGTTTGTCCATTGACACAGATCAGGAGGAAAGAGAGCAGACAGAGCCCTGTCCAACAACAGCTATTCAGAGCCATGATGACGAGCGATCATCCAGCGCACGAGATGAACTGGACCGTCACTTTTAAAGGGACTATCATGCTAAAGCAGGTCCTTCAAAACATGTGTATTGATCTCATCTGATTAATGATTCAACCATCTAAGCACTGCAGTTTGAAAACGAGTGCTGAATCAGATCTACTAAAGCCTTAAAAATACATTTACAACAAATATTTAAAATAGTAATCTGGCATGCAGTGAAATAGTCAAGTCACTATTTATATATCGCTTTTTCAATATAGTTTGTTTCAAAGCAGTTTTACAATGATAACAGGAAAATATTGCAATATTTCGGCTGTACAGCAGTTTTAGAAGAAAATAGTGTCACAGTCCAGCTAAAGTAGGTTCAGCGATGGCTATTTTTTGTTGTAAAAAAGTTATTTTTTACCTACACAGCACTTCAAATACACATTAAACTTTAAATGTCCCTCTAATTGTGTGTGAACTCGTGAAACCTGATATTTACAGAATGATTAGATGCAAATAGAATATTTCCACTCATGAATGTGATTGAAAATGTATGTAAATAAATAGATTAATCAAGACAACATTTTTATTCTATTTTACTTCTCATAAGTGCATGTACTATCAGAAGACAATATTGTAAATTTAGTAAATTACATGAATAAATCTAAAGAAAGATATTTAGCACACAACCCATTCTGACAGAAAAAAACCCCAACAACAAACTATTTCACTGTAAGAGTTGTTGATTGGTAAAGTTTCAACTCTGTCTTTCTAGTTTCCCAAGCTTTTGACCAAATTCACAAAATTAAACTGATACTGAGTGTTTACTATAAACTCACACATTTAGTTGAATGTATTTACATTGATACATTGCAACATTTTTTCATATGAGTGGAAAGGCTTGGCAAATGTTTAAAATCCCTCCCACACTGAGTACAGTAGTACGGCTTCTCTCCAATATGAACTCGCTCGTGTGATTTCAGGTGTGCAGACTGATTGAATCTCTTGGCACAACATGAGCACTTGTAAGGTTTTTCTCCAGTATGAGTTCTTTGGTGCTGTTTCAGATGATCAGGTCTAGTGAAGCTCTTCCCACAGTCACAACACACATGATCTCTCACTTCATTGTGTGTTTTCTGATCTCTCACTTCATTATGTACTTTCAAGTGTTGTTTTAGATGTGATGATAAAATATACTTTTTACCACACTGATCACAGCTAAATGGTTTTTCACCAGAGTGAACGCGCAAATGATATCCGAGATCAGTTTTACATTTGAAACTCCCTCCACACCGAGTACAGTAGTAAGGCTTCTCTCCAGTGTGAACTCGCTCGTGTGATTTCAGGTTTTCAGAACGAGTGAAACTCTTGTCACAGTGTGAGCACTTGAAAGGTTTTTCTCCAGTATGAATTCTTTGGTGCTGTTTCAGGTCACTAAATGTAGTAAAGCTCTTCCCACAGTCACAACACATATGATCTCTCACTTCATTGTGTGTTTTCTGGTGCCGTTTACAACTGATCAGTCGTGAAAAACTCTTTCCACAGAGAGAACACACATGAGGCTTCTCATCTGAATGAACTTTCAGGTGTTGTTTTAGATTTGATGATGAATTAAAATCTTTACCACACTGATCACAGTTAAATGGTTTCTCTCCAGAGTGAATGCGTAGATGATACTTGAGACCTGATTCAGCAGCAAAGCTCTTTCCACACTGAGTGCATAGATACGGTTTCTCTCCAGTGTGAATTCTCATGTGTCTGTTAAGGTTTCCTTTTTGACTGAAACTCTTTCCACACTGAGGGCAGGTGTAAAGCTTATTAGCATTGATGCTCTGCTGTTCCTCCTCTGCTTCATTCAGTTCATGTTTTTCCAGTTTCATCTCCATCCAGTCTAAAATAAAAAATATTATGTGGTTAAAATAAGTTTAAGTTTGATGCGTCTTTGATGTGTTAGTTCCATCATTTTCTTGTTAATCAAGCCATTCAAGATTATGACAATTTAGATGCATTTTCAGTCTCATTTATCATCTCTAATGTGTTCATTATTTCACAGTCAACAGTGAAGAATCAAGAATGGACACCAACCTATTTGTTCCTCAGTATCTTCATGTTTTATTCTGGATGGTTCTGGATCAGTCATGTCTTCAATCTCCTCTTTAACCTGTTAACTGTCACCCCCCCTTTTTTGAATAGACATGAAAATGCACATTTCAAACTTAAATGGTTGTAATTCAAGAATGCTTTGGAATATAGACATATGATTGGTCTTGTTTTAAAGAAGACATTTGGCAGATTTTTGTAGAAGTGAAATAAATTAAGAAAGTGAAACAGAAAAAAAGTTATAGAAGTTTGAGTTTATGGAAATGTACAATGTGAAAATATTAATTATTCATATTTTACATAAAATATATATTTTCAAAACCTGGGCTACTCTAAAATGGCAGAAATATCAAAGCCAAAAATCTGAACAAGTTGTGTTTCAAATTTTAGGTTGATATCTCAAAAAATGAGCTTTCAGTAAGATTTTGTTTGAGCGCAGTACCAAACTTTTTCACTAGGGCACAATCAGACTCCATTACTGCCCATATAAGGGCGCCTGCATTTCAATTCGTGTTTTGAGTGATATGAACCATTATTTTCACAATTTTCATACAATTTCTGAAGTAGAGATCCTATTCAGAAGTAGCATGGGAAGTTTGGCAGATTTTGATATGAATTGAACCTCTAAGAAACACATACAAAGAACACGCATGCAAGTCATAGCTAGCTGACACGTCACAAATGGTGAATTTATTATTTTTTTCTTGATATTTCAAACTTTTCATACCTTTTTTTTCCAAAATAATTGAATGGATTCTATCTTTTGAACTTTTGGCATGAAAACAAACTGAGGTATCTACCATTTTTTCATGATTTTTCATGTTTACTGCTATTTTAAAATAAAGGTCTGAACACGCCTTATGAGTATGAAAATATTCTTGTTTTATATTGATAAATTATGGCTCCTCTGTAATATATTTTGAAAATCAGTCACCAAATATGGAAACTAGAGATTGTAAGCTTTCAAATGATATATAGTTTGTCAATATTATTTAAGGTATTTACTAAGATATTATTGTTTTAAAAATATAGTGGCAAACGTCCCACCTGTGGGACGGTGACAGTTAAGTGGTTAATAAACTCCATCTTTAACAGTCACACAGATTTCAGCTGCTACTCCTGGAGTTTGTCCTTCTCTTGTAGGATGATGGGAATATTCCCAGTATTTATTGGTGAATTGTTGTGGGAGGGGCTTCACTGCAGGTGTGAACTGTGATCACTGTGTGATACTGACGCCCACAGGACCAGATCTGGAAAAATCAAAGACAAAATTCACTAAAACTCCTAAACTAACCCTAACCACATAAATTCATCAGTTAACCATTCAGACACGTTTTGTTGCATTCTACATGTTGGTGCTTCTTCTCAAGTTACAGATTTCAATGAAGGAATGTCTGTTCATGTGTGTGTGTTTTTGGAGTGAGCTTTCTGGCCGACTGGTCAGGCTCTGGGGAGAGAGCAATCTGTTTGAAGTTTGCACTCCAGGCTGTGTGTGTGTGTGTGTGTGTGTGTGTGTGTGTGGTTTTGAGGTTTTGAGATGATAACGTCCTCATGAAGCGGACTCATTGCTGGTTTTATGGGTGTTTTTGCTTTAACTCACGTTCGCTATTAAAGTGTCAATGAACGCCATTAGGAACAGACTTTCTGGCGCTTGCTGGTGAATTACTAGACGCGAGTCAAAGGTTAAAAGCTTTTTAAAAGTTCCAACCGACACAGTCCAGAGACCCTACACTATGCTAATAAAAAAAGCTAAAACACAAATGGAGCGTTAACAAATTAGAAGGATGCTCTGCAGAAACACACACATTCACTCATACAGTAAAAGTAAGAAACGTCTTCCATTTATATTCAATAAACCTAAATTTAAAACTTCAACAACAGATATTCCAGTAAATTAACTATTTTCATTCTGAATATTAATATCTTCCTCTCAACAGTGTTCCATGTAGTGTATCTGGACTCTGTCAGTTGGGAATCATTCAAATCAACAGTTGAAAAGCTTTTAACCTTTGACTTCCACGCTAGTAATTCACCAGCAAGCGCCAGGAAGTCTGTTCCTAATGGTGTTCATTGACACTTTCATAGCAAACTGAGTTAAAACCAAACCTTCCACCTTTCCGGCAAGAAGGAATGTTGTGTGCACAGCACACACACACACAAACACACACACACACACACACACACACACACACACACACACGGAGCCTGGGGTGCAAGCTTCATACAGACTGCTATCTCCCCAGAGCCTGGCCGGTCGGCCAGAAAGCTAACTCCAAACACACACACATGAACGGACATTCCTTCATTGAAATCTGTAACTTGACTAATTCTGTAAAGAATAAGATATATTCCTGCATAACCATGTGATAAATGTATTAACATGTACCTAATGTTCCATCTCATGATTTTCCTTTAAATTGTTGGTCTGTTTTGTGCAAACTCTAACTCTTGGTTAATGTTCCAGACTGTGTATGCTATGGGTAACCAGAGGATATGTGACATATTTAGTCTCTATAACCTGGTACTGAGAAGATCTAAATGACTGTGTACCCAATATGCCATATAAACACGTTATTTTTTTCTGACTATTACTGTGAAGCTGCTTTGACGGTAAGAAATAAAAGTGATTTGACTTGGTTTCTAGGATCTGTAACACGACAAAACCAATATCAAATGTCAGTAAGCCAGTAAGACGCTTTTTTAAAAATTGCTTACAATTTCTGAAACTACAAAAACAGGCACAGAACATTTCTTGGAAAAGCGAACACTAATTGAAAACATTTTTTAACTACTATACTTACACAATTATTCTAAAATAATTGTTGTAAGTATATGTATATACGCGATTTCTAAGTGATCAAATTTGGTATGTTTACACTGTAAACAAAAATACAAGGGGTTCAAATGTTATTGAGCTTTGATTTCTAAATGAACAAATTAATATTATTAAGTGTTTTCACACACTAAATGTGCCACTAATGTCAGTGTTTAACAGAAGAGAAGTTAGATTTAAATGATGTGTAAGTGATGATAAGTAATGTAGACATTCCTGTTTTTTCCGTGCACACTTTGTAGACGGTCCCTAACTGGCCTAAGCGCGAGCTCGTCGCGTTGCTGCAATTTGAAGATGCATACAGAGAAAGTCTAATATGCATATTAAAACATCAACAACCGAGATGTGTTAGTTATACGTTCTAATACCTTTCTAGTACGGTACATTTTTTACACGTATAATTTTTCACTAGAATCTATTGACATTTTTCGCGGATGAATATCTGTAGAAATTGTAGCGGTATCACGTCATTACACTTCAGTTAGTCCGTTTTGCACCGCGCTACGTACCTGTCATGCTGGAGACCTTTCCCCAGTTATGAATGCATCCAGATTTTATTTAATAATCCCTTAAGTAAATGATCCCAGTAGCTTTTCTCTACGTGACAACAAAAGCAGATAACTTATAGCTTCTTCTTCTTCTTCTTTTCTTAGCGGTTGACAGACCAGCTTTCGGTGCATTACCGCCACCAACTGAACTGGAGTGTGGAGCATTGAGGAGAAAACTCTTCCACATTTTTAGCCAGAAAAATCTCCTAATGAGAGTGATGTTGCATTTCCAGCAGCTTATTCTTTAATATATGTCTTTAATTTGCATATGAGAACATGTTCAACTGTTTCTGGTTCATTGGAGGAGTTAGACGTGCAGTCAATTGAAGACAAGAGTCAGAATTACAATAAATTGGAGATGTTTTTTACTGAAGATAGTTTGCAGTTTCATCAGCAGCTTCAAGACCCGCTTCTATTTTACATTTACAAACATCACAGCAGGTTTTTGGGAATCTTTTCCTGAGTACTTGGCTGTGATGGGATGAGTGAAGTTTCTGACTTCTCAATGACTTTAGTTAAATGTATTTGTTAGTTTTTCATAATTTGGTTGTTGCTGGTTGATCCATTTCAATTTATAATGACAAAATAATTATTCTACACATGAGTACCTACAATGGATACAAATTACCCTCCTAACAAACTGAAAGAACTTAATTATAGAATTCTTTATAATTACAAAACTTTTTTTTTTTTTTTACTAATTTCAAGACATCTCTTAAGATTCTTTAAAGGGATAGTTCACTTTGAAATTAATTTTTGATATGTTTTAGCTTACCTCATGCCCTTGAGGTGAGATAAAACATCAAAAAAATAATTTCAAAAGTGAACTATCCCTTTAACACTAAACCTGAAACAACATATCACTTGTTTTTTGAAAGGAGATTTTACAAAAAAGTATCTTGGCTTATTTTCTCAGTTAAAAAAACTATTTAAACAACAAATGTACTGTTTTTGATTTGGGATGTGAGGACTTAAAGATTAGGATGGCAAAATAAAGGATATCCATTCACGGATATATAACAAGGGATATCCAGAGACATATTGTTTATTACAAATGATTCACAAAAATTCTAAATGAATAATAACATTAATTAGGCTCAAGTGTGAAGCTCCATCCGCACTGTCGGCAAATGTAAGGCTTTTGTCTTGTGTGAATACATGTGCTTGATAAGATGTGGTTTTTGTATGAAACTTTTTCCACACTGATGGCAAGCGAAGGGCTTTTCTCCTGTGTGAATTCTTGTGTGTTTTTTCAGATTGTCCTTATGTGCAAAACCGACTCCACACTGAGTGCACTGGTACGGCTTCTCTCCAGTGTGAATTCGCTCGTGTACTTTCAGGTTTCCAGACTGAGCGAAACTCTTGACACAATATGAGCACTTGTGAGGTTTTTCTCCAATATGAATTACTTGGTGCCGTTTCAGTTGGCCAACTGTAGTAAAGCTCTTCCCACAGTCAGAACACACATGATCTCTCACTTCATTATGTGATTGCTGGTGCAGTTTAAAACTGAACAGCCGTGAAAAACTCTTTCCACAGAGAGAACACACATAAGGCCTCTCATCTGAATGAACTTTCAGGTGTGATTTTAGATGTGAAGATAAAATGAACTTTTTACCACACTGATCACAGTTGAATGGTTTTTCTCCAGAGTGACAGAGAAGATGTTTACTGAGACCTGATGTACGAGTGAAGCTCTTTCCACACTGAGTGCATGGATACGGTTTCTCTCCAGTGTGAATTTTCATGTGTCTGTTGAGGTTTCCGTTTTGACTGAAACTCTTTCCACACTGAGAGCAGGAGTGCAGCTTTTTGGCTTTGGTTCCTTGAGTTGTGAAGGTACAACTTTCCTCTGCTTCATTCAGGTCTTGTCTTTGCTGTTTCTCTTCTGTCTGGCCTAAAATAAAATAAATATTAAGTGGTTCAAATCAGTTCAAGTGAATGAAGCAACAGAGATCAGGTATAGGTCTGTCATTTTCTTGTTTATACAATTAAAATGGGTCGAACAATTTCTTCACAAGATTATAATGCAGTTTGCATCTATATACTGCTGATTATTTCAGTCACCCAATCTGTTGAACTGAAGCTTTGTTACCTTAACGTTTCTAAGCAGTAAACAATGAAGAATCAGAATAAACCAACCTATTTGTTCCTCAGTATCTTCATGTTTTATTTCAGATGTTTCTTGATCACTCATGTCTTCAATCTCCACTTTAATAATCTCCATCTTTATAATAGCGTAGCACACAGAATTCAGCTTTTTCTACTTGGGATTTCTCCAGTTATTTCTTCTCAAAACGACCATCTTCTTCTTTTATGTTTAATGAGTTTGTAAACAACTTTAACGTGTATTAGCGCCACCTATTGGAGTGTAGTATTGAGTTTGGAAAAGGGGAATATTGTAATTCTGGCCTGATATTTATTTAAGTGCATTATATTCTTCAAGACATTATGTTTGAAAATCTAAAGCTGAGGCATAACTCCATATTTAGACTCAAAATAATACTTAAGAAACCCTGAAACATATGCTAGCAATTCAAAACCAATACAGACTTGCAGACAATACAGTGCAATATAGCAGACTGTGTCAAATTATGGCATATGTTGTTGGCATGTCCAGTGGATGTACATGTGAAAGTCGTGTTTCAATCATCCACATTTGGTCAGCCATGAGATTTCAAGTTATATATATTAGGGCTGTCAAACGATTAATCACATCCAAAATAAAACTTTGTGTTTACATAATATATGTGGGTGCACTGTGTATAATTATTTTATATATATAAATACACATACATGCTTGTATATATTTAAGAAATATTTTCATGTATATACTGTATATAGATTGATATATAATTTATATCATATATAAATATCAATATTTTATATATAAATAATATTTTTTTTTCCTAAATATACATGCATGTGTGTGTATTTATATATATACAAAATAAGATTAATCGTTTGACAGCCCTAATATATATATATATATATATATATATATATATATATATATATATATATACTTAGATAAAAATGGTCACAAATGAAACAATAAAACAGTGTTTGTTGAATGTACATTTTTTGTATATTTTCACGAACAACTTAATGCAGCAGACAAAATGTTTTATTTCTTATTTCATGTGCAATCAGGACACATTGATATTGGGTAGGGATGGGTAACGATTAATCGCGATTAATCGCATCCGAAATAAAAGTTTGTGTTTACATAATATGTGTGTGTGTAGTGTGTATAATTAATTTGTATATATAAATACCCACACATGCATGTATATATTTAAGAAAAATGTGTTATTAATATATCAAATATTTATATTTGTATAAATATATATATAAAGTATATACATACAAATATTTCTTAAATATATACATGCATGTATTATATTATGTAAACGCAAACTTTTATTTTGGATGCGATTAATCGCGATTAATCGTTGCCCATCCCCAGCAACTTATAAGATGGGAGAAACTGCTTTTTCGGTGAGTCCCGAAACCTCCCGATCGGGTGAAACTCTTCCCACACAAGCAGTGTCACGTTCTCTCGACAGTCTATGGTGGTGGCAATGAAGTCGCTCGTGTTTTTTCAAGGTTCCTGACCGAGTGAAACTTTTGTCACAATGTGAACACTTGAAAGGTCTTTCTCCAGAGTGAACACGCAGATGACAACCAAGACTTGATTTATGTGCGAAACCCTTTCCACACTGAGGACAGGAGTATGATTTCTCTCCAGAACAAACATGTAGGTGTATCTTCAGTTTGAGTTCAGTTGTAAAGCTCCATCCGCACTGAGGGCAAACGTGATGCGTTTGTTTAGTGTGAGTACTTATGTGCTTGATAAGATGTGGCTTTTGTATGAAACTTTTTCCACACTGACGGCAAGTGAATGGCTTTTCTCCTGTGTGAATTTTTGTGTGTTTCTTCAGACTGTCTTTACGTGCAAAACCGACTCCACAGTGAGTGCACTGGTACGGCTTCTCTCCAGTATGAATTCGCTCGTGTACTTTCAGGTTTCCAGATACAGTGTAACTCTTTTCACAGTATGAGCACTTGTAAGGTCTTTCTCCAGTATGAATTCTTTGGTGCTGTTTCAAATGGTCATCTCTAGTAAAGGTCATCCCACACTCAAAGCACATATAATCTCTCACTTCATCATGTGTTTTCTGGTGCTGTTTAAAACAGTCCAGTCGTGAAAAACTCTTTCCACAGAGAGAACACACATAAGGCTTCTCATCTGAATGAACTTTCAGGTGTTGTTTTAGTTGTGATGACGAAGTAAACTTTTTACCACACTGATCACAGTTAAATGGTCTTTCTCCAGAGTGAATGAGCAGATGATTCCTGAGACCTGATGCTTGAGAAAAACTCTTCTCACACTGAGTGCATGGATACGGTTTCTCTCCAGTGTGAATTCTCATGTGTTTGTTAAGGTTTCTTTTTTGACTGAAACTCTTTCCACACTGAGAGCAGGAGTGCAGCTTATTGTCTTTTGTTCCTTGAGTTGTGAAGGTATGACATTCCTCTGCTTCATTCAGGTCTTGTCTTTGCTGTTTCACTTCCATCCAGTCTAAGATACAAATATTATGTGGATAAGAGTATCAGGTATCGGATATTTGATGCGACAGTTTAATTCTCATTCATTTGCTATCAGAGATGTATAAAGCACTAGAAACCCGGACTTGAGTAAAAGTACAAGTGCTCTATCAAAAAAGTGACTTGAGTAGAAGTTGAAGTGCTCTTTAAGCACTAAAGTATTCAACATTTTTTTGTAATTAAGTATTGCAAGTAGTTTATTTTAAAATTCACTACTTAAGTAATAAAAGTAAAAGTACAAGTATTGTGTCATGTAATTATTAAAGAAAGCAGTCAAAAGTTTCAGAAATCAAATTAAGGCGCTTTGGCGGCCGCCAAAAAAATGTCATTGCAGGAAAAGCCCTGCATTAGTTGTCAATGTGTGTGTCAATCAATACCATTACCCTATACAACTGGCGTGTGTTTTAGGCAGCATGAAAGCCAACTTGCAACAAATGATTCGTTAAATTTTCATAACTGTAATGAGTAAATAGCAGAATATTACAAAAATATCGAAGTAAAAGTATTAAATTCATCGAAAATATCTCCTGAAGTAAAAGTAGAAGTATGAGAAAAAAAAAACAATACTTTAGTAGAGTACAGATACAGCATTTTAGTACTTCTACTTTGTTACTATACATCTCTTGTTTGTTTACAACTTCTTTACACGACTATGATAATAATCTATTTTCTGTGTCATTTATCATCTATAAACTGCTTATTAAATCACACTCAATCTGCTGAACTTGAATGTTCATGTTTCTCAACAGTTAACAATAAAGAAAATCAAGAATGGACACCAACCTATTTGTTCTTCAGTCTCTTCATGTTTTATTTCAGATGTTTCTTGATCACTCATGTCTTCAATCTCCACTTTAATAATCTCCATATTTATAATAGTACAACACACAGATTTAAGATGTTTCTGCTTGGATTTCTCTAGTTATTTCTTTTCAGAACGACCATCTTCTTCTTTTACGTTTTATGATAGTTTGTAAACCACTTTAAGGTGCATTAGCGCCACCTATTGGAGTGTAGTAGTGAGTTTGGAAAAGGGGAATATTGTAATTCTGGCCTGCTGATTTTGATTTAAGTACATTTTAACTTGAAATATACATGGACTTGAAATAATACTGAAAACTGATATGCTAAAAACAATAAAACTAGTAGACAGTGGCAAATCGAATTTCAAATCGAATTTAACAAGGAAATTTGCAGATTCAGATTACATGCTTTGTCATTTAACTTGGATTAAATAAATCAGTGGTGGTTCATTAAGCATTCAAAATTGTTTTATATTTGCAAAAACTACTTAATGCAATGGACAAGATGTTTTATTTATCAATATTTTATTTTATTTATTTAACAAAACACTATATAGTAGACATTACTAGACTTACTAGTCATAAACAGATTGTATCATGGCCACATAACAAAAAATGGCAAAAATTAAAAAACATAAACATTACTTGGCAAGCTTGTTGGCAAAACTCTTACCACGGTCATAGGGTCACCCATTTGTCTATATAGCAGGAAAAGTTCCCACAGTTTTACACATGATTTATTTAGTAGTGTACACCACAAATAATAGGCTGGATGAAAACAAAAGTTTAAAGGCAGGTCTGCCATACAAAGGCTGAGTGCGGTAACTACGCAAACAAAGAAACGGAGAAAAAGGCCTTTAACGTTTTTATACCAGCCAGTCAAACATGTTATGGGTAGATTATGTGGTAATGCAGGGATACAATAACACTGTAACGTTACATCCCAAAGATATTAATCACAGCATTATCGTCACAAGATGATAATAAAGATATACAAAATGTCTTTAATAATAAAATATACTCAGGGTAACAGTGCGAGCGTAGAACAAACATAAACACAAACATAGACAGGCAACTGAAGACTAAAAACAGAAGAACCAAATACACAGAGATGACAAACTAAATGAGCTGTGATAAGAATGTTAACTTTAATGTTTTATATTGTATGATGCGTTGGAATAATTTGGAAAATATATGTGATTTGTTGTTTCAAATGAAAAAAGAAAAAAAACCTAAATGAGCTGTGACGCGATTCAGCGGCAAAACGGCGGCAACCAATCGGAATATAGACGTCCTTCACGCTGGCTGATTCCGGAGAAACATTCAACGTAAACTTTCGTTCCTACTAAGTACCAAAACATTAGTTCCGAGAAAATGGAGGAGAAGCTAATAATCGCCGCTGCTGTGTTTCCTATTGGTTTCGTATCATTTATGTCATGACGTTATTTGCTTATAGGGACCGCGTGAGCGCAACTTTTATTTGAAATATTTACGAACGCTCGAAGCGGGAATGCAATTACATTGCTCACGGTGACACTGATTTGACCGCAAATAACAATAATAATGGCTAACTATTTTTTTCGACCAAATGTGGCCAAAAATACTGTCATTATAAAAGGATTCTTCAATGTATTGCTTGTTTTTTTTTCCTTCAGTTATACATTTCACGTTGTGACACTTCTATTCTCCTTGCAACGTCAGAGCGTTCAAAACATTCAAAGCGTCAATAAGCTTCCCCGTACTTTTTGTCAAGCGTTCTTGACAGGGTGGCCAGAGCTTTTTTGACGATCAAGTCGGCGGTGGTGTGACCGTACAGTAAGAGTGTCCCTCCGAGGTCACGAGTCTAAGCACCAACATGTCACATAAAACAAGCCTTTAACAAAGAATACTAGCGTACATACACTGATACACAGCTTCTTCAAGGTTGGAGTTAGTTGAGCTTTGATCTAAAGAGGAGACTTTCCCAAAACATCAAGATGACATGTTCTTTCTCTCAGTGAGAGGTTCAGACAAAGCTTTTCACCAACTTGCCCAAATTAAAATGATATTGTGCTTCTCTATTTTTAACTTACACATTCACTTTAATCGTTTACACACGGAGTGCACTGGTACGGCTTCTCTCCAGTGTGAACTCGCTCGTGTAATTTCAGGTGTCCAGACTGAGTGAAACTCTTATCACAGTATGAGCACTTGTAAGGTTTTTCTCCAGTATGAATTCTTTGATGCAGTTTCAGACATTCAGCTCTAGTAAAGCTCTTCCCACAGTCACAACACACATGATCTCTCACTTCAGTGTGTGTTTTCAGGTGCAGTTTAAAATAATAGAGACTTGAAAAAATCTTTCCACAAAGAGAACATAATTGAGGCTTCTCATCTGAATGAACTTTCAAGTGTTGTTTTAGATGTGATGATGAAATAAACTTTTTACCACACTGATCACAGTTAAATGGCTTTTCTCCAGAGTGAACGCGCAGATGATATTTGAGATCAGTTTTACATTTGAAACTCTCTCCACACTGAGTACAGTCGTACGGCTTCTCTCCAGTATGAACTCGCTCGTGTGATTTCAGATTTTCAGAACGACAGAATCTCTTGTCACAGTATGAGCACTTGTAAGGTTTATCTCCAGTATGAATTCTTTGATGCTGTTTCAGATTGTCAGCTCTAGTAAAGCTCTTCCCACAGTCACAACACACATGATCTCTCACTTCATCATGTGTTTTCAGGTGCAGTTTAAAATGACGCAGCCATAAAACACTCTTTCCACAGAGAGAACACACATAAGGCTTCTCATCTGAATGAACTTTCAGGTGTTGTTTTACATGTGCTAATGAATTAAACTTTTTCCCACACTGATCACAGTTAAATGGTTTTTCTCCAGAGTGAACACGCAGATGATTCTTGAGACCTGATGATTGAGAAAAGCTCTTTCCACACTGAGTGCATGGATACGGTTTCTCTCCAGTGTGAATTCTCCCGTGTGTCTTAAGGTTTCCTTTTTGACTGAAACTCTTTCCACACTGAGAGCAGGAGTGCAGCTTATAGGCTTTTGTTCTTTGAGTTTTGATGCTCTGCTGTTCCTCCTCTGCTTCATTCAGTTCACTTTTTTGCGGTTTTACTTCCATCCAATCTAAAATAAAAATATTATGTGGTTAAAATAAGTTCAAATCAAGTCAACTATGATTTAAAAGAAGAAAGCAACATAGTATCAAGTATCAGATCTTTGATGTTCCAAAGTTTAGTTAAGTTTTTTACTTGCTAATCCATTTCTTATATATGGAAGGCTATTCAAAATTATAATAATTTAGATACATTTTCTACATAACTTATCTCTAATTTATTCTTTATTTCACAATCTGTTGAACTGAAGCTTTGTTGTCTTAATGTTTATCAACAGTCAACAGTGAATAATCAAGAATGGACACCAACCTATTTGTTCCTCAGTATCTTCATGTTTTATTCTGAATGGTTCTGGATCAGTCATGTCTTCAATCTCCTCTTTAATAAACTCCATCTTATTTATTGGTGAATTGTTGTGGGAGGGGCTTCACTGCAGGTGTGAACTGTGATCTGATACTGACGCCCACAGGACCAGATCTGGAAAAATCAAAGATAAGAAACTGAATTTATACTGGAATACTTTAACAGAAAACATGAGATGGCTTTAATTTAACTCAAATGCAGAGCATTTGGATAGTTACATATTAGTAGTCTATAAAACAGCTCTAAGTTGCTCATTTTAATGTAACCCAGAATATTTTAAGCATTATTTTATTTATATTAGTTAATGGAGATCTAAACTCTAACATAAGATGGAAGAAATACACTTAAAAACAGTAGTTTAAACTGAATAGAGAGGGAGTGGTGGGGTATAAATAACAATTATTTTAAGAATTGTGAAATAATTCTGATTTTTAGAAGAAGAAAAATTATGTTGTTTAGGTAGAAAACAACACCAATGTCTGGTACCATTATCCAAATATGATTTTTTTAAAATATGAACAAATTTAAAATTAAAATAATACCAGTTTTGACAAAACAAAAACTTGTATATACTGTTAAACCTCACAGTTATAAGGTTCATAGACAATTGGAAAAGTTTTTGGGGCAGAACTGACCCATTGAAAATAAATTATATTCTTCATACTCATACTCATACTCATAAACCTCCATTATATGACTGACAGACAAGAATGGTTTGACCTAAAAAAAAATGACACCCAACTTAACCTGCATCAACACAGAAGGAACAATCAATTTAAAACTTAATGTAATAATCGATGTCATATAAGTTAATACTAATTAAATGTATTTTAACTTGTAATAAGCCTTCACGTTTTTGACTGGGGTTGCCTTGATTTTTAAGTATTAAACTGGTCCGTCGCACGTTTATTTGTATTATTTCACGTTTTTGGTGTATAACTCTATTGTTATTCACTATTGTCTTATTCACTATTGTCTCAACATGTATATTAAATAAAATCAGATGAGAAGTTTGCGATTCTCTGTCATCATTGAACAAACACTTGTCCGATATGCAAAATGACTGAATAAAAATATCACAGCGCTACATACCTGTCATGCTGGAGACCTTTACCACATGAATGTATCCAGATATTAATAAATCCTGAAGGAATTCGTCCAGTAACTTTTCTCTCCTTGACTACAAAAGCAGCAGGCTATTGTTATTAGCAGTTAGCATTAGCATTATCACTACTAGACACGTAGGGGCGGGGAATCGGGGAAGATCTGAGTAAATTCAGTCTCATGTTACAGGAGCAGATTCGATTATTAGGTAATTCAGATATCAGAAAATATCATAGTAAATTGAAAATGGAATGGGGATGTTGTTTTCTTTCTCTTCAAACAAAAACACTTAAAGAGAGTACCCCACATTTACATGATTGTTAGCAGCCCACATTGTGAATTGTAACCGCATTTGGAGCACTTGTAATCCAGATTTGGTCATCTGAAAATCAAAATGTGTTCATCTGGATCAGAGGTGATCAGTCCTATTTTGCTTTATGAAAACGACACTAAAGTAAAATTGATTACCTGTTCCTGGATAGTCCAGTAGAAACAATAATGTCTGATATTTTCTGTAAATTGGTATATCATATATCAACACACTGTAAACATACAGCATTTGGAGAAAATATTACACATTTTAACCTTTCTCTGCTTTGGTGAACGGAAGCTATACTGTACCTTTTTGTTCCAAACCAGTCAATAATGAAGGATAAAAAACAACCTCCAACCTCTTTATATGATACAAGACCTAATTAAATTTGAGTTGATTTTATAATAATACCGTACATCCCAAACACATTTATCACAGTATTAAGATTGAAAGTTTAAACTAATTTATGTGATTAAAACTATATAATTCATTACTTGTGTTCATTAAATCAATCAAGACAAAATGTTGTTTATCTTTTATTTCTCATAATTACATGAACTACCAGAACACAATATAAAACACTTAAATAATGTTTGTGCACTAACTTGGATAGGTTAAATGCAGAGGACAAATTCCAAGTATGGGTTACCATACTTTACTTTCACTTTCACATATTTAGCACACAACCTTCCCTGACAGAAAATTAAACTACAACAACGATTTTATTTACAGTGTAAGAGATGTTGGATAATTTTTCCAAGCTTTTCACCAATAACTATATGATATTGTGCATTTATGCCAAACTCCAAATCTATCTTTTATCTCTCATTAGTTTTTACTTGAATGTATTTGACAAACACAAATGTTTCTCACTTGCAACATAATTTCATATGAATGTGAAGGCTTGATAAATGTTTATAACTTTTCCCACACTGAGTACAGTCGTACGGTTTCTCTCCAGTGTGAACTCGCTCGTGTGATTTCAGGTGTGCAGACTGAGTGAAACTCTTCTCGCAAGATGAGCACTTATAAGGTTTTTCTCCAGTGTGAATTCTTTGGTGCTGTTTCAGATGCTCAGCTGTATTAAAGCTCTTCCCACAGTCACAACACACATGATCTCTCACTTCAGTGTGTGTTTTCAGGTGCAGTTTAAAATAATAGAGACTTGAAAAAATCTTTCCACAAAGAGAACATAATTGAGGCTTCTGATCTGAATGAACCTTCAGGTGTTGTTTTAGATGTGATGATGAAATAAACTTTTTACCACACTGATCACAGTGAAATGGCTTTTCTCCAGAGTGAACGCGCAGATGATATTTGAGATCAGTTTTACATTTAAAACTCTCTCCACACTGAGTACAGTAGTACGGCTTCTCTCCAGTATGAACTCGCTCGTGTGATTTCAGGTTTTCAGAACGAGTGAATCTCTTGTCACAGTATGAGCACTTGTAAAGTTTTTCTCCAGTATGAATTCTTTGGTGCCGTTTCAGATTGTCAGCTTTAGTAAAGCTCTTCCCACAGTCACAACACACATGATCTTTCACTTCATCATGTATTTTCAGGTGCAGTTTAAAATGACGCAGCCATAAAACACTCTTTCCACAGAGAGAACACACATAAGGCTTCTCATCTGAATGAACTTTCAGGTGTTGTTTTAGATGTGATGATGAATTAAACTTTTTACCACACTGATCACAGTTAAATGGTTTTTCTCCAGAGTGAACGCGCAGATGATAACTGAGACCTGATGCTCGAGAAAAGCTCTTTCCACACTGAGTGCATGGATACGGTTTCTCTCCAGTGTGAATTCTCATGTGCGTGTTAAGGTTTCCTTTTTGACTGAAACTCTTTCCACACTGAGAGCAGGAGTGCAGCTTATTAGTTTTTGTTCTTTGAGTTTTGATGCTCTGCTGTTCCTCCTCTGCTTCATTCAGTTCACTTTTTTGCGGTTTTACTTCCATCCAATCTAAAATAAAAATATTATGTGGTTAAAATAAGTTCAAATCAACTATGATTTAAAAGAAGAAAGCAACAGAGCATCAAGTATCAGATCTTTGATGTTCCAAAGTTTAGTTTTTTACTTGCTAATCCATTTCATACAGGGAAGGCTATTCAAGATTATAATCATTTACATGCATTTTCTACATAACTTATCTCTAATTTGTTCCTTACTTCACAGTCACCAAATCTGTTGAACTGAAGCTTTGTTACCTTAATGTTAACAACAGTCAACATTGAATAATCAAGAATGGACACCAACCTATTTGTTCCTCAGTATCTTCATGTTTTATTCTGGATGGTTCTGGATCAGTCACGTCTTCAATCTCCTCTTTAATAAACTCCATCTTTAACAGTCACACAGATTTCAGCTGCTACTCCTGGAGTTTGTCCTTCTCTTGTAGGATGATGGGAATATTCCCAGTGTTTATTGGTGAATTGTTGTGGGAGGGGCTTCACTGCAGGTGTGAACTGTGATCACTGTGTGATACTGACGCCCACAGGACCAGATCTGGAAAAATCAGAGATAAGTTACTGAATTTAGACTGGAATACTTTAACAAAAAAAACATGAGGTGGCTTTAATTTAGCTGAAATGCAGAGCATTAGGATAGTTACATATTAGTAGTGTATAAAACAGCTCCAAGTTGCTCATTTTATTTGTAACCTAGAATATTATAAGCATTATTTTATTTATATTATATTTAATGAATATCTAAACTCTAACATAAGATGGAAGAAATACACTTAAAAAACTGTAGTTTAAAATGAATAGAGAGGGAGTGGTGGGGTATAAGTAACAATTCTTCTAAGAATTGTGAAATAATTCTGATTTTTAGAAAAAAAAATCATGTTGTTTAGATAGAAAACAACACCAATGTTTGGTACCATTATCCAAATCTGATTTTTTTTAAAAATATGAACAAATTTACCACATGAATGTATCCAGATATTAATAAATCCTGAAGGAATTCGTCCAGTAACTTTTCTCCCCGTGACTACAAAAGCAGCAGGCTATTGTTGTTAGCAGTTAGCATTAGCATTAGCACTACTAGACGCGTAGGGGCGGGGCTCTGAATCGGGGAAGATCTGAGTAAATTCAGTCTCACGTTACAGCAGCAGATTCGATTATTAGGTAATTCAGATATCAGAAAATATCATAGTAAATTGAAAATGGAATGGGGATGTTGTTTTCTTTCTCTTCAAACAAAAACACTTAAAGAGAGTACCCCACATTCACTTTGTTAGCAGCCCACATTGTGAATTGTAACCGCATTTGGAGCACTTGTAATCCAGATTTGGTCATCTGAAAACATGTTCATCTGGATCAGAGGTGATCAGTCCTATTTTGCTTTATGAAAATGACACTAAAGTAAAATTGATTACCTGATCCTGGATAGTCTAGTAGAAACAATAATGTCTGATATTTTCTGTAAATTGGCTTATCACATTTTAACACACTGTAAACATACAGCATTTGGAGAAAATATTACACATTTTAGCCTTTCTCTGCTTTGGTGAACTGAAGCTATACTGTACCTTTTTGTTCCAAACCAGTCAATAATGAAGGGTAAAAAAAAAAACCTCCAACCTCTTTATATGATACAAGACCTAATTAAATTTGAGTTGATTTTACAATGATACCGTGCATCCCAAACACATTTATCACAATATTAAGATTGAAAGTTTAAACTAATTTATGTGATTAAAACTATATAATTCATTACTTGTGTTCATTAAATAAATCAATCAAGACAAAATGTTGTTTATCTTTTATTTCTCATAATTACATGAACTACCAGAACACAATATAATAGACTCAAGTAATGTTTGTGCACTAACTTGGATAGGTTAAATGCAGAGGACAAATTCCAAGTATGGGTTACCATATTTTACTTTCACTTTCACATATTTAGCATACAACCTATCCTGACAGAAAATTAAACTACAACAACCATTTTACTTACACTGTAAGAGATGTTGACTGGTGAAGCTTCAGCTTAAGTCTTTATAATTTTTCCAAGCTTTTCACCAAATTGACTAACTATATGATATTGTGCATTTATGACAAACTTCATATCTATCTTTTATCTCTCACTAGTTTTTACTTGAATGTATTTGACAAACACAAATGTTTCTCACTTGCGACATAATTTCATATGAATGTGAAGGCTTGATAAATGTTTATAACTTTTCCCACACTGAGTACAGTCGTACGGCTTCTCTCCAGTATGAACTCGCTCGTGATATTTCAGGGATCCAGAATGACTGAAACTCTTGTCACAGTATGAGCACTTGTAAGGTTTTTCTCCAGTATGAATTCTTCTGTGATTTTTCAGACATTCAGCTCTAGTAAAGCTCTTCCCACAGTCACAACACACATGATCTCTCACTTCAGTGTGTGTTTTCAGGTGCAGTTTAAAATAATAGAGACTTGAAAAAATCTTTCCACAAAGAGAACATAATTGAGGCTTCTCATCTGAATGAACTTTCAAGTGTTGTTTTAGTTGTGATGATGAAATAAACTTTTTACCACACTGATCACAGTTAAATGGCTTTTCTCCAGAGTGAACGCGGAGATGATGATATCTGAGATCAGTTTTACATTTGAAACTCTCCCCACACTGAGTACAGTAGTACGGCTTCTCTCCAGTATGAACTCGCTCGTGTGATTTCAGGTTTTCAGAACGAGTGAATCTCTTGTCACAGTATGAGCACTTGTAAAGTTTTTCTCCAGTATGAATTCTTTGGTGCCGTTTCAAATGGTCAGCTTTAGTAAAGCTCTTCCCACAGTCACAACACACATGATCTCTCATTTCATCATGTATTTTCAGGTGCAGTTTAAAATGACGCAACCAGAAAACACTCTTTCCACAGAGAGAACACACATAAGGCTTCTCATCTGAATGAACTTCCAGGTGTTGTTTTACATGTGCTAATGAATTAAACTTTTTACCACACAGATCACAGTTAAATGTTTTTTCTCCAGAGTGAATGCGTAGATGATTCCTGAGACCTGATGATTGAGCAAAGCTCTTTCCACACTGAGTGCATGGATACGGTTTCTCTCCAGCGTGAATTCTCCTGTGTGTCTTAAGGTTTCCTTTTTGACTGAAACTCTTTCCACACTGAGAGCAGGAGTGCAGCTTATTAGTTTTTGTTCTTTGAGTTTTGATGCTCTGCTGTTCCTCCTCTGCTTCATTCAGTTCACTTTTATGTGGTTTTACTTCCATCCAATCTAAAATAAAAATATTATGTGGTTAAAATAAGTTCAAATCAACTATGATTTAAAAGAAGAAAGCAACAGAGTATCAAGTATCAGATCTTTGATGTTCCAAAGTTTAGTTAATTTTTTTACTTGCTAATCCATTTCATGTATGGAAGGCTATTCAAGATTATGATCATTTAGATACATTTTCTACATAACTTATCTCTAGTTTATTCCTTATTTCACAGACACCAAATCTATTGAACTGAAGCTTTGTTGTCTTAATGTTTTTCAACAGTCATCAATGAAGAATCAAGAATGGACACCAACCTATTTGTTCCTCAGTCTCTTCATGTTTTATTCTGGATGGTTCTGGATCAGTCATGTCTTCAATCTCCTCTTTAATAAACTCCATCTCCTCTTTAATCTCCTCTTTAATAAACTCCATCTTTAACAGTCACACAGATTTCAGCTGCTACTCCTGGAGTTTGTCCTTCTCTTGTAGGATGATGGGGATATTCCCAGTATTTATTGGTGAATTGTTGTGGGAGGGGCTTCACTGCAGGTGTGAACTGTGATCACTGTGTGATACTGACGCCCACAGGACCTGATCTGGAAAAATCAGAGATAAGTTACTGAATTTATACTGGAATACTTTAACAGAAAACATGAGGTGGCTTTAATTTAGCTGAAATGCAGAGCATTTGGATAGTTACATATTAGTAGTGTATAAAACAGCTCTAAGTTGCTCATTTTAATGTAACCCAGAATATTATAAAGCATTATTTTATTTATATTATTTAAAGAATATAGCCTATAAACTCTCACATAAGATGGAAGAAATACACTTAAAAACAGTAGTTTAAACTGAATAGAGAGGGAGTGGTGGGGTATAAGTAACAATTCTTCTAAGAATTGTGAAATAATTCTGATTTTTAGAAGAAAAAAAATCATGTTGTTTAGATAGAAAACAACACCAATGTCTGGTACCATTATCCAAATCTGATTTTTTTTTAAAAATATGAACAAATTTACCACATGAATGTATCCAGATATTAATAAATCCTGAAGGAATTCGTCCAGTAACTTTTCTCTCCGTGACTACAAAAGCAGCAGGCTATTGTTATTAGCGGTTAGCATTAGCATTATCACAATGATTATCACTAGACGCGTAGGGGCGGGGCTCTGAATCGGGGAATATCTGAGTAAATTCAGTCTCACGTTACAGCAGCAGATTCGATTATTAGGTAATTCATATATCAGAAAATATCATAGTAAATTAAAAATGGAATGGGGATGTTGTTTTCTTTCTCTTCAAACAAAAACACTTAAAGAGAGTACCCCACATTCACTTTGTTCGCAGCCCACATTGTGAATTGTAACCGCATTTGGAGCACTTGTAATCCAGATTTGGTCATCTGAAAACATGTTCATCTGGATCAGAGGTGGTCAGTCCAATTTAGCTTTAAAAAACGACACTGAAGTAAAATGGATTACCTTGGATAGTCTAGTAAACAACAGGCTGATGTCTGATATTTTCTGTAAATTGGCATATTAATCACATTTTAATACACTGTAAACATACAGCATTTTGAGAAAATTTTCCACATTTTAGCCTTTCACTGCTTTGGTGAACTGAAGCTATACGGTACCTTATTCTTCCTAAGCAGTCAATAATGAAGGATAAAAATGAACTCCAACCTCTTTGTATAATACAAGACCTAGTTTGAGTTGATTTTACAATAATACCATACATCTCCAAACACATTTATCACAGTATTAAGATTGAAAGTTTAAACTCATTTATGGAATTAAAACTATATAATTCATTACTTGTGTTCATTAAATAAATCAATCAATCAAGACAGAATGTTGTTTATCTTTTATTTCTCATAATTACATGAACTACCAGAACACAATATAAAACACTTAAATAATATTTGTGCACTAACTTGGATAGGTTAAATGCAGAGGACAAATTCCAAGTATGGGTTAACATACTTACTTTCACTTTCACATATTTAGCACACAACCTTCCCAGACAGAAAATTAAACTACAACAACGATTTTAATTACACTGTAAGAGATGTTGACTGGTGAAGCTTCAGCTTAAGTCTTTATAATTTTTCCAAGCTTTTCACCAAATTGACTAACTATATGATATTTTGCATTTATGACAAACTCCAAATCTATCTTTTATCTCTCACTAGTTTTTACTTGAATGTACAGGGGTTGGACAATGAAACTGAAACACTGGCCAATGTTGGAGGTTTCACATCTATATGCCTGGCGGCCAATCTTCAGAGTGAAGCACGGGTGGATCAGTGATGGTTTGAGCTCCAATATCATGACAATCCTGATTGTATTTGATGGACACGACACTGCCGAGGACTACCAAACCCTTCTGAAGGATCATGAGCACCTGATGCTCAAACTGTGTATCAGCATGATCATGCACCAACACACACAGCAAGACTTGTGACAGAAGGGTTTGATGAAGATGAAAGTGACGTTGAACATGCACAGTCACCAGATCTGAATATTATTGAGGCGTTTTGGAGGAGCGAGTCCACCAGCATCATTTAGTGACCTGGACACTGTTCTGGAAGAGGAACGGCTCATAATCCCTCTGGTCACTGTGAAGGACTTCTATCTGGCATTCCCAAGATGAATTGGTGCTGTATTTGGATGCAAAATGAGGCCCTCACCATACTAACAAATTATCGTGTTGTAAAACCAGATGTTTCAGTTTCATTGTCCAACCCCTGTATTTGACAAACACAAATATTTCTCACTTGCAACATAATTTCATATGAATGTGAAGGCTTGATAAATGTTTATAACTTTTCCCACACTGAGTACAGTCGTACGGCTTCTCTCCAGTATGGAGTCGCTCATGTGATTTCAGGTGTGCTGACTGAGTGAAACTCTTCTCGCAAGATGAGCACTTGTAAGGTTTTTCTCCAGTATGAATTCTTTGGTGTTGTTTCAGATTGTCAGCTTTAGTAAAGCTCTTCCCACAGTCACAACACACATGATCTCTCACTTCAGTGTGTATTTTCTGGTGCTGTTTAAAACTGTTCAGTCGTGAAAAACTCTTTCCACAGAGAGAACACACATAAGGCCTCTCATCTGAATGAACTTTCAAGTGTTGTTTTAGTTGTGATGGTGAAATAAACTTCTTACCACACTGATCACAGTGAAATGGCTTTTCTCCAGAGTGAACACGGAGATGATGATATCTGAGATCAGTTTTACATCTGAAACTCTTCTCACACTGAGTACAGTAGTACGGCTTCTCTCCAGTGTGAACTCGCTCGTGTGATTTTAGGTTTTCAGAACGAGTGAATCTCTTCTCGCAATATGAGCACTTGAAATGTCTTTCTGCAGTATGAATTCTTTGGTGATTTTTTAAATGGGCAGATGTAGTAAAGCTCTCCCCACACTCAAAGCACACATGATCTCTCACTTCATCATGTGTTTTTCGGTGCAGTTTAAAATGACGCATTCTTGAAAAACTCTTTCCACAGAAGAAACACACATAAGGCCTCTCATCTGAATGAACATTTAGGTGTTGTTTTAGATTTGATGATGAATTAAAATCTTTACCACACAGATCACAGTTAAATGGTTTTTCTCCAGAGTGAATGCGCAGATGATATTTGAGACCTGATTCACCAGCGAAACTCTTTCCACAATGAGTGCATGGATACGGTTTCTCTCCAGTGTGAATTCTCAAGTGAGTCTTAAGGTTTCCTTTTTGACTGAAACTCTTCCCACACTGAAAGCAGGAGTGCAGCTTATTAGTTTTTGTTCTTTGAGTTTTGATGATATACTTTTCCTCCTCTGCTTCATTCGGTTCATGTTTCTGCAGTTTCATCTCCATCCAGTCTAAAATTAAAATATTAAGTGGTTAAAAGAAGTTCAAGTGAACTCTGATTAAACAGAAGAAAGAATCAGAGTATCAAGTGTCAGATCTTTGATGAGCCAAAGTTTAGCTCAGTCTTTTTCTTGTTAATCCATTTAAAAGGTGGTTGACAAAAGCTATTCAAGATTATGACACTGAACACAATTATAAATGCAAAACTTTTTTTTTTGCCCCCATTTTTCGTGAGCTGAACTCAAAGATCTAAGACCTTTTCTATGTACACAAAAGATATTTCTCTCAAATATTGTTCACAAATCTGTCTAAATCTGTTAGTGAGCACTTCTCCTTTGCCGAGATAATCCATCCACCTCACAGGTGTGACGGATCAAGATGCTGATTAGACAGCATGATTATTGCACAGGTGTGCCTTAGGCTGCCCACTGTATTGGGTAGTGTTGTCACAATACCAAAATTATTGTTTCGATACCAAATCAAGAATTGCAATTTCGATACTTTTTCGATACTTTTCATGAAAAGGAAAGTATTTCTTTCAAGGCGTTTCACATGCACTCTATAGCCTATAGATCATTTTAGCTGATGTTTTGTATGCTTTATTTTAGCAACTTTATTATTTATGCTATCTATGAAAGTTGGGGGGGAAAGTCCATCTTCACTCGGACGCGCGCTTCAATCTTTATTGTGGGCAGCCTAAGGCACACCTGTGCAATAATCATGCTGTCTAATCAGCATCTTGATATGTCACACCTGTGAGGTGGATGGATTATCTCAGCAAAGGAGAAGTGCTCACTAACAATAGAGAACAATATTTAAGAGAAATAGGCCTTTTGTGTACATAGAAAAACTCTTAGATCTTTAAGTTCAGCTCATGAAAAACGGGGGAAAAAACAAAAGTGTTGCATTTATAATTTCGCTCAGTGTAGATTAATTTTCTATATCTCTATTCACAGCCACCAAATGTGTTGAACTGGAGATTTGTTAATGTTTTTCAACAGTCAACAATGAAGAATCAAGAATGGACACCAACCTATTTGTTCTTCAGTATCTTCATGTTTTATTCTGGATGGTTCTGGATCAGTCATGTCTTCAATCTCCTCTTTAATAAACTCCATCTTTAACAGTCTCACAGATTTCAGCTGCTACTCCTGGAGTTTGTCCTTCTCTTGTAGGATGATGGGAATATTCCCAGTATTTATTGGTGAATTGTTGTGGGAGGGGCTTCACTGCAGGTGTGAACTGTGATCACTGTGTGATACTGACGCCCACAGGACCAGATCTGGAAAAAACAAGAATATAAGGATGAAACAGGGCAGAGGTTCAATTGTTCCATTAATATCTAAACTAGGCTAAACCAAAAATGTTACAAGACAACATAAATCTACTTAAACAATACAGACTGAATAGAGAGGGGGTGGTGGGTATAAGCAATAATTCTTCTAAAAATTGTGAAATCACTTCAAAAAGTTCTGATATTAGAAAGAAAAATGTTTAGGTAGCAAAGTTTATTCGAAACAATGCCAATGTCTATGGTAACATCCTTAACTGTAAAATTATATTAGACAATTCTTTAGTCAACATGAACAATATGCCTACTTATAAAGCATTTGTTAATCTTAGTTAGTAGATGTTATTTCAGCATTTACTAATACTTTGTTAAAATCAGAAGTTGTCTTTGTTAATGTTATTTAATGGATTTGAGCTAAGATGTACTTAGTTAATTATTATTAATTATTATCACAGAACAATAACTATGCCTACTGTAAAATACACACAAAAAAAAAACTAAAACGTATTGCTCTTGTAAATGTTAATTAATACATTAGCAAACAATAACTAATGGAATCTTATTGTTAAGCGTTACCAAATTGTCATTATAGAATCAATCAAGAATGCTGATACTTCACCATTTTCAAAACAATAGCATTAAACAGTCTCGTCCGTATCCAGTTTGACCATTACTTGCAACATTTAACATAATTATCATGTTTAAGGATTAGTTATCAAGCTGTGCTTAATACAAAACATATGCTATACTACTGACATGGTTTTAAAGCTTTTGTTATCTAATTGGTTTGGCCTTCAAGAGTCTTAAAACAGCCCTGTGTGTAAGGATTTTATAATAAAGGTCCTAAGGACTAATGAAGGGGTTTGATTCTACATCGTGAATTTAGATTGATAATGAGATGCCAATTACTAGTTCGCGTTTATGGTGTATAATTTCATTGTTCTTCACTCTTCTCCTTTCAAACTGTAACGTTATATTAAATAAAATTTGACAAGTTTGCGGTTCTCTGTCGTCATTGAACAAACAGTCCTGCTAGTCCGCTTTGTAACATGATTCAGTAAAAATCACAGTGTTTATTACCTGCTATGCTGGAGAATTTTTACCACATCGAGAAGTTGTTTAATAATTCCTGTAGAAAATCAAGTAGCTTTTCTATCCGTGATAACACAGTAGACTACAGTCGTTAGCAGTTAGCACTAGCATTGTCAACAAGACGCGGAGAGCTGAGTAAAATCAGTCTTACGTTACACAACTGCAGATTCGACTATTGGAGCAGTATTAATATATTATTGAGTACAGATACAATTCACAGGAATGTTATTTTTTGTAAATTCTTAGGGATGAAAGTTTACTTTTCTGATAAAATTGTATTTTTTATTTTAATAGACAAAGATTACCACCAAATGTGGGCTTTGTTGTTAATCTTTGTTGGATTATGGGACATACATAAACAAAAATGGGCTAAGTTTTACCTAACTTCAGATAAATATGAAAAATTATATTGATTTACTATTTGAGTTTAAAAATATTAAAGCAAAACGCACTAGGTATCTATCTGAAGCTTTTTATTCTTTTATGTTTTTTTCTTTTACTTGTATTATTATTTTATAAATTACACTGTATATTTTCCTTCCCTTTTATTGTAGTCTATATTTGGATAATTTTTTACACTATAATTTGGATTATTGTCATGTTTACTATTTATATGTGGCTATTTATAAGTTTGATAATTATGTTTATGACATATTTATGTTGTCTTGGTAATCTCAAGTTTTCATTACCAAGACACTGTCAGGTTATGATGTAGTGGTTTATGTCAAGCTGTCATCCCAAAGACATCTCAAACAATTTAATATTTGCATTATAAATGTCATAATTGAGTGAATGACACTTACTGACAGTTGTCATAAACATGCATAAAACCTCCTTCATATTCATGACGTGTGTGATGTCAGTCTAATGCACACCCCTTCAAGAAAAGTGTTACCGGAAATGCCATATAGAAATTTTTATTTATTATTGTTGCAAAAAAATGCAAAGTTGACATATTTATAAAACACAAAATAACAACAATGCACCTTTTGTCAAAAGGATACAGAGAAAAAATGAACAATGATTGGCTAGTGAGAAAAAAAGACAAGGTTCAAAAACGGTTTGCTTTTAGTGAGTCAGCTATTTAACAATAAATTATGTACATTGTGTCCTAACCCGATTTACTTGCTTAATTAGTTACTTTTAAGATAATGTGAACATCACAAAAAAGGTTGCACATGTTCTTTGCAAAAAGGTGAAGCCACAGACCTTCGTATCTCCTAATAATAAGACCATCTCTACTAGAAACTTCCAGGGAGCGATATTATTTTTCTCAGGATGGTAGGGGAAGTTACTGCCTTTTTTCACCTCTGATTGGCTAGAAGGGCTCTCATTTGATTGGTTATTTGATTTGTGTGTGTGTGTGTGTGTGTGTGTGCGATGGGTAGGTTTGGATATTGTATGTGTGTATATGTGTATTAGAGATGATGTTTCACGGCCAAATCAAATAACCAATCGGAGGAGAGCCCCCTTCTAGCCAATCAGAGGCGAAAAAGGCCGTACCTTCCCCTACCATCCTGAGAAAAAAAATATCGCTTCCAGGCTGGTGTGTTGAAGAAACCCTCCAGGACTGAGATTGGACACCCCTGATCTAGAGGATATTGTGCTTTTCGGACAAACTGATTTTTTTTTTTTTATATATATATTTGACACAATTTGCTTGTGAGGTATTTGACAAGAAAACTAATGTTTCTCACTTGGAACATTTTTTCATGTGAGTGTGAAGGCTTGATGAACATTTGAAACTCTTCTCACACTGAGTACAGTGATACGGCTTCTCTCCAGTATGAAGTCGCTCGTGTGATTTCAGGTTTTCAGAACGAGCAAAACTCTTGTCACAATATGAGCACTTGTAAGGTTTTTCTCCAGTATGAATTCTTTTGTGCCGTTTCAGATCAACATCTCTTGTAAAGCTCTTCCCACAGTCACAACACACATGATCGCTCACTTCATTGTGTGTTTTCTGGTGCCGTTTCAAACTTCTTAGCCATAAAAAACTCTTTCCACAGAGAGAGCACACGTAAGGCTTCTCATTTGAATGCACTTTCAGGTGTGATTTTAGTTGTGATGATGTAATAAACTCTTTACCACACTGATCACAGTTAAATGGTTTTTCTCCAGAATGATTGAGCAGATGATATTTGAGACCTTTGGAACATGTGAAACTCTTGCCACACTCAGTACAGTAGTACGGCTTCTCTCCAGTATGAAGTCGCTCGTGTGATTTCTGTTTATCAGAACGAGTGAAACTCTGGTCACAATATGAGCACTTGTAAGGTTTTTCTCCAGTATGAATTCTTTGATGATTTTTCAGTTTGTCAGATCTAGAAAAGCTCTTCCCACAGTCACAACACACATGATCTCTCACTTCATTGTGTGTTTTCTGGTGTGTTTTACAATTATCCAGTCTTGAAAAACTCTTTCCACAGAGAGAACAAACATAAGGCTTCTCATCTGAATGAACTTTCAAGTGTTGTTTTAAATTTGATGAGGAATGAAAATCTTTACCACATTGATCACAGTTGAAGGGTCTCTCTCCAGAGTGAACATGCAGATGCTTGGTGAGATCTGATGCAAAAGTAAATCCCTTTCCACACTGAGTGCATGTATGCGGTTTCTCTCCAGTGTGAATCGTTGTGTGTTTTGTAAGGTATCCTTTGTGTCTGAAACTCTTTCCACACTCAGAGCAGGAGTGCCGCTTATTGGCTTTTGTTCTTTGAGTTTTGATTCTTTGCTTTTCCTCCTCTGCTTCATTCAGTTCATGTTTTTGTGGTTTCATCTCCATCCAGTCTAAAAAAAAATATATATATATATATTATGTGGTTAAAATAAGTTTAAATGAACTCTTGTTTAAAAGAAGAAAGCAAGAGCAACATCACATTTCCAATCTTTGATTTGCCAAAAGTTAGTTCTGTCTCTTTCTTTTTAATTAGTTTAAAATATGGATGACAACAGCTATACAATATTATTATGATCGTTTAGATGTATCATTTATTAGGGATGCACCGATACCAAACTCATGTACTTGTACCTGTTAAAATGCTCCGATAACAACAACCGATACCAGGCAGCGTGTGCAGTGTTTGTGTCCAGACAAAGAAACACGACAACAGACTATATAACGGGGATTAAAGGCTTCACTTTTCTAAATTGCATTCTAACTAGCATGAAAATAACTGAAGGAAATATATATTTGATGAACAAATTAAGCCAACTAATATGATTCATATTTTTTTGGTTTCTCTACCAATACATTTAAAAATTACAAATGCGGTGAAAATACAATATCGATTGTGGTTTCGGTTTTGGCGAGTACCAAGAATGAAAGTATCGGTATCGGACTCGTACTGGAAAAAGTGATATCGGTCCATCCCAACGGAATAATCTGAAGCCAAATGTGTTGAACTGAAGCTTTTGCTCAGCAGTCAACAATGAAGAATCAAGAATGTTCACCAACCTGTTTGTTCCTCAGTATCTTCATGTTTTATTCTGGATGGTTCTGGATCACTCATGTCTTCAATCTCCTCTTTAATAAACTCCATCTTTAACAGTCACACAGATTTCAGCTGCTACTCCTGGAGTTTGCCCTTCTCTTGTAGGATGATGGGAATATTCCCAGTATTTATTGGTGAATTGTTGTGGGAGGGGCTTCACTGCAGGTGTGAACTGTGATCACTGTGTGATACTGACGCCCACAGGACCAGAGCTGGAAAAATCAAAAACAAGTTACTTAATTTAAACTGGACTACTTTAAAGTGCCCCAATTATAACGATTATTTTGGCATAATATCAGGTTTACATCGACTGAAGCGATAAACTCAGACAGATTGCAAAAGTGCAGCAGGCTACGCAACGCAATACTCGTTCCCTATTCTTGGTTACGCTAGTAACTGAGCACGTTCCCATGCGAGAACAGTTACTTTTGCGTAGCTAATCCGCAGTGGGGACGCAATGTAAAACGCCTCACTTTTAACAACTGACTCCGTTCCACACTGAAACCTAGGGTGAACATATCATTTCAAATTGTTCTGATACTAGAAAACAATTATAAGTTATTTAGCTGGGATCATTGTTTTAAAACAACACAGTGTCTATGGTAACAACATAAACTGTAAAATAATGTTAAAAAAAGATGTGATTTAAACACTTCTTTATGATAAACCTCACATTTAAACATAATAAATGATTATTTACGTAATGTCATATGAACTAGCCTAGTTAAAACGGCAGATAGGCTGAAAGAAAATTCAGAATTCTCTCTCTGATAAAAGGTGGTCTTTATGGAAAAGCAGAAATACTAAAAAATTGTTACTCCTGAACACAAGCAGTGTATATAAATATATATAAAATAATAGCAAAAACAGATTATATGTGTACATCTTTTTACTATTGAGGTATGTGTTTGGATAAATTAACATTTTAGTTTTGTTTTATAAACTACTGAGAACATTTTTCCCAAATTCCAAATAAAAATATTGTCATTTAGAGCATTTATTTTCAGATAACGACAACTGGTCTATTTAACTATTTTCTGAACTTTAAAGTTTATTCAGTTCAGAAGTTAAAACGTTAGGATTGTGTTGTTTAAAAATGAATTTTCTTTCCATTATTCGAGGTGTGACAACAGCTTAGTTTATTTTGGCCAGTTGTCGTTTTCTGCAAATAAATGTTCTAAATGACAATAATTTAATTTGAAATTTGGGAGAAATGTTCTCAGTAGTTTATAGAATAAAACAAAAAATGTAATTTAATTTTACCCAAACACATACCTAGAGAAACTGATAATTTTGCAGCAAGGGTCTCTTAATTTTTTGTTCTTCATATGTTTTTTCTTCTTATCCATCACGCGTTTATTTGTACTACTTTTCGTTTTTGGTGTATAATTCCATTGTTCTCGTCTTTTTGCATGCACATTAAATAATATCAGACTAGTTTACGGTTGCCGTTATTGAACAAACACTCCTGTGATCCGTTTTGCAACAAGATTCAGATAAAATCACAGCACTAACGTTACATACCCGACATGCTGTAGTACTTGGAGATTTTTTATCACATATGAATGTATCCAGAAATTGTTCAATAATTCCTGTAGCTTTTCTTTACAGGAGCTTTTCTCTTTAGTGCAACTAAAGCCGCAGTTAGCAGTTAGCAATAGCATTATTTCAACAAGACGCGTAGGGGGGCGGGGCTCTAGTGTGCTTTGTGTGTGTGCGTGTGTGTGTGTGTGGGGGGGGGAATCGAAAGGAATGCAAGTTAGACTTAGGTTAGGGTAAAATTAAAGGGTTCACATGCCAAAAGAATGGGGGGGGGGGGGGGGTGACGACACTAAAATGTGCGTATAAAGTCAAAAATGCTAATAAGAAAAGGGGAAACATGGTGGTAAGTGTATGCAAATAGAAACGGTTCAATTGCTTTCTTATTTACTGAAGATTATTTTATAAAGTTTATTGTTGGTGCATTTGTGATTATAAAATTCGCAAAGAGCATACATTTATAACAAAGCTATTATTTTATTTAGCTGAGTCAGATTCATAGTGTCCTAATGTCTTATCTTACATTTTGCAGGATATTAAGATAAAAGATAAATGTGCCAAATACTCTTCCAAAGTTAGTGACAGTCGAAGCATAAATGAAAGACATTCTCTGTGAATATTTTACATGTCTTCATTCTCGTTGTGAATCAAGCCCAGTTTTTTTATGTGTATGTGTATAGATAGATAATGTATGAAAAGTCACAAAATCTTATTCCACTGAGATGAAGGGAACCTTTTTTTATTAAGTAAAAGTCCCCATGACCCGATTGAGGGCTACAGACGTTAGTTGTTAAAATGACAATAATGAAAAAGATTTTTTTTTTTTAGGTTGTTTGCATTTTTAGTCTGCTCTGCGTCAGTGGCCTAACATCGCTCGGCAATGCCAAAATGATAGAGATGGTAATCAAATCAAAGAAGGCAGGTCTTAACTGTCATAACACAAGGGTTTGTGGAAAGATACAAGTAGATGTAAGAAGCCTATTTAGACAAATGTTCAGCAACCGACAATAATAGGCTTTCTAATGCTGTGATTCCCAACCTTGTTACTGGAGATATCTGGTCTTTACTCATGAGCTGATGAGTTGATTCAGGGGTTTGAATAGCAAGAGTTGGAAAATGTGTAGTGTTAGTGTGCCTCCAGGAACAGGGTTGGGAAATACTGATCTAGCAATGCAAAGTATTCAAATTTTTTTTTTTTTTTTTTGCCATTTTTAAAATGAAAATATGCTCTTTTGAATCATTTAATTTAAAAAATGAATGTGACAAGAAACGTTCGTGTTTGACATATTAGGCATACGAATAAGTACAAAAGTGGAAGTTTTTTTATTGAAAACATTATAAGCAAAGAAGAAAACAGTCACAATATAGAACAAATAAATGGAAAGAAAAAAAGACACAAGACAAGGGTAGGCTACATAACGAATCAGAAAAGATTACATATCAAACGAAAAGATTAAAAGACTAACATATTTCAATTGTTTTTAAAGCCTTCATGGTACACGAGTTAGAGATAATCCCAAAGTAATGTTGTTGTAAGCGTTTCTAGCTAATAGGTATGTCGACGTACACAGTGACGTAACGACGTCGTTCACTGGGCGCTCTAGTGGAAATTGGAAGAACAACCAGGTTCTGAACGGGTTCGCAGTTTGAACCAACTCCCAGCCAACTTTGAACCAGCACCATTTCCGAATGAACCTTCTGGTGATGTTTTAGATTTGACGACGAAACAAAATCTTTACCACACTGATCACAGTGAAATGGTTTCTCTCCAGTGTGAATTCTCATGTGTACAGTAAGGCCGTCTTTTTTACAGAAACTCTTTCCACAATGAGTGCATGTATACGGTTTCTCTCCAGTGTGAATTCTCATGTGTGTTTTAAGGTTTCCATTTTGTCTGAAACTCTTTCCACACTGAGTGCAGGGGTAAAACTTAAAACCTCTGATCCTCGGCTGTTTCTCCTTTGCTTCTTTCGGTTCATGTCTTTGCTTATTCGCTTCCATCCAGTCTAAAATAAAAATATTATGTGGTTAAACAGAAGAGAGCAACAGAGTATCAAGTATCAGATCTTTGATTTGCCAAACTTTAGTTTATTAACTTTCTTGTTAATGCATTTAAAATGTAAATAACAACAGCTATTCAAGATTTTGACCATTTAGATGCATTTTCTGTCTCATTAGTTCTCATACAATCTACTGAACTCAAGCTTTGTTACCTTAATGTTTCTTAACAGTCAAGATCATGAAGAATCAAGAATGGACACCAACCTATTTGTTCCTCAGTCTCTTCTTGTTTTACACTGGATGGTTCTGGATAACTCATGTCTTCAATCTCCTCTTTAATAACCTCCATCTTTAACAGTCACACAGATTTCAGCTGATACTCCTGGAGTTTGTCCTTCTCTTGTAGGATGATGGGAATATTCCCAGTATTTATTGGTGAATTGTTGTGGGAGGGGCTTCACTGCAGGTGTGAACTGTGATCACTGTGTGATACTGACGCCCACAGGACCAGATCTGGAAAAAACAGAGATAAGTTACTGAATTTATACTGGGTTACTTTAACTGCAAAACAAATATGGTGTATTTAATTTAGTTCAAATATAGATGATGGTTGTTTATTATAGGGCCCTATTTTAATGATCTTAGTGCATGGTCTACTGTAAGTTACATGTTTTGTTTTTTGTTGCTGTTGTTTTACACTATTCTTAAAAAAATATTTCGTCCAAAAAAAACGGGATGCATCCAGTAATGGAACATGTGAGTTAATTCAAAACAATTTAGAAAAATAATTCAAATGAATAAAATATTTAGTCTTTAAATGTAAAGATTACATTCTATTGCCAGCTGCCAAATCACACTGTAGCCCAAGACTGGTTGCCCACTGAAGCTAAGTACCTGGATTGGAGACCTGAGAAAACCAGGTTGCTGCTGGAAAAGGTGTTAGTATTGTTAGTGTTTTGTTTGTTTCTTTTCTTTTTCTTTCGTAAATATTTAGATAGTTTGCACGCTGTTACACCTTTACAACGCTTATTCATATGATTCATGCTTGAACGCCTACAGTAACTTATGGTGCATTCACGTACTATGGAAAATAGGATAGTTTCCACTTGTGAACTGGTATTTACCAGTGTGTTGCGTTCAAGTGATTTTGTTGTCATAATGTGGTAAAAAGACGGAGATCCAGACCTGTTATTTAGCTAAAACTATTTTAGATTGCTTAAGACATCTGCAACAGCAAGAAAATGATTTATCAAAACTCAAAAGCTAAATGATATGCTGTATATTTTCTAGATCATGAATCGAATGTTTACCATTCACGACTCTCGCGTTGCTCTCCGCCATTTTGAAAAGGTCAAAGGTTATCTCATCTCGGCAACTCGTCCATCAAAATCATAGATCAAAATATTCTACGAGTTGCTCAGTGGAAAATACCACATGAGGGGGTGCTCATGTGCATTTTCCACGTCGGCTTTTTTGGTATTTATTACCATAACACATGACCGCACCATTAGTGCAGTGCAGACAAACCTTTGTCACAAAAAGATGGCTTGTACTGGAGCTGGTTAATGTTAAACTCTGAAATCTGAGAACATCTCTCACCTGCAGACTGGAAATTAAACGCATCCAGAGAAAATATATTCCACATTTGTCCTTCAATCACGATCACGCCTCAACTGGTTAAAGAAGTTTTCGCTCGACTCGTCTCCCTCTCTCGTCTCGTTTTTTTTCTTCTGCGCATCCTCAGTGCGCAGTGTCATATTTCTTAAAGGGGCCGCATATTATTCAAGTGCAGCAAATTTAAAATTTTCAAGCTGATCCCCAGTTTTTTTAAGGCGACTTTTTTTTTTTTTAAATAATGCATAACCTTAATATTTCCACAATAGTGCTGCTGTATGATAAATGTATTGTTTTTATTTCATTTTTGCTTTTTTAAAAAAAAAAAAAAAAAAAAACACTTGTTAACTTGTTGACTAATGAGATTATATATATAAACATTTTTCTCATGGTCAGTATTTTTTTGGTCCAGCAGTGAACAACTATTTCCACAAACACATATTAATTTCAGTTTAATCAATCACAGTTAAAAGGTTTTTGTCAAGAAAAGATGTTTTTTTTTCAGAACACAATATAGTAAACGTGGTAAATAAGTACAAGACTTGTCTGTACATGAAATAATTTAATATAGACCAAATACACCGAGACAGATTTTTGCCCAAAAATAAATAAAAATTACAAGAGTTGTTGAAGTCTTTGAAGTCTTTTTTTGTTGTTGTTGAATAAAAAAAACCCTAGATATTTTATCTCGCAGAATTTACCTGAAAGCATTTGACATGGAAACAAATGTTGACTCCCAACTCTTTATTTATAGTGCACTTTCAACACCACAAGTGATGTGCAGAAAAAGATAAAATATAAAAGTCATAAAAACAATGCAAACATATGACATACACTTACAGGTTCAAATTCTAAAACAAATAAATAAGTTAAGTGCACTCTGAAATACACCCAATGTAGGAGAAGATTAAACAGATAGAGGAAGGTCATTCCAGAGTCTAGGAGCTTCAACAGAAAATGCCTGATCACCTTTACATTTTAAACACCATGATAATTGGAGGGCAGAGATCTAGCGGATTTATAGAGACTGGTTAAACCAGTAACCCATGCAAAGCTTTTTTTAGGTAAAAATCTACACTTAAACTTGTCTTTAAAAACAGGCCAAGTGATTTCGCCAGCATTAAACCAAGTCTCAGTGACGAATTAAAATTTTATGAGAAAGAGATCACTCAAAATAAAAGGCAAATTTACAAGAGATCTGACATTAATCAACACCATTTTCACTGAATGATGTCAGGCGAGTATTCAAAAGAGGAATCCTTAAAAAAGAGGAATTCTTACATGGAGTACGGCTTCTCTCCGGTGTGAACTCGCTCATGTAATTTAAGGTTTCCAGACTGAGTGAAACTCTTGTCACAAACGGAGCACTTATAAGGTTTCTCTCCAGTATGAACTCGCTCATGATATTTCAGGTTTCCAGACTGAGTGAAACTCTTGTCACAATATGAGCACTTGTAAGGTCTTTCTCCAGTATGAATCCTCTTGTGCTGTTTCAGATGGCCATCTGTAATAAAGCTCTTCCCACAGTCACAACACACATGATCTCTCACTTCATCATGTGTTTTCTGGTGCACTTTAAAACTGTCCATCCGAGAAAAACTCTTTCCACAGAGAGAACACAAGTGAGGCTTAACACCTGTATGAACAGTTAGATGTTTTTTGAGATATGATGGTGAAGTAAAATCTTTCCCACACTGATCACAGTTATATGGCTTTTCGCCAGAGTGAATGTGCAGATGATACTTAAAAGATTTTGAACATTTAAAACTCTTCTCACACTGAGTACATTGGTAAGGCTTCTCTCCAGTGTGAACTCGTTGATGGTGTTTCAGTTCACTAGTTGTGGTAAAGCTCTTCCCACACTCAAAGCACACATGATCTCTCATTTCATTATGTGTTTTCTGGTGCGTTTTATAATTGTCCATTCGAGAAAAACTCTTTCCACAGAGAGAACACACATACGGCATCTCGTCTGAATGAACTTTGAGATGTGTTATTAGATGTGATGACGAAATGAAATCTTTTCCACACTGATCACAGTGAAATGGTTTTTCTCCAGAGTGAATGCGCAGATGAATTTTGAGTATGGATGAAGACGTGAAACTCTTTCCACACTGAGTGCATGGATACGGTTTCTCTCCAGTGTGAATTCTCATGTGTGCGTTAAGGTTTTGTTCATTTTGCAAACTCTTTCCACACTGTGAGCAGGAGTGCAGCTTTTTGGCTTTTGTTCCTTGAGTTTTGTCACCGTGTTTCTCTACTTCATTCAGGTCTTCTCTTAGCTCCATTATTTCCTTATGATCTAAAATAAACATTAAGTAGTTATAATCACTTTAAGAAGTATAAATTCAAGTGAACAAGAGAGTCGGTTTCAGTCTATGCAAGTATAAAGTATCAGATCTTTGATCATTTTCCAATTACACAATGTCTGATGGCTGTCCAAATACTGCCCTGATGTCTAAGCAGAAACAAAGCAAATAGACATCTAACCATAGCTCAAGAATAGACTAGTCATCAATTAGATAACATGTCAGAATAATAAAACCAAACACCACCTTGTTATCGCTGTTGACTTGGCTTGCATTATGGAATATCACATATCTCTTAAGTTATTTTTTTGTCAAAAATGACGTGTAATTAAATTCAAGGTTATTTTGGCTAGAAGTGGGTTACTCATAGCCGGACTATATCGGGGCTTTAGTTAACCTAGACGGTAAAATGGTGACCATTGTTTGTGGGTTTGTTATATCATTTTCATTCATTTGAATGATTAAAGTGTTTTTGACATCTGCTATATACAAGGTGATGATGATTTATTTTAGATTCATCAATTTCTAAATAATTTATCATCCATATGCTACTTATTCCACAGCTAATAAAGCAGTCAACAATGAAGAATCAAGAATGGACACCAACCTATTTGTTCCTCAGTATCTTCATGTTTTATTCTGGATGGTTCTGGATCAGTCATGTCTTCAATCTCCACTTTAATAACCTCCATCTCCTCTTTAATAACCTCCATCTCATCTTTAATAAACTCCATCTTGAACAGTCACACAGATTTCAGCTGCTACTCCTGGAGTTTGTCCTTCTCTTGTAGGATGATGGGAATATTCCCAGTATTTATTGGTGAATTGTTGTGGGAGGGGCTTCACTGCAGGTGTGAACTGTGATCACTGTGTGATACTGTGAAAAATATAAATAAATACATTTAAAAAGAATTTATACTGGATTACTTTAACAGAAAACACATATGGTGCCGTTTTCCCGCATAACATTTTATCTTATGTATTAACTGGATTGTTCTTTCTCGGTGGATCTGAAGGATGCAGGTGTAACCCTAATGACCTGACATATCGTTTTTGAGATTCGCGTTTGAACAGGTGGTCTACCGGTATACGGTCCTACCATTCAGACTTTCCCTGGCACCACACACTTTTATGAAGTGCAAGGATGCAGCACTTTCTCCCGAGACAGAAAGGGTTGCACATCCTAAATCGAGAGTTCAAGAGATTTCCACGACGCATGCGCGAGAATTGCGATCTTCTTCAACTACTTCAGTTCAGTTCTCGCGCATGCGTCGTGGAAATCTCTTGAACTCTCGTCTCAGGCCTACAAGGAAGTAGAGTAATAGTCGAAAAGTAATAGTCGTTTTTTCGCACAAAAAGTATTCTCGCCGCTTGATAAACTTATAGTTGAGCCACTGTTGTCACATGGAATATTTAAACATTTTCTTTAATGACTTTCTGGGCCGTCAAGTTTCGATCCCTTTTAGGCAGCCTATGTAGCAGTGATCCACCTCTCAAATTTAATCAAAAATATATTCGTTTGTGTTCCGAAGATGAACGAAGGTCTTACGGGGTTGGTACAGCATGGGGGTGAGTAATTAATGACTTAATTTTCACTTTTGGGTGAACTAACCCTTTAAATCTCTTTTTGGGTTTATTTAATCTGTAAAAGAAAACATGCCTAATAATTATGCACACCTTACCCCTGGCAAAATGTGATGTAAGTCTTTGTTTATGTTTATATCCGCAATATTGGAAACTGCACAATGTATTTTCTTTTATAATGGAGAGGAATATTCTTGTAAACTGTGCAATTGTTGAATAAAATAATAATAATAATAATAATTATGCACACCTGAATATAACCTCTGTCATTTTGTGTGTTAGACTCGGTTAGACTTAATTTGCTAATTTTCAGTTACTTGTTTTTTTTTTTTTTGTTGTTGTTGTTGCTGCTTTTGTTGTGCCCAATTCTCATCGATCCATAAAAAAATAGTTAATTCATGAAATTCGTTCAGAAAGCGTATACATCCAGTAATGAAACAAGTGAAGGGCTGATTGAATCATTCATTCAAAACGATGAGGGAAAAAAAATCTTAAAATATATTCCATCTATAAATAGACTCACTGCATTTCAACAATTGTTGTTTTTTTTTTTTTTTGTTGTTTTTTTTTTGCAGACAAACCTTATTCCCGATATGAGGGCAAACTTAAACTCATCTGTAATCTCTCACCTGCAGACAAGAAATATAACGTTACTACGTCCGGAAAAAAATCATCTTCCACATTTGGCCTTCATTCGCGATCGTTAACAACATCTCTTTCATCCTCAATTGGTGAACGTTACAGCTCGTCTCTTTCAGATAATGTCTAATTAACGGGCTCTGTCTCTTCCATTGACAGTCTCTTCTCGTATTGTCTCTCTCGCTTCTCTCTTCTGCGCAGCTGCAGTGAGCGATGTCGTCATGTTTCTTAAAGGGGCCGCATTTTTTAGCATTGTATTTAAAGGGTTAGTTCATTTAGTGAGTCAATTTTCAGGCAAGGCAATCGATTTGCCTGTTTTTTAAAGTAAGGTTAACTCATTAGAAATAGCACTTCTAACACTACTATAATTTCTATGGCTGCTACCAGTCCATCATTATCCATCAAAACACACATGATTTCTCTCATGGTCTGTATTTTCTGGTGCCGCTTACAGTCCAGCAGTGAACAACTATTTCCACAAACACATTTTAGACTTGTTTTCAGTTTAAACAATCACAGTTAAACACTTTTTGTCAAGACAAGATGTTTCTTCAATTTATTTCTCATAAGTGCATGTTCTTTAAGAAGACAATATAGTAAACTTAGTAAATAAGTATGACATGAATATATAAAATTCAAGATAGATTTGGCAAAAAATAAAAAATAAATAAATATATTTACACTTTCGAAGCTTCAACTATTAAATCGTTCTAGTCTTCCATTCATTTTAACCAAAAAAAAAAAAAAATAGACAATCAACCTGAATAAAAAAAAAAATGGATTTCAAATGAATATTTGAAATGAAACCAAATGTTGATCACATGCAACAGTTTTTCATATGAGCATGAAGGCTTGATAAATGTTTAAAACTCTTTCCACACAGAGTGCAGTCGTACGGCTTCTCTCCAGTATGAACTCGCTCGTGTGAATTCAGGTTTCCAGACTGAGTGAAACTCTGGTCACAATATGAGCACTTGTAAGGTCTATCTCCAGTATGAATTCTTTGGTGCTGTTTCAGATGACTAGATGTAGTAAAGCTCTTCCCACAGTCACAACACACATGATCTCTCACTTCATCATGTGTTTTCTGGTGCCGTTTACAACTGATCAGTCGTGAAAAACTCTTTCCACAGAGAGAACACACATGAGGCTTCTCATCTGAATGAACTTTCAGGTGTTGTTTTAGATGTGATGACAAAATAAACTCTTTTCCACACTGATCACAGTGAAATGGTCTTTCTCCAGAGTGAACACGCAGATGAATTTTGAGTAATGATGAAGATGTGAAACTCTTCTCACACTGAGTGCATGGATACGGTTTCTCTCCAGTGTGAACTCTTATGTGTCTGTTAAGGTCACCTTTTTGACTGAAACTCTTTCCACACTGAGAGCAGGAGTGCAGCTTTTTGGCTTTTGTTTCTTCAGTTTTGAAGTCACAGTGTTTCTTTACTTCATTCAGGTCTTCTCTTCGCTCTGTTATTCCCATCTGATCTAAAAAAAAAACATTAATTAACAGTTTAAGGATGATCATTTCAAGGAAAATTCATACTTTTTTAAAGTTAACACAAGCAGACGACAAGAGAATAGCCTAGGTTTCTGTCTGTGTATGTTTTAAGTATCACGTTTGATGTTAAAGGTTTGTTATAAAATTAACGTAACATTAATTTGGATACTTAAAATGTATTTAACACATTGATACAAGGTTAGGATAAATTAGTTGAATTTCTACATAATTTATGATCAATAAACTAGTTATTTCACAGCCACCAAAGCAGTCAACAATGAAGAATCAAGAATGGACACCAACCTATTTGTTCCTCAGTATCTTCATGTTTTATTCTGGATGGTTCTGGATCAGTCGTGTCTTCAATCTCCTCTTTAATAACCTCCATCTTTAACAGTCGCACAGATTTCAGCTGCTACTCCTGGAGTTTGTCCTTCTCTTGTAGGATGATGGGAATATTCCCAGTATTTATTGGTGAATTGTTGTGGGAGGGGCTTCACTGCAGGTGTGAACTGTTATCACTGTGTGATACTGACGCCCACAGGACCGGATCTGGAAAAAACAAAAGATTAAAAACACTAACACATTAACACAAAACACATATGGTCCCTTTTTCCACCCATTCTTTGGCGAGACCAGCTGCTTATATAGGCACATGCCCCGCCCCCTACGGCAGGCTCTGCCCCGATTGGTTTGAGCAAATATGCAGCATCGGGAATCTCGCTTGTTGTTTCGCTTCCAGGGAGATGTAGTTCATTGAGCGATTTTCACATACAACTTAGTTACTCTTCTGTTTTATGACAAACGGTGACGTTTTCGACTTTCAGAATTATCTTTTAAATTGAAAAACATCATATGTGTAATTCAGGGCACAACTCAGACGGAATAAAAAGATAAGTTGTCTCTCGCCATTGACTACCAAACATATTTTTTCCGAAATAAGGTCCCATGAGCCGGAAGTGGAGGGGCGGGACTAAGGCTCACTATTATCTCAGGGAACCAAGGTTACGTTAGTTAACACTAGAAAAAGCCTTGGAGTATTGCTTTATAACCTGTCATTTTGTTAGACTCTCAATTTGCTAATTTTCAGTAACATATTTTTTGTTGTTGTTTTTGTAATGCCCAATTCTCATCAATCCTTGAATTATTTAAAACGATGAGGAATATATATATATATATATATATATATATATATATATATATATATTGCATTGCAACATTTTTTTTCCAGAGCCTCTAGTAAATTACATATTATTTGGTTTAATTGTATATTCAGAATCCTAGTTTCTATTTTAAACAAAAAGTGATTCTCAATTTATCCAGAATAACCCACATCTCTACAGAAAGGGTGACATTACTTTAACAATACAAACGTATAAATATTTGTCACACCAATAAAAAACCTGCAAACAAATTCACTAGATGACTGGATATGCTCACTGTGACTGTGTGACACTTGGACGCTTCTTTATATGATTCACTGCTGAGCTTGAATGTCTAAATCTCTCTCCACATTAGTGCAGCTTCACTCCATATGAACTCGCTCGTGTGAGTGCAGACAAAACTTATTCCCGCTATGAGGGCTTACACTCTGGAGCTGGTAACATCTCTCACCTGCAGACGGGAAATTTACGGCATGCGGAGAAAATCTTGCTAATTTATCCTTCATTCGCGTCACGATCGCCCCTTCCAGCCTCATCTAGTGAAAGCGCCTCGTTTCTCTTCCGCGCAGGCGCAGTGCGCGATGTCATATTTCTTAAAGGGGGCGCACAGTGTTGTAGTCGAGACCAACTCACTCGAGTCCGAGTCGACACCGAGACCAGAGAGAGTCGAGTCCGAGTCAATTTTATTTTTGTAATTTTATTACAATTTGTCATGCGCAGTTGCGCACTAGAAAATCACCAATCACTGGGCGTGTCAATCAATTTAAAGAAATATTTTATTAACATACATTAATAATCATGAAAAATATTTTTAATTGAACTCGAGTGGACTCGGGAATAATTCCGAGTCCTAAAAAAAAATATTCGAGTACGAGTCAATTCCGAGTCCATGACAAGACCAAGACCATTAAAATATGGTCTCGAGACCGAGTCCGAGTCTCGAGTACTACAACACTGGGGGCGCATGTTACCTTTGTATTCAAAGTGTTACTTCATTCATAGGCACTAGGTCGGGAAAGTAAATCAATCGATTTGCTCGCTTTTTAAAGTAAGATTTACTAATTACAAATAACAGTTTGAACACTTTACTATAATTTCTATGGGTGCTAGTCAATCATTACCAAACTTTATTTATCTAAAATCTAAAGTTACCCAAACTTGGTCACAGAGCAGTTGCATGATGTCACATTTACATTCAAGCTGATATTCGAGAAAACAGCACTCTTGGTTTTGTTGTTTGATTACATGATGCTTGAGTTGTTCCTCATATTAACAACTGAGGAAAATTTAATATTTTTACCCCATCTTGAATTTAGGAGGCATTTGTGTTATTTTAAATTACATTTCTGCCCCAGTGTAACAGGAAACAAACAGTATAGTGAGACAGTATAGTAATGATCAATCTCAAAGAAATGTGAAATGAAAAAAATACAAATTTAAAAAAACCAAAAATGTTCACTCTTTTGAACTAAAAGTCTGCAAGAGAGTTATTTTGTGCAGTCTTGTGAGCACAGACAAACAGGAGAAAGTGTGATTGAATTTGATATGGTCTGTACAGCAGAAATGCGGTTAATTTTTTCATGTAATGTTTGCTATTTCCACAAAGACATATTAATAGACTTGTTTTCAGTTTAAACAATCACAGCCCAGATAGCACAAGTCTATTTAATGTGATGTTTACATCTGGAAGACGTATTTTTAAGAGTTTTAAAAGTGTTGGCATGTAGATTAGGTCAGATGTTAGAAACATGGATCGATATAAATATATCAATACACAGATTTTGCAACAAAAATATATATTTACACTTTTGAAGCTTCACCTCTCAAACATTTTTACAATCTCACATCAGACAATCTCAATTTTATCAAGCAGAATTTACCTGCGTGTATTTGATCTAGAATTGAATGTTGATCGCTTGCAACAGTTTTTCATGTGATAGTAAAGGCTTGATAAACGTCCGAAAAACTTCTCACACTCAGTACAGTAGTACGGCTTCTCTCCAGTGTGAACTCGCTCGTGTACTTTCAGGTTTCCAGAATGAGTGAAACTCTTGTCACAGTATGAACACTTGTAAGGTTTTTTTCCAGTATGAATTATTTGGTGCCGATTCAGATTACGAGATGTAATAAAGCTCTTCCCACAGTCACAACACACATGGTCTCTCACTTCATTGTGTGTTTTCTGGTGTTGTTTAAAACTGTCCAGTCTTGAAAACCTATTTCCACAGAGAGAACACACATAAGGCTTCTCATCTGAATGAACTTTCAGGTGTTGTTTTAGATGTGATGACAAAATAAAGTCTTTTCCACACTGATCACAGTTATATGGTCTTTCTCCAGAGTGAATGAGCAGATGATGATGGAGACCTGATGAATCTTTGAAACTCTTCTCACACTCAGTACAGTGATACGGCTTTTCTCCAGTGTGAATTCGCTCGTGTGATTTCAGAGATCCAGACTCAGTGAAACTCTTGTCACAGTATGAGCACTTGAAAGGTTTTTCTCCAGTATGAATTCTTTGGTGCTGTTTTAGTTGACTAGGTGTAATAAAGCTCTTCCCACAGTCACAACACACATGATCTCTCACTTCATCATGTGTTTTCTGGTGCCGTTTTAATGTGTCCAGCCTTGAAAAACTCTTTCCACAGAGAGAACACACATAAGACTTCTCATCTGAATGAACTATCAGGTGTTGTTTTAGATGTGATGACAAAATAAACCCTATACCGCACTGATCACAGTTAAATGGTCTTTCTCCAGAGTGAAAACGCAGATGAATTTTGAGTATGTATGAAGATGTGAAACTCTTTCCACACTGAGTGCATGGATACGGTTTCTCTCCAGTGTGAACTCTCATGTGTCTGTTAAGGTTTTCTTTGTGTCTGAAACTCTTTCCACATTGAGAGCAGGAGTGCAGCTTATTGGCTTTTGTTCCTTGAGTTTTGAAGTCACAGCGTTTCTCTACTTCATTCAGGTCTTCTCTTAGCTCTGTTTTTTCCATCTGATCTAAAATGAACACATCAAGTAGTTATAATCAGTTTAAGGAGGATCATTTCTAGGAAAATTCATGTGAACACAAGCAGACAACAAGAGAAAAGGTTTCTTTCTGTGTGAGTATAAAGTATCAGATTGTTATATCATTCTGAATTTGAAAAAAAAAAACAATTTGGCACATTGATTTATACAACATTAAAGGTGCTATATGTATTTTTTAGTGGCCTCTATCGGTGATGTTTCAGATTGCAACCAATTTTTACAAGCGCACTCATGCTCGAACACAAGAGGGAGCAGTCACGGTAGAGGTCTTCACGGGTCCAAAAATTCAAGCCCGAACCGAAAGAGACCCGTAATGTGCTACACCGAACCGACCCGGACCCGTCGTTCATTTCAAAAGTTGGACCCGGACCCGTGCAGACCCGAGAAATGTCATAAATGTACTGCCCGGACCCGACCTGGACCCGTCTATTATTTGAAAACTGGACCCGAACCGGGCAGAAAGACACAAACCCGACTGTCGTCACATATTATTTCACACGAGTTGCGAAAAATAAAAATAAAACCGTCGTCTCTCGCTTCCTTGTAATGTTACCTGACTGACGGATGCATTACAATACACCGACAAGAAAGCTCGATTCGATTCACGTTTGGCCTGACGAGCTTCAGCAGATTTGTGTTTTAAATTTAAGTGGAGTTTGTGAGTGTATGTTGTGCTGGAGGCAGGAGTTTTTTGGTGTTATCAGACTTATGTCGTCAGTGCCGTCGCGCATAGACTGTATATAACAAGGAGAGAGGGTTCAAGAGCGCGCATGCACGTCACATTAGATAGCTTTCGCAGAAAATCCGACCGGGAGACTTCCCATAAAAATAGGAATACTGGCCTTCAGACTCAGAGGTAATAGCAAAACCCGACAAGTGGATCATTGTAATGTGTTATTACAACCCATTCAGACATATGCGATAAAAAAGGAAGAAAAGTTTTAGAAGAAAAGTTACGTATAGCACCTTTAACATAATTTAAGGTTAGAATCAATTAGATACATTTCTAAATCATTTATCATCATTATACAACTTATTATTTCACAGCCAACAAAGCGTCAACGATGAAGAATCAAGAATGGACAACAACCTATTTGTTCCTCAGTATCTTCATGTTTTATTCTGGATGGTTCTGGATCAGTCATGTCTTCAATCTCCTCTTTAATAAACTCCATCTTTAACAGTCACAGATTTCAGCTGCTACTCCTGGAGTTTGTCCTTCTCTTGTAGGATGATGGGAATATTCCCAGTATTTATTGGTGAATTGTTGTGGGAGGGGCTTCACTGCAGGTGTGAACTGTGATCACTGTGTGATACTGACGCCCACAGGACCAGATCTGGAAAAAAAAGATTTTTAAAAGAATTTATACTGGATTACTTTAACAGAAAACACGTATGATCCATTTCCCCACACTATTCTATGGTGAGATGAGCCCTGTTATGCCCGTTATGCCTAGCAGGACGCTCCCGCTGTTGTTATTTTGTTCATACATTATGGACCATGGCAAGCAGACTTTGAGATTAAAAGAAGACTAAAACGAAGATCAACATCTTTGAGATACGAGAGTTGAATTAGGTTAATGCTTTGCGTCACATGAGTGTTGCATGTACTATTAGACAAGTGAGCAAAATGTACTGGTATACGTCTCTCATTAGCAATTGCGCCACCACTGTCGTGTTAAAAACATCACTGCATTCACTCACTCATCCATAAAATATCCATCAGATTGACGACAAGATCCATAATTCCGCCTAATGCTTTGCGTCATCAAAATACGCCTTTGTTTTTGTAAGAGGTTAGCGGTGGCGAAAAATCCTGCATCGTATCTTTAATAAAAGACTGAAATAATAAGAGAATTTTTTTTTTTCCAGCAACATTTGACAAATTCCAAAATCCATTACTCTTTATAACTATGTTGTATTTTATCATTTATAAGTGATATATAATTGTACATGAAGGCTGGAAAGAAAATTCCTAATATTCATGTGTACATAATTATTAGCTATCTGATAATAAAGGTTTTTTAATTCTATAGAGTGCCATAGTAGTTCTAAAGTTCTTCTTTGGCTTAGTTCACCGAGGGCTTGTACTCTCTGGAGCTGGTTAATGTTAAACTCTGTAATCTGAGAACATATCTCACCTGCAGACTGGAAATATACGGCATCCGAAGAAAATATTTCACATTCATTCACGATCAAAATCAGCCGCTACAAACTCGAACTTCCGCCGAGTCTGACCGAGCGACTCGAGGAATCACTTCCGGGGCGAACCGACCGCTGTTTCACTCTTAAAGGGGCCGCATGTTACACGCAAGAGTAGAAGTACCGAGAGGGGAAACTCCGTTGCAGATTTGAGCACAATATTTCTTTTTTTTTTTTAAAGCTAAGTAAATCTGTACATTAACTCTCTCTTTCTGTATCAAATGTAATATGTGTTTTACACAAAAGATTTTATCAGTCAATAATTAAATTACAATAAAAACTCAAGATTAAAACATATGACAGCTACTTAGCATTGTCATTCTATGTGTAATAAATGTGTGCACTTGCAAAATGTTTAATTTGTTGTGTGTAATGCAGGTAGAAATGAATATAATCGATTTCAAATCACCACTTATTTATTTATTCTCATCTAAATACCATCACCACTTTTATTGTTACTGTTAATTTTGTAATGATCTTCTTTTACTATTATACGCTCACTCATGTGTCCCATTTCATTGTGTTTTTGGCTTTTTCGAGGAATTCAGTCTTTTCATTAGGAACAGGGGCTGCTAATTGTGCTGTCACATATACAATATGACCATCTTTATACAAACAAATTCAGTTGAATGCGCCGCGACTATCCAATAGAAGTAGAGCATATGGAGACGGGGGAAGTCTCTCGCAGATCCTCTGTTCTAGACTGGCCACTGGCTCAAAACCACGCCCATAGCAGTAAACTTGAGGAACGCCCATCAAAGTACAAATGTGGTGAGGCGTCGAGACAACACGCGACTGTCATGTCGGACAAGTGGATCTCTACTGTTAAGGCCAATTTATACTTCTGCGTCGGGGGTACGCCGATGTGAGCATTTACACTTCTGCGTTCAGGTGTTGGCTGCTCTGCAGTACTGCTCCGAAACGCTAGTTGGCAGCAGAGGGTTTTAAGGTTCCACTGTGTTTAGATTCCTGGCGGCTAGGTTTCTACAAGCAATAGCGATTGAAAGAGAGCGGATCATGTTGGAGTTGGAGCTTGTGGTGGAAAAACAGTTAATTTTAGGGAAATTACTAAAACTGTTTGTTAGTTAGTTAGTTAGTGCTATTTGTGCACTCACGCCCCAGACAGCAAACTGACATGGAATCAACGTGGAAACGACGTCTCTCATGACATTGAAACAACGTTGATTTTGCTCATCGAATTAACGTTAAACCAACGTCAGACGCGGCATTCTTCAAAGCTAAATGAAAATCGAAAATTGGTTTGCTTTCATAACGTTGAAACAACGCGTTGATTTCAAGTTGATTTTCCGTTAGTTTTGAAAGAATGACGTGTCTGACGTTGGTTCAACGTTAATTCGATGAGCAAAACAATGTCAGATCAACGTTGTTTCTATGTCATATTTCCACGTTGATTCAATGTCAGTTTGCTATCTGGGGCGTTCGACGCGAATTCGCACTTGTTGAAAAATCTGAACTTTGGCGTCAATTCGCGCCACATTAACCAATCAGGAGCCTAGCTGCTTGCTCACGTGGTGAAGGATCTGGATGCTTAAATTAATTATTTTGTAATATGTCTAAATGCATGGTGAGATTACTATGCATGCACAACAAAGCTAATATTTCATCACTTAAAACTTTATTTCTATATACAAGACATGTACATTTTGTATTGAATGTTATTCATTCCATATCTAGATTATATGAAATATTATTATGATGTAAAGGCAACCAACATTCATGTGCATAAGTTTGTGTCTGGACGTGAGAGAGCAAAAAAAATCATTAGACAGGTTAATAACTTTTGAAGGCTGGCTCTCTTTATCATCAAAACAAAAATAAATGACAGCTAGATTAGATGGATGAGGGCGAGGGTGATCCTCCCTGCGATGCGGGACAACAGATCATCAAACTGGGCGCGGGACAGGTGGAAGTACCGCTGACAGTGGCCGTCATCCAGCGCAGCTCCTGGAGCGAGTCACAGTAGAGATCCATTTGTCCGACACGACAGTCGCGTGTTGTCTCGACGCCTCACCACATTTGTACTTTGATGGGCGTTCCTCAAGTTTACTGCTATGGCCGTGGTTTTGAGCCAGCGGCCAGTCTTGAACAGAGGATCTGCGAGAGACTTCCCCCGTCTCCATACCCAGACAGCAAACTGACATTGAATCAACGTGGAAACGACGTCTCTCATGACATTGAAACAACGTTGATTTTGCTCATCGAATTAACGTTGAACCAACGTCAGACGCGGCATTCTTCAAAGCTAAATGAAAATCGAAAATTGGTTTGCTAACGTTGAAACAACGCGTTGATTTCAAGTTGATTTTCCGTTAGTTTTGAGAGAATGACGCGTCTGACGTTGGTTCAACGTTAATTCGATGAGCAAAATAATGTCAGATCAACGTTGTTTCGATGTCATATTTCCACGTTGACTCAATGTCAGTCTGCTATCTGGGTATGCTCTACTTCTATTGGATAGTTGTGGCGCGTTCAACGGAACTCATTTGCATAAAGATGGGCATCGGCCAGCTTTTTGACGCGCAGCATTTTTCCAAATGTAACGCCGCCTTCCCGGGATGCTTTGCGGGGGCGTTAAATTCGCGTGACGTCACCCATAGGAATAAAGCGGAGCGCGGCGCGACAGAAGTGCCGCACCGACAAGTGGATCTTTACCGTAAATGGTGAAACTCGCCAAACGGTTCACCTCCGAAGGGTCCGGTGGACACAAATACGGCTACGATGATCCCCAAACCACTGTTCTAGCTCTCCAGAACAAATACAGTGCGGTGAATCTCTCGATGAATGCTCGATCAACATAAAAAAAGATGGCCGCCAAAGGGTTTCAATTTAAACGCACGTAGATTTCGCTTCAACCTTTTGATTTAAAGCGCGTCAGTTTCGCTCTTGACGTGCGAATTAACACAAAGTGGTCAAGCGTCAAACTAGACTCGAATTTGACGCGCTATTCACATCCGGTGTGAACGTAGCATAACAACTTACATTTGCACAAAACAAAAGGCTGCGAATGCACTGTACGCAAATTAGAATTGAGATGAAGGTGTAAAATCGCTTACAAGGCGCGCTCGCTTACATGTTTCTCGGTTGAGCAGCACGCACGCGCATGATCCTGCTAAATCGATGATCGATACGTTTTATCAATTACATGTATTATCGACAATTAACCGATCGTCGATTAGTCGTTGATATCCCTAATATATATTTAGATATACACACTTTTGAAGCTTCACCTCTTAAATATTTCTAGTCTTCCATTCACATAAAAAAAAATTATGTGGTATAGAAATGACTGTTGATTGCTTGCAACAGTTTTTTATGTGAGTGTGAAGGTTTGATAAACATCTGAAACTCTTCTCTGCATTTCTTTCCAGTCTCTTTTCATTTTGGTATTTTTTATTTTCTTTGAGTAAGTGTTCAATCAACATAATTTTCAATAATATTCTTGTTCTCCAACATATAAAACACAATTCTTGCTGCATTTCACAGTAACACTAGTTTATTAGTAAACTAACTACACATTTACTTTATGTGAATCTAACAAAACATTTGCTCACTGTGACACAGAACAATGCTTTCTAATATGAGTAACTAGACTACTTGATTGGGTGAAACTCTTTCCACACTGAGTACAGACGTACGGCTTCTCTCCAGTGTGAACTCGCTCGTGTGATTTCAAGTTTGCAGACTGAGTGAATCTAAGTTGTCACAGTATGAGCACTTGTATGTTTTTTCTCCAGTATGAGTTCTTTGGTTCTGATTCAGTTCATCAGTTCTAGTAAAGCTCTTCCCACAGTCACAACACACTAGATCTGTCACTTCATTGTGTGTTTTCTGGTGCAGTTTAAAACTGTCCAGCCTTGAATAACTCTTTCCGCAGAGAGAACACACATAAGGCTTCTCATCTGAATGAACTTTCAGGTGTTGTTTTAGTTCTGATGGTGAAATAAACTCTTTACCACACTGATCACAGTTAAATGGTTTTTCTCCAGAGTGAATGAGCAGATGATGACGGAGACCTGATGAATCTTTGAAACTCTTCTCACACTGAGTGCAGTGATACGGCTTCTCTCCAGTATGAAGTCGCTCATGTGATTTCAGGTGTCCAGACTGAGTGAATCTCTTCTCGCAAGATGAGCACTTGAAAGGTTTTTCTCCAGTATGAATTCTTTGGTGCTGATTCAGATTCTCAGCTGTAGTAAAGCTCTTCCCACAGTCAAAGCACACATGATCTCTCACTTCATTGTGTGTTTTCTGGTGTTGTTTAAAACTCTCCAGGCTTGAAAAACACTTTCCACAGAGAGAACACACATAAGGCTTCTCATCTGAATGAACATTAGGGTGATTATTTAGTTGTGATGAAATAAAATCTTCACCACACTGATCAAAGTTAAAAAAAATTTCTCCAGAGTGAATGAGCAGATGATGACGGAGACCTGATGAATCTTTGAAACTCTTCTCACACTGAGTACAGTGATACGGCTTCTCTCCAGTATGAAGTCGCTCGTGTGATTTCAGGTGTCCAGTATGAGTGAATCTCTTGTCACAGTATGAGCACTTGTAAGGTTTTTCTCCAGTATGAATTCTTTGGTGCTGATTCAGTTCACCAGATGTAGTAAAGCTCTTCCCACAGTAACAACACACATGATCTTTCACTTCATCATGTGTTTTCTGGTGCTGTTTAAAACTGTCCAGGCTTGAAAAACACTTTCCACAGAGAGAACACACATAAGGCTTCTCGTCTGAATGAACTTTCAGGTGACTATTTAGTTGTGACAATGTAATGAAATCTTTACCACACTGATCACAGTTAAATGGTTTGTCTCCAGAATGAATGAGCAGATGATGACGGAGACCTGATGTATCTTTGAAACTCTTCTCACACTGAGTACAGTGATACGGCTTCTCTCCAGTATGAAGTCGCTCGTGTGATTTCAGGTGTCCAGAATGAGTGAATCTCTTGTCACAGTATGAGCACTCAAAAGGTTTTTCTCCAGTATGGATTCTTAGGTGCTGATTCAGTTCACTAGGTGTAGTAAAGATCTTCCCACAGTAACAACACACATGATCATTCACTGCATTATGTATTTTCTGGTGCCGTTTTAAACTGTCCAGGCTTGAATAACTCTTTCCACAGAGTGAACACACATGAGGCTTCTCATCTGAATGAACTATCAGGTGTTTTTTTAGATGTGATGATGAAATAAACCCTATTCCACACTGATCACAGTTAAATGGTCTTTCTCCAGAGTGAAAACGCATATGAATTTTGAGTATGTATGAAGATGTGAAACTCTTCTCACACTGAGTGCATGGATACGGTTTCTCTCCAGTGTGATCTCTCATGTGTCTGTTAAGGTTTTCTTTGTGTCTGAAACTCTTTCCACACTCTGAGCAGGAGTGCAGCTTATTGGCTTTTGTTCCTTGAGTTTTGAAGTCACAGTTTTTCTCTACTTCATTCAGGTCTTCCCTTAGCTCAGTTTTTTCTCCAGAGTGAATGAGCAGATGATGACGGAGACCTGATGAATCTTTGAAACTCTTCTCACACTGAGTACAGGCGTACGGCTTCTCTCCAGTGTGAAGTCGCTCGTGTGATTTCAGGTGTCCAGAATGAGTGAATCTCCTGTCACAGTATGAGCACTTGTAAGGTTTAACTCCAGTATGAATTATTTGGTGCCGGTTCAGATCACTAGATGTAGTGAAGCTCTCCCCACAGTAACAACACACATGATTGAAGTCACAGTGTTCCTTTACTTCATTCAGGTCTTCTCTTAGCTCTGTTTTTTCCATGTGATCTAAAATGAACACATCAAGTAGTTATAATCAGTTTAAGGAGGATCATTTCAAGGAAAATTCAAGTGAACAACAAGAGAAAAGGTTTCCGTCTGTGTGAGTATAAAGTATCAGATTGTTATATCATTCTGAATTTGAATAATAAAAATCAATTTGGCACATTGCTTTATACAACATTAAAGGTGCTATATGTATTTTTTTAGCAGCCTCTATAGGTGATGTTTCAGATTGCAATCAATTTTTACAAGAGCGCTCATGCTCGAACACAAGAGGGAGCAGTCATGGTTCACGGCCACACTAAGACTTTCAACATGCCAGAGAAAGCATCACACAACAGGCTGGAAACTCATGTAAACTGCAACGTTCCAATAATAGGCTACTTTTATCAGCTTGATGTTGAACTAATGCTCCATGCTCAAACCATGATAACGTTACATTTGTGGAGTGATCTTGCATAAAGCATTTCACAAACTATTCGTGTTTTTTTCACAATCAGCAACGTCAACACAGATGAATATATAATATGATAACGAAAACGGTTAGTGAACTAGACTGAACAATTTCAGTGTAACAGTAAGATCGAAGGAAGTAACATAACTGTACTGAACGTGTCTGGAAATGTGTATTATAAACAATATGATTGTAGTGGATGAGTGACGTTAGACAGTAGATCTAGTACATAAAATAAAAGTTACATCCTAAAGCACCTACTTTTTGTCATCCTGGAATAGTCTTTGGTATTCAGTACATGTCTCATGTATTTATTAGTTTGCTATTTCAATAGAGTTTACAATTATTACATAATTTCTAAAAACGTGTAATTTATCACAATAAAAATAGCGGAGGTCTCTATAATTCAAACGCTCTGCCGATGTTGATCCGTGTTTTCGTCCTAAGTCGATCCGATTCACGTTTGGCCTGACGAGCTTCAGCAGATACATTTTTGTTTTGTTTTTTATATTTATGTGTTTGTGATGTGCTGGAGGCAGTTTTTTTTGGTGTTATCAGACTCATGTCGTCAGTGCCGTCACGCATAGACTCTATATAAAAAGGAGAGAGGGTTTAGGAGCGCGCATGCGCGTCACATCCGATGGCTTTCGCAGAAAATCCGACCCGGAGACTTCACATAGAAATAGGAATACTGGCCTTCAGAGGTAATAGCAAAACCCGACAAGTGGATCATTGTAATGTGT